>NW_019211455.1:53166693-53294011 GCF_002443255.2 Varroa destructor | reverse complement strand
TACATGTAATGATAATAGATTAATAAATTTTTTAAATTTTAATTTGTTTAAATACTCCAATAAAATATTTTCCCTCTGACACGGTGGGAATTAACCATAGGTAATAAATGAAATTGTGGGCGTTCTCTTCTAACCCATTACGAGTAGCGTTACTATTGGCACTATAAAACTCGACCTGCTTGTGACAGATCCCCTTCAGTCTACTACGTGCAGTAGAACGTTACCAGTGCTGATAACTCTTAACCCTGTGAAGAGCTTTAAGGCAGTTGAGTACACGAAGCCTGAATGAAGTGTTTTCTTTCATTCTTTCATTTGTGCTCGACTGGATACGAGCAACGTCTATCTAATAGCACTCGTCATTGCATTGACTCAGTTATAGATTGACGAACTTAATCAATCCTGAAGTATAACAATCATTTATTCATTACTCACGCTCTAAATAGTTATAATTTTCATATAGTTCGTATGATCGAAAATGTCTAGTGAAATGAGTCTCTTGTCCATATAGCCATACCCCTACCAACGAACGACCCTCTGGAACGGTATTTAATAGTTTAGAATGGTGCGTTGCCGGCAAAGTATGCGTTCTGCCCGTGCATTGTTCGTTTAATTGTTCATGGCCACCACTAAAAATGGCCCCTCGAACTGAAAAAGGGAAAACGAGCACGTTCTATGCATTTTAGTTAGAATCTTAAGTAAGTAACGGGTTCCAATACAAGCGTCTATGGTATAGTGGGCTAATTTTCGTTGACGACTCTATTCTGAAAAATGAAAATAGGTAAGGACAGGAGATGAACGTGTAGTGATTCATTTAAGATAAGTGATTACTTTTGGTTCTCCTGCATCCGTACGGCAAGGGAACCCCCAGTCGATTGGAGACGGATCGAGTTGGAAGCAAAATGAGGTCTCGGCAATTTTTTCAAATCTATTTTTACCTATTGGCATCTTACTTTACATTCTCGAGAATATCTATATCGTCCGAATAATCCCGAACACGACCTTATATAATTTGACTATTTTTGTCAAAAGACTTGAGAAAAAAAACTACACCGACTGGAGAAACTTTCGTTCACGTTGAAAGTAAGTAATCAGCAAGCTTGTTGCTTGAAAGGTATCCTGTGCCCGTCGCTAATCGGTGGCATTCGTTCATAGTTTGAAAGACACAAGAGTCCTTCATTTGTCGTCTGAGTGGACTGCGCAAACTTTTTTCTTTAGTGGACGACGATTTATGATTCATTGAAGCTCAATACAATTAAATAGCATGTTGTAGATACGAATCGCTGCAATGGACGAAAGATGGGTTGCCTCCAGGATAAACAAAGGAAGCTAGCTTTTCCAAGTTCCTCTCGACTTGAAAATTTGGCAAACGGTAAGTCAATGTAAACTGGCAGTTGGTGGATTTGTGAAGTTATGAACTTAAGAGTGCGCTTAACAAACAGGTACATATAAGAGATACAGTTTTTGCACAAAATAGGCTGTTGCGATAACTGAATCGAAAAACGGAATACGATGATAGGGAAAGCGCCAATGATCATTATGAAGTATTAGGTATGCAATACATTGAAAGAAAAAAAAAGGAGAGAATACATCTATTATTTAACGGAAGAATAGGAACACCGTAACAAAACGATATCTACGTTTGTGCCATAATGTTACTAATTAGAGCCATTAACGACAGGGCTCTATATATCAATAAGAGTGGAAGAAAAATAAACCACCCCATTTGAATTGCCTCACACGGGTTTCCCTTTTAGAATATTCATAAATATTGATAAAATACTTGTTTTTCGTAACTGGTAAATTAATTTCTACAAGAGGCCCCGCCACTTTTGCTATAAACCTCTATATTTTGAGGTTGCATCACATATCAGTACTGACAAGTAAATTATAACGCTAAATAACTTTTCTCAGGAATTTTTTTTAGCTAATTGGCCACGTCTAATTTGAACGATATATATATATATATATATATATATATATATATATAATTTTTTACAGGATCTGTTTTTTATTCTTAAAGCACTTGCATCGAAATTAGAATCCTTAACAGATCGGATATGCACAGCTGCGGTGAATTTTGTAAGAATTGGGTAAGTCGTATGTTGCTCTGCCACATATCACTGGTTTATATTTTGTTTTTTTTTGTTCGTGCAGGTTCATTTGCAAAAAGCAATGCTCGCTAGGGTTTCTGTTCATTTCGTAATGTTTCGCGATTTCCATGGACAAACCGATCAAACACTTGCTTGCTAGGTTTTTGGCATGTTTGTGCGAGTTGTGAACGGCTGGACATGATCGATAGTAGAGCTCCGTTGATAAACGGTGCTATGACATTTTTCGTTGCTCTATACTGGAGCCCTTTTTACTCTATATTGGCCAAACTGATTGATGGACAAACGTGCACCACGAAATGAGTACGGGGCAGCCCTGGGACAGGAAAGGACTGGACAACGCGCGGCAGACACATACGAACAGGAACAGAATGGGCCTTAGGAACTTCAGGCACGATAAAGTTTTCGAGGATCACAAAATGATGAGGGTTTGGCGAAAGCTGAACGATATCTCGTTTCTGGACTCGGCTAACATGCTGGCATCTATCAACAGCATGGTACATCGTGTCATTCAATTAGGTCGAAACTAAGGGCCAAATTGGATAATGCAATTGGTCCAATCGCGTAATAGAATTTTAAGGAAAAACGAAAGGAAACTACATGATTTTCACTTTTTTTGTAATTCCAAAACGGAGTTATATAGCTGAAGGTAGTAGTTCGTTTTATGCCACTACGACTGCTTCAAAATAAGGAAAAGGTGGTTGAAGCCGGACCTGGTAATTTCTCTTTACTATTAGTTAACACAAAGACCGCAGGATGGTTGAGATTGGCGATCTTTAGAAACCTTTAGAAGAAAAGAAAGAAGAAAGTTTATAAGTTCAACCAATTAGAGAATGGATTTATCTAAGAACATCTGTTGGAAGGCATATTATATTTTAATTAGCACAAAACTATATCCGTCAGTGTTTTCCGTGCACTGTGTAAGCTGTCTTAAAACAATAGATAGCATGTTTGTTTTGTATGCATACGTGCACCGTTGCAGCAAAAAAAAAAAACACTCCAAATAAAGCTAATAATTATAAACAACTGTATTTTATAACTATAGCATTGAACTACGGGGATTCTGCCATTTGCAAAATGGGTGACCTGTTACAGTAATGTACATGGGATGATTTAGAGCTTTCTAAGCACTTGGTGAGTGAATACGAGCTCCATGCGTCGATAATACGAAATTTAGTACATAGATTTGTAACGCCTTCATACGCTATGTTAAAGAACGATATGGATAGTTTTAACGTAGGGGATTTTTTTTCTATATTGTTGGAAAAAGCATCGTTTTAACGGTGTCAATTATTTCTTCAATTTTACTGCTGTGGACAGATTTCATCCGTGATGGCTAACATGGGTTTCGTTGTCAGATCGATATTAACGAACGTCAAATACAGAGTGTATATCTATCTAAACGCAATCTAAGAAGCAAACGGGCCGAGTTGTACTGCTCGTTGTTGCCAGTGCTTGTGAGAAGTTTAATAAGTCTACTGCTGCATCCTGTGCAATTTTGTGAATATAATCTTATCTTGTTTGTCCATACAACAAGTGAATATATTGCAGTACTATATATTTCGTTTGCGGCAGTTCAGAAAAACACTAACCCGTGGGAGAATTTGTCAGGCAGAACTCTGCCGACGAATTTCATCGTTCCCTTCTTGTCCCTATTACACGTTGTGTAAAACCAGCTCGTATAAAACTGTTTTGGGAATATATGATACACACATTTGCCTATCTACTTATGTCCTAGTTTTCACTTTTATCCTTCAGACGTTCCACAGGCCTACTTCCTGAAACGTTGCCCTCCGTCGTTATTTAGCTCTCCATAATCTGGCGCTTCGTCCTATCATTCTGACCGCGTATCAAAGCGCTACTCCGAAACCCCCACAGCACTATTGTCCACGACCACTCTTTACGCATCTCAATGCACGATGAACAAGCCATTGGAATTTAAGTAATGTCTGATGGCAGCACACAAGAGGCACATGAAAAAAGAAACCAGAAATGATCGTATGGCCCTTCCCCCGATCCCCCCACTCCAACACTATGTTCCTCTAGACACGATGTTGGTAGTCTCGGAGGGTCAGACCAGCTAAAGAATTCTCAGCGATGTTATGCAGTCCTTACGCCACAAGCGTTTCCTTTGCATATCCTGAATACGGCCATCGTTTGTATGATTGGCAGTGGCAGGAGGCCGAATAAGGAGACGAGAGTGGAAAGACAAGTAAAATAGTCGGTCGGTCGCTCGCTCACTGACTGCCTAGCTGGCCGGCCGTTCTTGGCTTGAATGCTAAGTCAATTACGGGCCGCTGCGAGATACGAGCGGAAGGCAGGCTGCGTGTCGTGCGTTTTCGTTCTGTTTGTTTGGCATTTATCGCCCTGTTTTACGTTGCCTTCTCTACCCCTCCATTGATTGTGTACTACTCTCTGAAACTTCCTTTTTTCCACGACTCTCTCTATTTAGCGTTGCTTTCTTTCTATTCCTTGTGTGATTAATGTCTGCTAGCAAACGATGATAGGGAACGGACCAGCGCTCAATTGACTGGATGATCAGACGGGAGTAAGCGGCCACGACGAACTAGGAATTGTTCCCCTTAACGGGCCCCCTGCATGTGTCATGGATCCCATCTAATTCTTACTAACTCTTCGTCATTCTCTCGATATTTCTTTCTACACCCGAAGCCCATAGACAGGCGATTTCTCGTGCATGGACGAGATACAACCGTAGTCCCCTTTGCTGAGTACTGTCCTTATTCAGCCCAACTCACACCGTATTGTGTAGCTGTGCACAGCGAAAAAGCGAATTATTTTCGGCGTTTCCTTCTTGTTGTTCATGGTCGTCGTCAGCGGTCTTCTCGCTGTTTTCCCAACCATCGACAAGCGATGACGTTTGCTGTACGGCAACCGTCCGCAGCTAATTCAAGCGTATGTCCGCATACGACTCGTTTCCTTTGCTCCTCGATTTCTTTCCTTTTTCGTCATCGCACGTACAAATCTCCCGTTTCATCCAGCAATGCTACATCCCATCGTCTGTTGTCTTGTTTCGCCATCGTAGGATTTTCTGGCAGCCGATTTGACTTGCCCCGCTGAATTAGCAGTGACTCAATAAGTAACGAGTATTCTTTTGCTCAGTGTGAGTGAACGATATACGTGCATGCATAGATTGAAAAAGATAGCAGGCAGAAACCTACCCGAACCAGTTCGATTCTCTGCCAGACTTCGCTAGTAGAAAGACCAGACAGCTGCGCGCCCAGATTCCATTGGGGCTTTCTCCATAAGGATCAAAAGGATTACTAAACATCCCTTGCGGTAGATGTATAGGCGAATCTCACGAATCAAATGTGCATGCATTCCTCTGCTCATCCTGAGTAAGGCGGGCGGCACGGATATGCGCGATATCACCGATCACTTCCTGAAAAACGCTGTTACTGCCGGCGGCGATAACGCTCGAGGTGGAAGCTGGCGGGTTACAATACACAACGTCTGGAATGACGGGCTTCCTACAAATCAGTGTCCCTTCACACATCGTTTGGTTCTATTCTCGCAAGATATTTGTAACGTTCATGCGAAGATCTACGAACTTGAGACATACGTAGACAAAGCTGGGCCGACAGAACACGTCCGTTAACCCTGTTCTACTCCATTCTGACCATACGGCTCATGGTGATCCAACCGGAAGCAACTACAGATCAGCCAGGAGAGCAGGCACTGGGTCGGATAGTGAAGGTCTTAATGATTGAGAAGTCACTAATAAGAAGGGCTTAAAGGTCGAACTCGTTTGTCATCTTTGTCGGCTCTGATTTGTGACTTAACGAGAGGGCGGACAAGATGCTGCAGGCAATGCCACTAAGCCCAAGCTATAAATGCTGGCCTGAGTTGCTAAGCATCTACGGAACCGTACGCAGCCACTCATGTGTTGATAGCATTGGCTGTCTCCGTACAAGGCTTCCTCCAGATGTCGAGGACATTGGGAATACGATTGATGTCCAGTGGGTACCAAGGGATTGGAAAAGGCACGGACACTTTAGTTCACTCATCTTTGTTTTAAAACTTACTTATCATCGCGTTTGAATGTGTTTTTTTCATTTGAAAGAATACATTTATTTTTGCATCTTGCCGCATCAACTCATTAATGATTTTTCTAGGGATGAGGGCCAGTTTTTTTACTATGTACAAAATATGGCAGGTTAGGTTAGGTTGTCTCTCAAGTAGCCTCCAATTAATATGATCCCAGATTTGGCGTTTCGCATTTATTCAGAAAAATAATTTGTTCTCAATACAGCGCTCGTTAGTCGTAGATGAGAGTTTGTCAGTCGAAGCCAATTTCACAAATACCGTGTGAGTGCTATTCGATTAATGGTACTCAATATTTACTACTCTAGAGATAACACTTGCCTGTATTCTGCTAAATTTTTCGACAGGCCTAGAAAAGTTAAGTCATTTCATGTAATGCTTATCAATATGCTTCTGGTCAACTTTGAAATTTTCTCCATGTCCGTTCCTCAGTGTGGCTTGCTCTCACTTTTCTTGATTAGTCATCCAGAGGTAACTGGCTCCCGACCAGCTTATCAATTGTACCCAGACAGGTTTTCAATACGTCTGCTGCACATCTGCCATTGCCGCCATCGTTGTTCCCCACAACCATCACCTTAGCAATAGTGATTCCCGTTTCCAATCTCCTGTATTCGATCAATACAAGGATCCGACCTCCGCTTTCTAGGCCGATTCGACGCGCGTTTACAGCGCAAGTCCCATTCCCCTGCTAACGCACGGGTTGATGGTATAGCTTTTTTTGTTTCCTCGGAGTTCACTCAATAACTTCTCTCCCTTGTCTGCCTTCTTCTTTAAAGTGAAGCCTGGAGATATCTTAGTTTATCTCTCGGTGTTGGATGGGTGGCAGCAAAGACCAATTCGGCAGACGGTTCGCTTTTGGCAACAGCTCTAGCCACCGTAGTCAATGAAAAGAAACCTTTGCTTCGAAGTTTGGGGAAGCAGTAAGCGAACCGTTTACTTCTTCCGTTCCGTTACTATGGTTTCTCTCTTTCTCTTCCTTTTTTGGTTTTTCCCACAGTTTCTTAGCTACGCCTATCCTGGATCCCAACCGGTCGCCCACCGCCTTCTCTACTTGTTATAATCGGTCCTCTGTACAGCGACGCTGTGGTGCGATCCGACTTGATTGGCTTCATCTCATAGGGATAATGGCAGTGGTTTCTGTGAGAACACGATGGCAAATGAATGCCAGAGGGATGAAGACGGAGGACTAAAGCTTGCAGTGCGAATGAGGCATCAACCCCTTCAGGAAGAAAACGAGACCTCAACGGGGATCGATTCGGGATTGAGTTAGAGACGCCTTCTTCTTTATCTGCAACTGAAATCATCAGATGAACGAGGATGTACATTGTTAAGAAAGAAGTAAAGAGACGAGAAAAGAGAAAAAAAAAGTCGCATTGAAAAGCAAAGTGGTAGTAGTCAACACTGAAGAAGACGGCCATGACGTAGCTGGATGGGCCTAGCTGGAGAGTGAAGTCATCATGCGCTTTTGCTCAAGGCAATCCCGACTAAAATCCAGAACCGCATTGGCAGAAGAAAGGTGCAATGTACGCTGGTAAAACTTGGGTATTGCCATCGCCTTAGCCTTGCTGTGCACTGCCTAACTAGCTAAATCTAGTGGGAAAACAGGATGATCTAACTTGGAACTAAATGGACATCGCCACTTGGTCCGACACGTAGTATACGTACATCTATTTTTAGTATAGTTATCCGATGCTACCTCCACCTACATCTACAATTCCTTTCGCGCTATCGTTCTGATCTCTGAGTTTCTCAGGCACACCATTCTTTCAAGCGATCTCATTTTTTGTATAATGGACAAAAACTCTTTGGAAATAGAAGAATTTAATCGTACACCATGTTCAACGTAGTTGTTTCTTTATATCTACGGCGTGCGGTAATGTAAAAGGTCTCGACGATAGATACGGAGATATCCTTGGAAATACCGTGGCTATGCCATACACAATCGGAAACTAAATCAAGTCGTAAAAACGAATTTATACGGCCGTCGTCAGCCGTCGGGATCAAACTGCCCTAGAGGTTAGGTTTCGTCAGATCGAAATTTGGCAGAAAATCAAACGGGTTGAACTACTTTCGCATTTGGTTGATAAGTTGATGGGACTGCTGAAGGAAAACGTTTGACTAGGCGCTCACGGGTCCAACAGTACCTCACTGTCTGTGAGAACGTGTACTCGGAATTTAGCCAAAACTTTGACGCAGACGAGATTACCCTTCTAATTTTGATCATCTGCGTTCTGTTTGAATTTGGTGAATGAGAGTGAACGAATCATTCTACAGACAGGTGCCGAAAAAGTTATTAAGCATGCTTTCCTATGAAAATGTGGGATTAAAATTGAAAAGCATATGCTAGCGAAGTTGACCGCCGTTTTTGAGCCTTTACCCAGAATAGGCAATTGCTAAACGACCTTATAGGCCCTTAAGGTGATATGCGTCAAACAGAGAAAACATGACTCGAACTATTGAAGTAATACTGCTTAAGCTGCGACAAACGCTATAAATTGAAAACTAATCCCGAACACATAGCTCATTCTTAATATTTTTCTACAACCCTACTCTTAGTCACATATACTAAACATAGAGTTCAAACTAGAATATGTTGAATATTCACACAAATAGTTACCGCCAAGATATACAAAAATATTTTAACCCATGGTTGATACAACGTAAAGCTAAAGCAACGTAAAGATGAATTGTATGCGTCAGGCAATGGCTAACTAAAAGCGTCAGATAGCAAGCCGAGGAAAATTTAGAAAGCCTTCGAACGGAGGAAGTGGCAATCGTTGTTTTGATAGCAAGTCGATCCCTGATTACTACTTTAAAGGTGCGTCCAGGCCGTTCGGTATCGTTATGACATGTTTTGTCTGGCCGGCATTCTCATGTGCTAGCCGACCAATGCGCTGATACCCATTCTTCACGACTAGCAAAGCTGTCCTATCATGTCCCATCAGTGGTAACGTGTTCACTCGCTAAAGTTAATGATACGTAGTAGTCTCGTAACCGGACGTAGACACATTTTGTTTTGGTGGCGGAAACCCGCTGCCTGAAGCAATGCTTAATGACAGTACCGAACGAAAACCCGAAATGTTGATTTAGGTTCGCGAAACTGTTATTATCGCTGTTGTTGTTGATGACGACGCGCAACAGCAAGCAAGATTGTGTCTGAGGTTAGACCGTTTCAAAATAACTGGCTTTCGACTTTTTTCGTTTCCTGCCTCGTTTGTTTTCTTTGTTCTTCTTCAGTCTGCTCTGTGTTTGGCTCCGATCTCTTCAACATTCCGATACTCTGTCGTCGATTTACTTCGCTGAATGTCGGTAAAACAACTCTTACATCAAACCTCGTCCAATGGATTCCTGAACCAACTAGATACGCTCCCTCGCGCTGCAACAAAGGCGCAATATATACATTGTAGATATGTATGTATATATATCAAAGAAAGAAAAGACAAGAATGACTGGTACTTTATTGTTTTTGTGCCCGATGACGCAGCGAAGCTTAAAGGAGAAACAAACACGGAAAATGTGTCCCAAAGGAAGAAAAAGAGATTCGTCGATAACAGTGACAAGAGGAAGTATACGTTACGTTTTGGTACTACTTTCGCGCGACCTTGAGGATGCAGGACTCACTCAGAGAAACTCAAAACGTGCACGAAAAGCGAGCAGCCTGCGATGTGACATCAAGAGATAGTCAGACCTCATCAAGGGATCATAGCGACTAAGAGGCGGTCAATGAGAATGGTCGTGATGGAGACAGAAACAGTGAGTTCAGGACGGCAAAGATGATCAGATCGATATTGCTAGCTGCTTCTGTCAACGAGAGAAGAAATATCGAAGCGACATTGATGGAAAAAACGCCACTTTGAAACATGGAACGCTGCTGTTTTCTCTCCGCTCTCCTCTACGAAAGGATGCAGGACAAAAAAGAACGCGCAAACCCGGATTTGCTCCTGGACTCGGACCCAAAGGAAAGCGGTCCGAGAAACTATTGTACGGCGATATCGCTGCAAAGAAGAAACTGCTGAGCAGAAGGAGCAAAAACAGGGCGACAGATCAGACAAGCTGGAAACGGTCGTTGACGGAAGTGAGGATTGACATTATTATCGTCAACGTGAGTGATGTTTGGTGGTTGTGTGATCCGGTAGGGGAAAGGCGTCGGCAGGATCTAACACAAAAAATGGTGATGCATATGAAAGATTAATGTCCAAATTTTCAGTTTGCCAATTTGCTGAGCAGCTAACGTAAAATTGTAAGAAGTGTAACAGTCGAATTAGGGAGAGTATGTGAAAGGCACTGTCCGATTTAGATGTCCTGTCAGCTCTTACTGAAGCTCGTTTCTAATGCCGAATTTAGTGAAATTTACTTTTTAACTTTCATTTCCAAATCTTCTCGGCTTGCTGAATATTGATAGATTATCATAGGCACGAAGATGGACGGAATTAATGCTGATATTTACATCGTGCTCAATTGAGTAATACTATTATTTCTAGAAAAAAAAGTTCATATGGGTCAAAGGGAACATTTTTTTTTTAAACTTACGTGAAGGAAGCTCATTTGCCAAAGGCAAGCGAGACTCTGTTGAGTTGAGTGAGCTAAAAAGGCAGGAACAATATGCAGGGTAATTTCAAGTTAGCTCTAAGATACCAGAAGATGTCATAATTTTCCATATAATCCAAATGAGTTCGATAACTCTTGAGACTTTTATATTGTGTGTTCCATATTCATAATATGTATGTATATAATATGGAACTACTACAAAACACAATAAAATATTACAGTAGCCAGTAAACGGGGCTTAGATCTCTCCGACAACGATAGTTCAAGTGCGCCATCGTGACTCAATGTCATGTACGGATATGTTCACTATGATGATAGTTTTAAAATCCTGATGACCATAAAATTGTTCATTAATTTGAAGACCTTCTGACTCTATGAGGACGTCGAAGAAACGGAAGGCTTCCCTCGCAAATAAGAATAAGGAAAGTTAAGCATTCCAGAAGGAATCCCAATTCACACATAATTCAGGATTTGAGATTCTGCTTACACAGTTTCTGTCATAGAACTGCTAAGTCATCATAGGCAAGCATATTTTAAGAAAGAAAAAAGGCCCTTCATGAGCCCAGCGACACATAGACTAGAATATTTGATACTGTTTGCTATTGTAACAATTTCAGAATGATGGTCTGAACAGCTTAGGCCTTTTCCCTGACCAACGAGGAATAGCTGTGTCCTACACGCTAATACGTGTCAATAAATAACGAAAAAAAAAATGAAATAATAAATAGTGACAGTTGCGTATGTAACAAATGTAGGTTTGCCTATAAAAGGCCCGTTCGCTCAATCTTGTCCTCGCTATAAATTTACTTACCTTAAGCTGCGTTACCTAGCATCGGAAGGAATAATAGATATGTAAAACATGACTGAGACCGATTTAAAGACGCGTTTATTGCATACTGCTTTAATGATACTGCTTAAGGCCGAGGGAACGATGTGGCAAAATGTAAACATCACGGTAACTAATAAATGTTAACTTATTACGTCAGGGCTGATCAAGCATCGATCGAGACAAACATCTGATAGGAGTTTGCATTATTTAGAACTCTATTATGCTGCAATATTATCTGTGAAAGCGAAAAAAATGTAATAGTGCCGAAATTGTGTTCTAATTTGATTAAATTATAATTAAAATTTGAATGAGATTCGACCTCGAACAGAATTAGCAACTGAATGAAGTGTATTTGCCCCCTCAACTTACTATGAAGGATATCGGCAATTTATCTTAAGTAAAATTGAGGGAATTCAACATATCCTTTTTCGTACCGGATATTACTTGCACTAGTTTCTTTTTATAAGGGAACGTGTGCGGCTCACAATATATATTTTCTTCAGCCAGCAAAACCCAGTGTCAATTCAAGTCTACGTCTTATACAAAGACGACACATGCGAAAAAGATTTCACTATAGTGAGTTTAATATAGAAAACGGTACTGACCGCTGTGAAGGGTAAAGAACGTCGACTCTGTTGTACAGTCTTAAATTCGTCTTATTGCGTCCAACTTAATAAATAAATAGAGAAATACCAGACTTGAAAAGCGAACGGTGTTAAGTCCAGCGATAAGTAGCAGCCTTTGCGTTTGCTGACCTAACCCTTTTAGCCTCTTGGTAGCCAGAAGCAAAAATAGGTTGAACTCGGAATTTAGCCATCCTTCCTTACAGCAAAAACGATGGTACTGAATGCCTTGTCCAAGAGCAAACTACCAACGCGCGTGGCCACCGGAGTACACCCAGCGCAGTAAACAATGTGGCTATTCTTTTATACCAACATGTAGGCGACAGTTGAACCTGTTCCCTTCTACCTAAACCTAAAAGAGGCTTTTGCTAAGAGTCTATAGCAGACAATAGACTTTGACTATTTACCCAGAACTGTCTCTGAAGTGCAGAGAAACTGTTTAGATACGGTTGATTATATATAGGTACGATCAAGCAAAATAAGACTAAACATAAATAGGCCGTATACCTTATAATGCTAATGTAAATTATCTCTTTTTTACCGTTCTCACCATTTTTTTTTGAAATTGGAACTTTTTATTGTATATCTTCCTTTGTATGTTAGCTAATTTTTATCCACTGAAAATGCGTTCAGTTGGTTCAGACTTGTGTGTCTTGGTTTTCATAATTAAATCATCCGTTACCATCCTGGGTTAGGCCAAAGCGGTACACCAAATAAGCGTACGTTCTGTCTGAGAATCTCTTCGCGCTCGATTTTCTACTGCTGCATTTGATCAAATATACCACACCACGCTCTATAATATATGAATATAGCCAGATTCTTTGCGAAATAACCCTAAGGCTGTAGGCCGTCGTCTGGAACCAGTTAATATAGTAAGCCATAGATCGGATCCTGCCATCTCGGCTGGTGTAATCGAAGTCGGCGTCCGCCTTCAAATGAAAAAAAGAGACTCTCATAGATGCCCTGGTTGCAGAGGCCGTTTTTTGACTTTAAGGCCTAGAAGTCCGCTTCCCCATTGAATCCCGACCCCCACCTAGCAGCATCCCGCTTTTCTCCATTCTCAGCCTGTAAACTTTAGTCGGATAGACTCTTCAAGCGAGTCGAAAGATTATGACCAGCGAAAGTAACTTTTTATCGATTTCTTTGGTGTGGACGGTAGAGGTTAGGTGCCAGAATCAACGTTCCCCCCTCATAGCCCCTTGGAGCTCAAACTCAATCAGGGTCTAGCTAAATGTAGGGCAGCGTACAATTTGGCCTTGAAGTGGCCTCATCCGGGAGCCTTCGTTTTCGCATGGTGTTGTCCGCTCCGTTGATTTTGCCGAGTCTCATGGCGCCGGTTGAAGAAAATAAATAGAGGAGAAGTGAATGAAGCTTCTCTGGCTAACTTTGCTAATCACTAAAGCGAATGAAGGACCGCTTGCCGAATGAAAGTTTTAACCTTGGATAACATACAAATGAAAGCGACGTATGCTAATAAGGAACACAGAGCTCTTCATTTATGGCACACTCCTTTTCATCGTCTTCCTATCAGCATTAGCGACAATCAATGAAGCCCCGGACAATGAACACTGGTCCAGATGATACCAACATGGTGAGCACCCTAATAATCATGCAATAGACGAGCTGAGTAAACACACGAATTCAAGTTTTTTTCCTTTTTTATTTCTATCATATCTCTAGTTGACAGTATCTATTGGAAATATATGTTTGCTGAGCCATATGCAAATAGGAACAGAACACAGACGAAAAATAAAAACTGACCCTAAATTGTACAAACAATGCTTAAGGATTGTGTGGCTTGAGCTTGCAAAATTTATATTTTTCTAAGAAATCCGCCTTGCATGTACCTGTATATTCCCGTCGCAGTGATGAAAACGTGAACCCAAGTATACGTTTTTGCTCCATTCCAGAATCGTATTATAAATACAGTTAACATAGGCGTATACCTTCATAAGAATGTCAAAAACTGCATGACGTTTACGTCTTCGAAATGCAATCTACGTGTCAGTAAGTAACGGTGCCGTTCCCTTGGCCACGTCACTGTGAATTTTCGTATGCTTGTTTTTGTCCAGACGCGACCTGAACGGGTAGTAGACTTTTAATATGTTAAAAATCTTCAGTTACTTCCGTAAACTAAAGATTTTTAACAACAACAAAAACGCGTAATCAATAATAACAGAATAGATACGTTGCGGGTGCTGATAATATCTTTATTTTGGACCTTTATCTAGTTCGGACACTCTCGGTAACGAATAAAGTTTTCAATACGATCTGTTAAATAAATATGTGCATTCTAATCGTTGAACTGTATCATTGGATATCCAAAGACGCACATTTAAATAGTTGGTTTGCTTGAAATAGGCTAAATAAATTCTAGAAGATGCATTTCCTGTGCACCTTAAGTCACGTAAGTTGAAAAAAGTTTCCCCATAATTTGGACATAGTAACGCAGTTAATTACAGTAGGGCAGTCTATTTTTCAAAAGAAAGAAAAAACCAAAATCATCTTCAGGTTCTGCAGTATGAACAATGTTAGGAACCATCTATTTTTATATACTAATTATTATTATTACTACTACATTTTTGTGGTACCTTCACTCTAACCCGTAGTTGCATAGTCGTTTTGATATGCTATACAGAAAGCCTACAGGAAGGTGATAAGGAACCTCTCTACCGCCTAAAATTTGCATTGCTGCCGAAACATAACGAGAAACTATTGCCGTATAGCCTAGAGTACGAAATAGCTGAATACAGTATACACGAAGTAATCCTTGACCCTGTATACAAACACACGAGCCAGTTTGTCTCCAAGTAGCATTATCGCTATCCTCTCTAGTCGATTATAGCTAGTCATTGCCAAGACCTATGTTTGCGTCGATTTACCTAGCAACAAATCACACAGGTTCAGCTAGCTAGAAGGGAACTCACCGCCCTAAAACCCATGAATATACGTATGCATAATAAATATTTATGTATATGTATGCAATGCATATGGCCCGATTATTTTCCGTTTGACCGGTAGATGCACCTTCGTTTCTATACGAAGTAGATGTGTACGAATCCACTTTTCAAGGTATCATTTCGACTCAAGTCGTCCGACCCAAAGATTATTGTCCGGTCAAGACACGAGTGGGCAAAAGGCTTTCCTTGAACCAAAGATGCCACATCAGACCTGTCCGTTAATGGACGGTAGTCAAAGCAGCGCATTTCATGCTGCTCTATTTGAGAGCACCATTAACGATGCCACGGCCCTACTGAATCGTAAGTAGCGGCTGTGGCAACGCTGCCGCTGAGTGCAGAGCAGTAACAAGATTCAACGTTTTCACCGCCGGTCGAACTTCTCATGGCCGGAGCAGCGCCTCGGGAGACAGTCAATGAATGCCTCACTGCAGCTGGCTATCACACATACGTATATTGTTTGAAATTCAAATCCAAGTCAGCGAGCCTGCTATGCAAGTTCCATCTAAACAATTCTTATGTCTTTTTCGCCGGTGCATCTTGCCGAGGTTGTCTGCTTGTCTGCCGAGAGGGACAGCGACGATTCACTTGTTTCAAGCGTCTGACGTTCGTCGTTGTAGAGCATGAGATATTAGGTAGTGCGAGTCGCCATCGACGACGGCTGAATAACAGCGGCTATTCCATACGTAAGCGGCTCCATTTTTTAAGTGACAAAAAACGTCCACAAGTAGCGCTTCGAAGAGCCTAGATTGGGTCTCCATCACGAACAGGTGCAGGCATCGCCATGTACCCCTTAGATGTTACTGCAGTGACGAAGTACCCGATAACAGGTAGTGTCAGATAGTGAAACATCTGTATATGTGCTGTCGCAACATGAGAAAACGGAACGCCCTCCCTTGGGTGGTCGTTGAGGGGCCGGAGGTGGGTGTTCTTCTGTTCGGACAGATACCAGAGAGTACTTGCACGATGCAGGAGTACAAATTGTGCTACACGGAGTGTATACTTTAACCCCGTTATCCTCGTATGTTTGTGGGAAGCGTTACTATGTGTATTGCTCGATGGAACAGCAGCAGAAACTTGTTGCATGTTTTGGCGAGGTGGCCTGTGCCGAAGCGACATTAATAATGAACTAAAGAGGCTTCCTTACCTTTCCTCACCTTATCTTTTTTTCTCTTGATGTATATATATATATATATATATATATATATATATTTTTTTTTTTCGTTACCATTTAAGGGCTATCTGCAAAATGAATCTGTATGCATCTATGACAAACGCTGTTGAGCGTACTTTTTGTTTAATCCAAATTTTGGATCTCGTTATCTACCACTAGGTCAGCATAGAAGCGCGTGAAAAAGGTCCAGCCGCATCCTTACCTTAGGCTAAGCAGTTGGTCCATTTACGTGCTAACCTAATGTTTTTCGTTATAAACGGAAATGGTCAAAGACGAAGGTTAATCATATTTTTTCAGATAAGAATAGAAACAGTGGTGTAGGAATTCCTGTGTTACGAAATTCGTCATTACGGAACACCTGTATAGCACAAACAACAAGTCTAAGGTCATGTAATAACTTCGAAAAATTTCAAAACATTATGTGCGAGGTAGCTAGCTTAGAGACTAAAAAAAAGAAAACGATTATTTCTAGCCTAATCTTTTTAATTTCATTATCCGTAATTGCAGCTACTAAGAAACATGCTTTCATCCATCTTATCTTCAAAGCGATTAGGTTATCCATGTGCCATAGCCCCATACGTAGCTCAGCCATAATCTTAAAAAACGAGAGCTTTTATCAGGACATGTCACTGCGATTATAGTCATTTTCCTTGACGAAGGGCAGGGTATGGCTCAGGGGATCAATAGAAACACGGGATTGTCAGCCCTGTTGCTATATTGGTAAAGCGGCCTGCGAAAGTTATGCCTGCGGTTGTCGCGGGACTCCGCCTTGCTGTTACGGCATTGGGCTCTATGGGCAGCTTCAAATCTTTAGGTTTGCTGATATCTCTCGGCAGGGAGTGGCAACCACGAGTGCTTTTTTAAGACGTAAGCAGGGAAGTGGATGTTTTGCTGGGGACCCACGATTGGTGACTACTAGTTCCACTCCGGGGAATTACAGGAGTCATTGGGGACATTCTGGTGGTCGTCTTATATCACCAAAATCAGGTTCGCTGTGACGATACGTGGGGTGCGGCCGGGAGTTGTCAATATTATTGAAATCTCATTCCCATTTTACCTCACAGGAATCAGGAACCTACTTGTGACCGCGTCGCTCTAAAGAACATAATGTGATCCAAACACGCTTTATATTCGTCAATGGTATCAACGAGCGCAGAAGTCGTAACGCGTACCAGCTTTGCCTAATTAAATTTTTCTTCTTTGTCTTTTTTTTTTTACTTGGTTCGGAACTAATTGCATTTTAATGGCTCATTGTTATGTCTTAATTTATTGATTGGTTCGTATAGAGTGTACGATCGTCATGGGAATGAAAATACAAGATGGTATATTGAAACCGATATATTTTAGCTGTTTAAAAAATAGAGATTGCATACAAAAAGGACTTAACTACAGACTACTGCAGCACAGACCGCTTGTTCATCCAAAATCAAACTGACCTTTAAGCCCTACTAGTTTTCCTATATTGAAATACATCAATTGACGCATCTGAAATCGCAATGACAAAAGCAAAGAAGTATTGTTTTATTATATTACCGAGACGTTACTATATTTAAAATGACTATATAAAAGCCCTCTGCTTTAACATTTCACGTATGTTATGTTACTCGAATATTAATGTACGAGCATTTCTGAGCCGGATCTGTACGTATAAAACATATTAGGGATTTTTACCGCAAGCTAATGGGTTCGCACGTTCGTCGTTCCGAGCGTACCGGTTACAGCTGCTGTGTACAGCCGGCGATACCTCCGGTATCAAACGCACCGTTATATATGTGTTGTGTCAGAATGTGACTGCCATAGATCAGCGAGAGAGGGTATACTGTTGCCAGTGGGTTGCTCCCCGCGAATGAGCTGCGACAAGGACCGCGGCAGAACCCAATGAAAACAAAGGGGCACTGCCAGCCAACAAAGGCGAGTTGGCTTCTCCAGGCCAAATTGCTCGGCCTGG
This sequence comes from Varroa destructor, assembly GCF_002443255.2. Lineage (NCBI taxonomy): Eukaryota > Metazoa > Arthropoda > Arachnida > Mesostigmata > Varroidae > Varroa > Varroa destructor. The sequence goes on along the minus strand of NW_019211455.1, from coordinate 53,275,762 downwards.
ACAAGCTCGAACAGGGCTTTTCACTTAGACATTCCTTTACCCCCGTACCAGATTGTTGCTTATACACCCTACTGTCGCAGCTCCGCAATCTATACTTTCTTCATGTCCTAGCACGCTCGTGCCTACGAGAATACGACCTCTTGAAAATATCGGCTGCTTAATCATCCACGATGCGCTACACGCGAGGGCACATACGACTTCATTCGTTTCAGCTAGCTAAAGCCATTAGCAAAAGAGGCAAGATAAAACCGGAATTACCAGGCGTGATATAATTAGAGCAGGAAAGGAGAACCTGGAAAGCAATTATATAACAATAATTGGTAAGCCAATAGAACTGAGTTCGTTAAATTTCAATAGGTGTATAGGAAGCGGAATTAATCTATGTTGTTTTATAACAGTTAAAGTAATTGATTTCTAAAGAGACAGGTAATGTTTCATGCAAACGGTACAATTAGTGGTAATCAATGCTGCGATGTCACATGTGATTGATTTCTAAAACGAAAGTTACAATATCAAAAGCAATATGTTTTAAAAAAGATAAACGTTTCGAAAAGGTCAAGTAGAAAAAATCAACTTTGCTACCACGTGTGTTTTTATGAGCTAGCGTTTGCTTTGAGATCCAGCTGTATGTCGGTTTCGATAATGTATCTGCTTGTAATGTTCACGTATAATACGCTGTCCTGTCTTACTATAAAGGCTACACGTCTTGCAAAGGTAGACGGAAACAGTAGTTATATTTATGGTGTTTTTATACGTGCATACCTAGGCATATAGTACTGTTATGCCACCTTCCCTGATGTCGTATCAGTGATCTTGGATAGCTGTAGCAGTGGTGAGACCACAAATGTGCCCAGCAGACATGAAAAGAGCCGGGATATTCCGAATGTACCGCCTCCTTCGCGGATCGAAAGGGGAGAAAAACACCGCAAGTAGAAGGAAAATGGCGTTGTCCCTTGGAACTGAACGGTGTTGAACTCTAGTAATGGAGTCCAGTGAACAGGGAAGACGAGGGGAACCGGGTCGATCATACCAAGTAGCACAGACGAACCTGCGTTTGCTCTGTGCCTGCCTATCTAAGCTCCAAGGCTTTGTAAACGAAGCAAACGATGACGTAGTGAAGTGAAAAGAACTGAGTCAGTTCCAGTTCATCGGCATCTCTCCAGAATCGGCATTAGTTGTCTAAATCAGTCTTTAGCTTTTGTCCACTACAACTTGCCTCTTCGCTTTCATAAGTCCTGTTTTGTGAAGATGATGCACACCTCACATGTCGTCTTCCATGGTCCTACCAAGTTGCGGCAGGCCATGATGTGAGGCGTGAGGAAACGTTAGGCTGGCACCAGTGATATCCTCTCATCTGCTGCTCATAGCTGCATTACTTCTCAAGGCTGGTCCAGTTCGAGGGCAAAGAGAAGTGGACCAAGGAAGCCAACAGTATGGTTGAGGGCCAGCTCATCTTGTGAAGCCTGTGTGCCTTCCTTGCGAAGCGTAGTTAGGTGTTTGACGCAACGAAACTCAACTAATACACTTCTTTGGTCTCCAGTGTAATCAGCACTGCCCGCGGCGGGGCGAAGAAAGGCACGGGACCAGAGCTCAGACCCTTGAGTGAACGAGTGGTATCGGCTTTTTTCGATAGCAATAGTAGACTTTCGACATCCTCTGGCAGGCGCTTCGTCTTCCCTCAGATGAACATAAAGTCAAAACGTATTTGATATCTAGCTCTAACCTCTATCAGCCAGTACTGTCCCATCTAAAACTATATAAACATCGACGCGCCTGTTCAAGGTTGAAGACAGGCAGGTATGAATAATTGTTTGAAAGGCCAACAGAGAGTATTCCCATTTTCCTTCTTCTACTTCAGGGAGCTTGAAAGACGTCCAGTCCTGTTCTGGGCCGCGCCCGTTCTACGGAAGTAAGATAGAGTAGAGGGAAAAGCGATGCACATATGAGCTCTAACCTCAGTCGAACGTGTGAAATCTGTTGCTACCTACGGTTGAATCTATAAATAGCTGACAGATAGATTTCGAACAGATTACGTGCGACCGTTTGGTGATCATGTATCGACACTGAGGCTAGATATGAGACTTCAATTCAGTGAAGGGCTAGTTGACTTTCGGCCATCAGTATCGTCTTGGTACAGTAGAAACAAGCATAAAATATACTAACTCGATATAAATGCTTCTTTCAATCAATAGAAACAACGTATATCGAACATAGCTTTAGGTGCGTTAAAAAGTTATTTTCTGAATGGAACTCTGCGTACGTTTAGCGTATTGAAGTATATGACCGGAATCGAACGGCCGTTACCGCTCCGTTCATTAGCTAGTTCATTCGTTAGTTGAATTCATTAGTTGAACCTAAACTGATGGCAATTCTTACTGACTCATACTCTACCGAGAGTACTGCCAAATGATTCGAACTCAACCTCGCCCTCGTAAGACTTTACAGGTCGATCGAATATAATCGACGAAGTTCAGCGATACTTTTGAGAAGCTGTAATCTTCATTCTAGGGAAACGTGCGAAGAGGGTGATGAAGAGTGGAGGTTCGTGTCATACCGGTATGTGACCGGGCTTAGCACACTTTCAAACTGTTTCAAACGTATTATATATTTGCGCATAGTAGAACAAATGTGCTATTTAAAAGCAATTTTTACTACCCTCAAACATAATGCATTTTTAGTGCCTCTTTCCAGCACGAGATTTAGCCATCGGATCGTCTCGGAAAATGATCAAAACCATTTAGGTGACTTTCGAGCTTATCCCAAAATACAAATATAGATTTTAATTTATTTATATAGTGAAAAGGACAGGATTAGTTTGACAAAAAAAACCTTACATTGTACCTTATACTGCCGGTTGCAAATCAATAGTATCGTTTTTCTAACGTGATATCATTTTGATGCTTGAACTACTACATTTTAGTGGCCCACCATCACATTACAATTAGCTCGTTTTGTTTACATCACGCGTCTAGGCCGTGCGCATCATCGCAGCGCGGAATGGCGTTGCGTATTTTCTTCGTATTTTGCTGAGTCTTCCCCACTTACGTGGTTTAGATACTTCGCTGTCTTGAGGCCTCTCGCTGTCTGAGATAGTGCACTGTGGTAATCTATCACTGTACTTGGTTCACCGACGGCCTCTGCCGCATCGGTACGACCCCGCTGAATCTTCGTCGAGGTCGCAGGCGTTAGGCGTTCGTTGGCAACACCGCAATATTCTCCTCAATCCATCTGCTCCCCAAGCTGTCAAATTGTCCCACATCCCCTTTTACATGCCGTCTGCTTTGAAGACCTTTTTCCGCAGAGTACACCGTTCCCCACCACAGCATTCGCTATAAGCATTCACTTGCAGACTAGTTTCTGTTGCCTGTTCTGAGCCGAAATGTTCCTTTAGTTTTAAAGTTATGCGTGGCAAAGATGTAGAGAAGTGATGGCGCTCTGCGGCTCCTACCTGTAACTGGGCTAGAGCGACGGAGGTCTTCGGATCGTCTTCGCCTTTCAGATGGACGAGAAGGAGGGCGCCACGAGTAAGACAAACAGGCTGCGGATGACTGGATCACCGTCGTTGACTCGCCGTAGGATGGCTTCGCCCTACATCTCCATTTGTTTCCATTGATGTCTGTCCCTGTTGACTCGGTGGCGTTTCACGCGCCCGGCCAGGCTGCTTCGTGCCTGTCGGTGCATCTCAGGCTAGCTAAGTCCTCATACAGCTTGCTCCACGTCTAGACCTCAGACGAGAGTGCCGGTACCCCTAAGACTACAAGAGGCCATTGCCGAACCTAGATGAGTGCTTTGCCCTTCGCTCTCTTTTGCTGTTGTTGTCTGCTGGGGTATCTTCCCAGACGCCTGGCTTCCTAGTCGACGCATGCTCCACTAGCGCCGAACGGGTACGAGTAGCGGAGTCCCTCGCCAAACCACCTTCCCAAAAGGTCATTTTGACGGTTGTGCTATAATTACCGAAAGTGGTCTACGATCTTTCGAGCATACTTAGGCTTCATGTGGATTATCACCATGGTAGAGATAGAGACGGTCATGATGATTTTTTGGTATTTTGGATAATGCATAGATACTTACGTACTTGAGCCATTTGTGTATAATGTAGGTTTACTAAATATGAAGCTCTCTGTTTACGCTTTGGAATGACATTTTGTCGGAGAAAATCAAACATGCAAATGAGATGTTTTAATAAGACTTACCCTAAAAAATTCTATCTATACGCTTACTGGCAGGTTTTGATCGTTGCGTGTTGCGTCAATCTATTCATTTGTTATCGTTTTCCTTTCTCTAGTTTATTACCGCGCCGGCAGCCGGAACCGTAGCCGAAGTCGTGGCAACCTTTGAGACCTGCAGCAGACGGAAAAAATGATTCCTGTGGGAGTCAACAGCATCGTCTACGGCCTTGAGAATGCAGGTAAAATCCATGTTACGATTGATCATCTCCTGTGGGCCACCATAAAACATGATGCGTTGTTGTAAGGGCTGTTATTTTCAATGTATCCTTAACTAAGGAATATTCTCTAGAAAGCATATTCACAAACTGTTAACACTATTGTGGTTTCTCAAAGTATTACCGTAGGGCCACCGACCTAACATAATCTTGCGGCAGTTTACGATTGGCGAATTGACGGACCTGCTATATTCACAAAACGCACGTACAATACAACACAGGTCGACGTGCAATGTTTTTTTTTTTCGAGATACGATGGGCTATATCATGCACAACCTTGTCTGAGCTACAATGTAAATGCTATATGGATTTAGGTGCATAGATATACCGACATTAAAGAATAAATAATATCTTAGCGCATCATCACATAGCATCCACAAGTGCGTTCGAATTTGCCTAGCCCGATGTTAGCTTTATTCGTATATTATTCTATTTCAAGAATCATTGTCCCGTTTTGTCAACGTGCACGTGCACGTGCATACTCTATAGCTAACGAAATTTCGTACGATACAAAGCAGGACGGTGAATGTGCACCTATTTTCGTCGCATGGACAACGAAATCAGCCGTTAGTATCTGCCGAGTTTATTTGTATAATCATTTTATCTCTATGATTATAAAATGTGCTCAGTTAAGCTTGTATTTAGGCCTCTTCGAAACGCTCGTTTAGAATATGAACCAAAAAGGTGAATCTGAGCAAACCAACAACAGGGAACCAATCGGGCATTCAGTCGAATGTGCGTGCGTGCCTCCACAGAATTGCAGAAGGGCGCTGTACTGGCAATGATGCCACAGCGAGAGCTGAAACCGTTCCTCTATCACGATGTAGTCGAGCACTACCCTACGTTTAGATCCTGTCTTCCGCCTTTTAATGATGGAATGACAACTTTGTTTGTAAGCGGATTTGGGAAAGACGCCCTGGGGGCCACAAGAAGGGAAGCTTTATGACTCGAAAAGATTGACTTTCCCCTATAGCGTCTACGTTCCTACGATGGCAATGCGTCCCGTCATCCTCAATGTGCACGTAGAAATGATTTTATGTATGGTATCACCGGCGTGGGTCGGTGGAAACGCTGCTGTATTTGTTTACCTTGACGGTTTAAGCCTTGAATCGGAAGACCTAATGAGAGCTAGATGAATGGATTAGTTTGATGAAAGGAAGTTTACATAGGAAACATCGTGCAATCACACAATCGGCGATATGTGGCTTCATAATGTTGCCCTTTCAGTTTAAAAATTTTCGGTAAAAAAATTAAATAAAAAACGGCTTAAAGTAATAATAATAATAATAATACATGAATTGACTTACTACGCAACTGATATCACTCAATTTCATCCTTATAATTAATAAATCAGCTAATCAGATCATACCGATTTTCCTTTACGATCTCGCCAAAAATGCCTCTAATACATTTCTATAATACTAGTCTTTGGTAAAGTATAGGAGGTATATTTTCTGGCATTATATGTATGTGAATCACTTCATCTGTATATGAGAAGGCACAACAATGTCCTTTTTATGGAATTATTAACCGCATTACATGTTTGATTGCTTTAACACCTCGTACCGTTCGAGCGCATATAGGCAGTAGCAATAGGAGTTCGTCGCAGGGTCTTGATGAACATTATTCAGCATTGGCACACGCTACTAATGCTACGACTGCCAGTCACAAATGTCATCTAACTAACCAGCATCGGGGTTTTCCTGCTTGTTTAATATAAACAACTGTCGCAAGAATTACGTTTTCTCCTTTACTTGGCTTGGTTTGTTGCCTAGTAGCGTAGGGGGAGAAGTGGGAGAGAGACGGACGTAGCTTAGGGGGAGGTTCGTTGGTACACAGCTCTACAGAAGACGAGGTCTACGCGTGCCGCAGATTCGTATATGATAAATAAATATATGTATGTGCACTAGATGTACATAGAAGTAATAGCAATCATCGTATAATTAGCTCGCAATTACTGGTCTATACATTGAAACAACAACTACAAAAACAGCGGTTCTTTCAATCTTTGGAATTAAAAAATCTTGTATTCACTGGCAGCAGCAGCAGTACACGTGCATACAATTGAGTTGGACTGCTGGCTTGCAATTCATTTCGTTATAGGGGAAATAAAGATTTCTGTGAACTTGTTGTTACCTGCTAGCGTTACCAACCGATATTTAAATACACGAGTGAATGCTCCAATGAATTAGATCTCTATCGCAGCCGTTGCACTGTAATCAATATTGGAAGCATTGCTCGATGCACGTCTGGAGGCCACATAAGGCTTCTTTTTTTATAGATCCTAACGGTTTTCGTCGCCTCGGCCTGAAATAGCTGTCAGTGCTAACAGCGTGTGTGACATTGTGACGCCAGCCATTATGACTCATTATTAGTGCGTTTAAAATGATCGCCGTCTACCGATTTGACATCAATGAGCTTGTCTCAGGTGCGTCTCGAACGCACGCTCACGATGTCAGAAGCGTATTCCGAGCGCATCCTGCATGTCCTACATTTGTGTTTGGATATGTTTTTTCAACGGTAGGCATTCTAGGGCTTAACTTTCAATGTGAGTGCAAGGTTATGTAGGGAGACTCTTGTGTCATTCATTATTTGCGTCGATATTAGAAGTTACCTAAGTATCGAAAAAAAAACACACAATGAGAGTGCAACATATGAATTTTTAGTCAAGATGATTTTCACATAAAGAGCCGTTTTCTATGCTATTGATAAAAGCATTTACGTATCGTAGTCCTTACATCTTTGTTGCACAAGCTGTTAACGCAAGAAATGTGCTCGGCGCCGAAGGTACAGGAGAACGTGATCGACTCAGTCCTCAGTTGTTGTTGCTGTTTATTTATTAAATTGTGTTTGGATTCCTACGACGAAATGTAAAGCAACGCAGCTTGTTACTTACATAAACATATGCTTGACTTGGTGTGGCAATCGTCTTAGCGTTTGTTTATCGTAGTATATTACGGAAATGTCTTCCCACCTGCATTGAAAGCCCATAGAATAAGATTCACTACCGATCCAGTCCCCTATGGCAGTGCATTGCCTATTTAGTTAGGGAATAGGGATAGAACGTCTTCACTTGCGTGGTACACGTAATGAGCACGCTAACAAGAGAACGACTGCAACGTACCACGCTCCTCTACCTACGTGTTACGCGAAGTATACCCGCGAAGGATTCCTTGAGAAGGGACAAAGATCTACTTTGGTTCATCGACGCATGCAGACACTTACTGCGTGTCCTTCATACATACTTAATATACATTCTTTCTACTCATTTTTTTCGTCTGTGAAACCCAATGTCATAGGTGCTGATAAGCTGCTGCAAACAAGTATGTTTAGTACGACAACGGCCAGGGAGGGGAGGAGACGGCAAGGGAAGGAGAGGATACGGGGAGAGAGTGTTAAGGGATCAACGTTAGAGGATGCTACAGTGTCTACCCCGAATGCATGCGAGAGAGTTATCCTTAGCATAGAAAAACGATAATAATGCCAACAGACATCAACTGACGGAACGGAGCGCGTCTGAAAAGTACAAGCAAAAAAGCAACTGTCTCTTCTAACGGTGAAACCTATTACTGAGTTCTGTGGGGGTTCCGCGAGCTTTTCTGCGTTGTTCTAAAACAAGCAAGCAAGCAACAATGAGAACAAATAGGCTAAAAGTAGGGGATGTTGCGTTTATTGTGATAGAGTTAAGTCAGATCCAGGCGTTAAGTGGGCGAAAACTGGGCATCAGGCATATAAAACAGTTTTTAGCTGGAACGACCTCAATGGTTTTTAGATAGTTCCCTGATTGGCGTATAATACAGAACTTTGCATGGGAAACAACTGCTGTTCCATTTCTGCATTTGTTTTGGTCATGTGAGCATAAAGCCGACTGCTTTCGCGCATATATATGAGAAATGATATCGAAAATTTTTTTTCAAAAATGTATTTTTTTTTCAAGCGGCAATCTGTTTCTGGTAGGCTATACGTAATATGTATATGTGTAGTGCATAATCGCATATAAAGTAAGTAGACGAATCGGTTGGCGAGTTTTGTCCGGGCTTCTTCCAGCAGTATAACACCCATGATATTCTTGCTTCCATCAGAAATGCGTGGATACTATTCAGAATATATATATATAAATATAAAGCTGACCAGGCGGCAGCAGAACATGGCAAAGCTTCGAGAAAGCATAATATAAGCTAGATTCCAGTGGCAGAAATCTAGTTCATCATTGTGGGGGATGCAAAATATGATGCGACTCGATTCTAGATACTGAGGAACTCGATATTGCCGCCCTTTGAGTCGCGACAGCGGCAGCTGTCCTGGTATTAGAGAGCCAAGTGTGTTTATGAGTGTCTCGTATAGTAGGAACTACAGTAAGCACCGTTGCGTCTGTATCGGGCTGCCCAATTAAACTACAACGAATCAAACTAAAGAATACGTTTTGGCGCATATTATTAAGACACTCATACGCGACACGCCATCCTGCAGTGACATGCATTTTAAATGCCAGTTACAAGCTCAATGGGCACTGAAGTCCACGTCGCAGTTACCTATTAGGCAAAAAAACGGACACTGAAATGATGTCCACTAAGCGAGAAAAATTGACCTAGCTAGAAATTTTACAGAAGCGTTGTCACCTAAGTTAGCATATGAATTAGGAAGGACGATGCATATCAAGCTCATAAGCCATAACCAAATATAATAACGCTAACCATATTAATCTCCTCTCTAACTAAAAGTCAAGCGCAGTCTACATGCAACTAATTTCCCACTTCGTGCATGTTGTCGAAATTACCCTTCATGACATTACTCGTAGTTGTAGTAGAACTAGTGGCAGCGGTTGTCGCAGCGCAAAAGGCGCAAGGTGCATAAACGTCGTTGAGTGTCCAGCTGAATAGGACAACAAATCACCTCGCCCATTTGCTCTTCTATGTGAGAACAGTGATGTCCTTCGTTACGAAATATATTTCTTCAGATCAAAGTTCGCATTTACTTTAGACATTCTCCACTGTCCATACTCCGATTTCCTTCTGTCTAATCTGAACTATGGGGCAAGCCCCCAATTAGAGACGCGCTTACGCCGCCTAAGGCGCAGCCACCCTACTCCCATGAGGCCGACAGGCTACCGGCGCCTTTGCTAAACCCCTTTCTAACCTACTGCTAGACTTACGCGTACACGATAGCTTCGGCTACAGCAGTACCCCAAGTACAGGTCGAGCAACGTTGCCAGAGCCCCGTCGAACTAGCGACCTGGCTCTGGCGACAAAAAACCAATACTGTACCAGATGACTAACCTACTTCCTCCACCGGCCCCTACGAGAGTGGGTCCATAGTAGTGATTCGCAAGAAGGTAGAAACAAGATCCACGTGGTGTATGGGCAAGCATAGGAAAGAGGGACAAAATCTATCGCGGTATTGGGCCTGTGGGCTCCTCTGTGCTCCCTTGTTCCTTTCGTATTTATGGGTGGGGAGAACTTGTTGAGAGGTAGCGGCGGCCCGTATAGCCATGTAACGACGTAAGTGTGTGTATGTGTCGGAGCTTCTGGGGCGTTCCCCACGGCAAGAGATAAAGAAAGCTGGCAAAGAACACATAGGCCCTTATATACATACGAAGACACACGCACAGGTAGATACCGCGTATGACGAATAGGTATGGTGGGTCGGAGTAGATGGGAACAAGCCGATACTAATTACTATTGGTGAATATATGTTCGCCTGCCAGTCAGTTGAGGCTCGTTGTAGAGGCACTGGCTCACTGGGTATCACGGAGACTTCATAATGCGGAGGAGCCTCATGCTATGAAGTTATCAAGTAATTCGCAACGAACAAAGAATTGAGTAAATCAGCTGCAAACGGTTGCAGCGAAACTATACAGATCACTTAAAAATTAACACAATACCTTTACGCTAATTGGAGCCGGACAAATCCGCTACTAAAGATTTGTAGTGGTTAGTAGAGCAGATAGATAGAACTTAGCGGTTATGATGTGTTCAATTCAAGTTCCAATTGACTACCGCTAATAATAAGAAAAGTACCGTTAATTTGCTAATAATGAAATTCGATTATATTTTTTTGTCCAGTTTTATTTTTGTTAAATATATTCTCTCTGGCGCAATCAAGATGGCCTTAGTTAAATTCATCGCAGACTTACTAGCTGCTTTTGCAACATATCCGCCAGCACCTTAAATACCCGTTGCATGCAAAATAACGTACGGGTTGTTTCAGAATGAGATTTTTTTCTCACGATATCATCACTCATCAGCTACCATTTCACCTCATACCCCATTCATAAAAAAGCATCAATAGCATTTTCTTATCTGGCTACCATCTAGCTTCTAAGATGTTTTCCTCGGTCAGGTCGAAAGACAGGGATATGAAGGTCGTGCTGAGGGAGAAGTTCCAGTGGTTATAGTAGATTCAACTTACGACAGATTCGTTATGCACGTACTTTCTGATTTTGTCATAATTCTGCACGCAGACTTATCACTAGACACGATCAAACGTACATGCACGCCATAAACAGAATTATGGGAACGTACAACACTGACATATTCTATTATGTATTATTAATTATTTTCGTGTCGTTTAAAAAGGCGCAATCTCAAGATCAGCAGTGATCGTAACGAAGGCCTGTTTTCGCTCTGTCTTTATAAGATCGCCTCTAAACAGGCACGTCCTCCTGTAAACTGTGTATGTGCTACCAAAAGGCTATATCTGTCCAAAAGTTTTTTTGTTGCAACTTCCGTACACATCTGCTAAAGGTTGATTAGGTCGAAATTATTCAGGAACCGCTTATTGGAATTAGCTCTTCACTGAAGAAAAATCACGTAAGCCCTTTACTTTGCGATACCAGTAAAACGGACCATCTTTGTACGTAACTCTCAGTACCGTAGAACACCTGCGATCGAACTGATAGGTTAAGGCAAGTTCAGTGCTAAGATTCTAGAGCCCTCATTAGACCACATTTAACTATCACGTTAGCGAATTCGATCCATGCTGACAGATACAATATAGCTTGGTCGCTTTTTTTTCCGATTAAGACTTACTATTTGTTTACGTTTTGCCATGATAACTGGTTGTTGCTGATAAGCAGCGTGATCCCAACGAACAATCGGCTTAGGTATTTCTATTATGTCACTTAGTTTTAATATTATACAATTAAAAAGTTCATTTTCGCCTAATTCGTAGATATTCCAGAGGCACAGATCTTCCGCAGTGGACAATTGGCCTTCCAAAAATACCTAAATAATGGTTAATTGTCGATATTTGCTTTTAATAAAATAAAACATCTACGTACGCTGTTCCATTGTGTGCACAGTCGCCGATCTTTTTAGTGGTTTCAACAATTTGTCCGTCATAAGCTTTCTTCATAGTAACATCATCTGGCAATGCGGTCAAAGTGTGTCATGTAGAAGTTGTCATATAATCTCAATCTCGAACTTCTGCCATCTCTTCTCGACCGACAAACCGAGAAACTTAGAGCTAAAAGGTCGGCTGCCGCTTCACCCGCCGTTAAGTCGACCAGTAAAATTAGCGTAAAAATGCTCCCGTTAACCCGCAGGACAGGAAACGACTCTCTATGAGATACTCTTATTCAAGCATGTTCTTTCTATTTAGTGAACCCCCGCGATCAGTACTCAGCCTCCTTCCCCTGTTCTCGTAGTCGACCCAAATTTTCCAATGGGCAAGTGCTTTATCTAACGTATTTTTCAAGATATACTCCACCTCTAAGTATTAATCGTTTACAAAGGCCTCTTCCCCGCCTATTCCCTGAACAGCATGATTCATCCGAGACAGCGGCGATTACCGCTCAATCTGACAGAAATGTGTAACCTTTTAATGAGAAAAACGAAAGTTTATTTCACGTTAAAATGCTGTCAGGATGTTAATGACCAACAATCGCGGCAGTCTCTGTCGGCGAAGATTCGCAAATAATTTACACAAACCGAGTGCATGTCGGGTCAGAATAGACAGCCATGTTGGGTTGCCATGGCAATACAAGGTATTCCCTTAATAACATTATGGACTTGGCATATACAAAATCAGCGAGTCTGATGACGTCTAATCAGATTAGCGAAATTCGATGTATGGCTAAGAGAGGTACGAGATAGACAATGCTTGATGGAAAGTAGGGTAAAACAAATTGACAACGGCGCTCTTAGCCGCAAAGCCCCGATCTTCGCCATGAGCCCCAAATAGTTGCGTTTCAGGGAGTCAGGCACATGTATGGACTGAATCAAGATATACCTACAGTATAATCGTTTTTTATAGTAAAACTAGATGAGCAAATTATAATAGCCTATTGATGCACGAGATACCTCTAATAAGAAAAAAGGACTGGTCTTATTTTCTCATTCTTACGGATCGGGCCAGGCTAACCTTTTAAAATTTATGCGTTAAACTGGTCAGCGAATAGAATCCATACCTATTTACCTACGTTTCATGTATGGCGGCAGTGGATGAGCCGTTTACTCAGAAGCCATAAACGAGCTCATCGGCCTTAAATCTAATAGGCAAAACCTTCACTTCCACTAGTGTAATAGAAAATGTGACCCATACGACGACTAAGATTTTTCCAGTTCGTCCATTTTCGCTTTATTCTAACTGGAGACGCACACGAGCTCTCCAGACCGGAGCCGTTTCTAAAGCTATCCTTCCGATTCGGATTTCTCCACGAGCTTTGCTAGTATCACTGCTTACAAAATGCCCCTACTCGGTTGCCCGCCGATCATCCGCCAATCCGACGAGGGCATGAATTGGGCGGCCCTTGTCCCATAGCGGGAGAGACCTTTCCTGATCTCGGATCAGCAGTAATGGCGAGTGACAGGACCTGTATTCATTCATTGAACTTCTTTACCGTCGGTCCTCGACCGGTGTCGATCGCTGATATTAGCCGTCTCTTTGCTACTGTGTTTGAAAAGACAGAGCTACGTTGAGCTGTTACAAGGGCAAGACATGCAGCCAGGGATAAAAAGGAAGAAAAAGGGACGAGCGGTGGTGCCTCCTCCTTGAGGAAAGCAAAGCGACGGACGGGTCGAATCGAATGGGTGGGAAGAAGCTCATCCTCGTATCGAAAAAGCGAAATATCCTTCTAGCCGGGCATGGATGATTATGACGGCCGTACACAGATGCTAAGAGGACGGCACCGCCTGCTGAGGGCTGTACATTTTCTTATATAGAAATGTATTTTTTATTTACGCCTTGCCATATATATATATATAGTATAGGCAGAGGTAATCAGCAGTCGCATGCAAGGCGTTTGATTCGTGTGTAGCAGACTGCACAGGTTACGTTTGTTAACTACGAAAACGGTAGCAGGCTCACTGAATATGGCCGCTTTATACTCTTACAAACATGTACATATTGTTTAACCATGTACTTTCGTTACAAGTATGGTGGCTAGTAGGCACATATCTCGACCACCTACAATAGATAATGCGAATGTTTTTTATTCTATGAATAGGTATGTTAACAAACGTACGAATAAGAACAATAGTAACATATATTTTTTTTTGTTGTGAATTTAATCAGTGAACAGCGAGGAGTATACGCGTATATATCAGAGTATATATCTGAGAAGAGGAGCCCACAGATAAGGCAGAACCACGTGTAATTTGGGGAAAATGTAAACAAATCGGAAGATTCCGCTTGAACTCTGATTTTTTTTTGTATCTTATTCAAATTCGCTCCCTCTAGATACGTTAGATGGCCATTATGTTTCAGACCTATATCGTGACGCCCTGATATTTTACAAACAACATCTAATATGGTCCTGGTAAATATTGAAAACGTATCGCCACGTCATTGGTCGTCGAATCTGTTCCATCTCATAATATTTATGCATCGCTCCACCTTCCTATTTTTTCAAATCAACTAGAGTAACTTACTTCTTCGGATCGTATCGTCCGTTTGCCGTTTAGTGTGAACTTTTTTTTGGACATAGAGCTCCCAATATCTACGGTAGCGTAGGAGATATTGAAGCAGATCTCATAGGGGCCTCCGTAGCAACGTGTTTATTGTTAGAAACCGTTCACATAGTGCCGTCTGCATTCACGTATCGAATGGCTGTATATTCTAGTTTAGCAAAGTTTGACAAAGTACAAATTCGTTATTTGTGTTTAGGTGTTGTAATTGTTGCTAGCGGCGTTCGTCCAATCGGTGCTGCCGACGATGCTGTTTGCGGTTGGTCGTGTTTCTATTGATAACGCGAATTCGTGTACTTGTTTTAAAGCGGTGCGTATTTGTAGGACGTCTGCTCTACTTGGTCCGTCGCGAATCGAAAAGGAGTCCCTTAAAGATTTTCCTGTTTCTATGAGCATATTTCTGGATAACGCTGTTTTAAAAATTACCGATAGAAAACCGATAAACGTGTACATAGTATTCATGTGTTTTCTCTGCTGTTTTTATGCACAATGAACGAAACATTGCTTCGCGTTAAAGAAGACTACCGTTAATATTTTCAGATTGAAGCGTCAGCAGTATATTACAGGCATCCTCTTTAGTGACGGTGCTGCTGTTTACATCCTTGTTAACTATTCATTATTCCTACTACTGTTTATACATTATCACCAGCAACTGTATAGAAAAATTCTCATGATTATACAGCATAGGCGTAATTTATTTGGTTGTCATTAGCTAGATTGGATTTTAGCGTCTTTGCCACGAACGTTCGGTTGCAACGCTGTCATTACAGGCAATTGCGAAACTCCATTGTACACCATCGAGCTTTCAGGCACATCCACTAGACGGAGTCCACTGACGCTGGGCATCTTATCCGAAGGTCTTTGACATTAGGTAAGCTAGGGACTCGATGCTGTACAGCGTGTAGCCTTTAGTACGATGTATTTTATCTGACTGAGTAAGAGTGGATACCCCAGCACCTGAAGACGTTTGGTGATCGCACGGTAATCCATGACTAAGGACTGGCGAATCTTTACGTTGCTTTTGGGAATGCTTTCAAAACCCGGCGAGATTACCTTGGGGCTGACAGCCTATTAGAAGCAGGTAGAATCTAGAAACGCGTTTGCTGCATATGGAGCAATGGCTGCTCCAAATAAATGCTGAAATCAACTTGTGAGTCATTGCTTTTTTGTCCGCTAACAGATCAATGCTATTAAAAATCTCTATTTTCTTGGAATCATGTACTTGATGCGAACTCTCCATGCGTCCTCATCGTGTCGGCCTAAGAGCCACTACGCAGATTTTGCTACCCTCTGCGGTTAGCTATATTGTTTCGAATATTTCTGAGCGTAACAACATGGAGCCTGGCAGCACCGTCACTATTTTCCACACTTTGGTCCTGTGTTTGTAATGCAGAAGTAGCACTAGCTCGTCAAATTCTGAACTCGAATTGCCTTTCAGGTTCTTACCTACGAGATTCGCAAATAGGTCGGACTCATTCAATTAGAACGAATCAGATATCTAAATCAGACAGCTGAACTGTTCTTCCTAATTCATCTGGTCGGTCGACGTGCTTATCGTCCCATTTTTATTTAACGATTAGATCGGTGTCTCACGCACTAAAAACTACCACAAGAAGAATAGATGCTTAGAGGAGAACTCAATTAGGCCGTATCTCCCTATTCTGTGTACTACACAATTCAGCAAACTCCGTTAGATAAGAAGCGGCTTTTTACACCATGCCACGTTATACAATATACACTTATCTGAAGAATACGTATATGTACGTATAATATATATATATATAAAGAAAGGTTTAAATAAGACCTAAATAGGCGTTTTGCGTTTCTTATCTCTGTAACGATATTGTAAATGTTTTCGCTTCTGAAATACCTTGAATTGCTAGCCATTAACCTAGTGAACTAGGCATAGTTGAATATGTACGGTTCAACCTGAGTGCCCCGTTAGCCTATAAAACCTTTCCAAATTAAACCGAAATATACTCTAGTGCAGGTTAGGGAAAATGCAGCGAGTAAAATACCTTCAAGTAAATACTTTTCTAGCTTTTTTTCTTTGCAGAAGATTGTTTCGTCAGCATAACTACGCCCTGTTGTAACTATTAGCAACAATTAAGCCTGTCGTAAATGTTTTTTTTTTTTTTTTGTATTCTGTAGATCGACCGTGTAAACGCTTTGGTCGGTTCATATTTTGAGTGCCGTTTTTGTACAGACTAACTGAAAATTTAGTTCGCCCAATCATTAAGCGATTATCCTTCCTGTTTTTTTTTTTTTTGTTTTTGTTAGGCGACCATTTCGATTACTGTTCGCTGTCCAAATAAATTAGAAGCCTTAAGAACTTTTGTTTTTTTTTGCGCCGGGAGCGAATACTCACTTCAAGCTGATCTTAATCCAATTGCGGCAAAATTTCGCCCAGATTACCCCGCTGCTAAAATTCAGCGTTGGGTTATTGGAATAAACTTTGCTGCCATCGATTTAGGCATAGGATTGAGCTGGTCAAGGAAAGCTAAATAGACGACACATACAGGTTCAGTTCAAGCAAACGAAATCCGCTCGCAGGCACTATCAGTGATTCTTCTTTTGCGCCATTATCCTCTTGGATAGAAAAACTTTTGACGAGACTGTTATATAATGGGCAGAGCTCATGTTAACTAAAAATAAAGTAGCATTGGTATATAAAATCGAGTAAAATGGTTTCTGTAGAGCCTTGAGAAATACTTGCCAATGTCGTAAGGCTGCCATAAACGACGGTCCCTGTTCGCACTTTTGGGGGACCTATTGAATAGACAAAATGAGTATGATTTGCAAAAACTGCCCTCTAAACTAAGCAGGGAAATTATCGCTGGCAAAACATTATGTCGCAACGGATCAAATATTTTACGAACGTCGAGAAGAACTCTAGCGGAGGTGTCACGAACGAATCTTTCGACGCTACTGAAGGGTGGGTCGGTGGGTTGGAATCAACGACGCTTGTACTAACGGCAGTATCGGACGTACAACTCGAAACATACAGGGACTTTCGTATCCAAGATGAAATAAAATTCTTGACACGCCATTCGACACGTTTTGTCACGAAGTCTGTATCTGCTTTCCAGCCCTATTAATTGCCTGGCTAAAGTAACACACTCTTATATGTGAAACACTTTGAAATCGTTCGAATGAACTGCATGATAAATCGAGAGGTAAAATGTCTGTATGAGCTAAAAGCTTAACCGGTACAGAAATAATAAACATTGTTATCTTGAGCTGGACGTCATTAGACGATTTCCACGAAGGACGCTCATATTCTGCTCGTTTACCAACATTGCCAGGTCAACGAGTTGGATGCTGTTAGCTTAGATCACTATTCCTAACCATGCAACTTCTTAACTGTAAAATAATAGCAATAAATATTACAAACGGAATCGGACGGTGAGAGATGTGCTAGGATGGAACGTATAGATAGGTACACGTCAATGACGTTTTCGTTTTACATTGCTTAACATATACTCCCTTCACAAATGTGTGAGTGCGCCGCCTTCGTTGCGCGTGCATTTCTTCAATGCATATATATATATATATGACTAGTTCCACACAACATACACATTAGTTAGCAAGCCCATATCTCTTCGACGGTCTCATCGAAATGTATATATGTGTGGCTGATTCTAGTTGCTACTATTCACTTTCTTAACGTGAATGTGTTTCTTGGCATTTTTTGTCGATGACCTCGTTAGGGTCCTATCGGGAGCCATTAAAAGTTAGTTCAAACCGATCGTCTCTCTGTTCCTCCTTCGAAGAAACAACAGCCAAGAGAAATAAGAAACACCAAAAAGAGAACTGCCGTGTTCGGCGGCTTCTGCTGAGGACCGATGAGAAAGCATCGGGAAGTAGAAGAAGCTGCTTCGGAAGAAGTCCCTACCTTTTCTTCCTGGGGCATCTAGTCTACCAAATAGTTACTGCTACCGCTTATCGGGCAAAATTCATTGACGCTGGAACCGCAGGACATTGCGCGTGGGTGTAGTGCTGGTTACAGGATTCGCTCCCGTTTGTCTCAGTAGGACGCTAGCGTAATGCAGGGTACCGGGGAAACTTGCGATGCCAGCCGTGTGAAGCGCGTCTACTCAGAAAGGGCAGCGAGGTAAGGCCGTAAACGAGAAGGCGATCAATAGCACAGACACGGTGAGAAAGGGGAAAAACTATTCTGAAAAAAAGATCCGTAAAAAAGGACAGAAGCTATTCGGCAAACTGCGGTAGTACACTGCGAATGTTGTGTCGTCTAAAACAAAGAAAGTTAATCTGAGATTGAAGAACGACGGAAATATGGAGGTAATTATTTCTTGTTAATTTTTAAACATTTCTGCCTCCATCACTTCGTTTCATTTTGGATGTATCCCACATTTCTTCCCCCCTCCCCCCATACATCTACGGGGGTCTTTAGCTTCGCTCTTAAGGGTATTTGGCGGCGATTTTTACGTGCGCAAATACAAACCCCAACACCCTGTACCCCTTACCTCTACCGACTCGCTTCTTTTTGAAAATAGCTTAAGTGAACGTCCTTTTTCTCTCCCGTGAATCCCTAATTCTTCCGAATACTACCCGTCTCATTTTTTTTTCTAGAATTTGTTCTTCCGATTACTACTGCACTTCTGTTGCCACGCTGCACGTGGCCGACGTTGATGCTAGGCCTGGTGCCGGTGTTGACACCAAAAAGGAGCACGGGCCTCTGTCTACCGCTAGAGTTTTGCCCCCTTCACCGGCAGTTTGGAATCAGTTCACATGGGATAATCAAGAGAGGGTAAGGAAGAGCAGCGTCGCGAGGGCGACCCCGCCGAGGGCTTTTCGCTCGCCGCTTCTCTATCTTTATTTTCGCTTCCGTCCTCTTACTTAGGATTTCCCTGCTTTGTGTCTCGGTCTCCGGCGCTCGACTTCTGAGTGTACTCACATGATGGCAGCAACGACGGACGACGAACGTTAAAAAACGATGGGGGGAAACACGATACGTGTCTGTAAGAGGATATATGGTGTTAATTTTTAAACTGAGAGAGCTTCTTTGGGCAGAAAAACAGACCAACCTTAAATATACCACAGATAAGCAGTTCGGCAGGGAAAGGGGAATAAAGGTATTTGGGCAGGTTGTGCAAACCAATGCAGTAGCTCCTCGCAGGAGTACATCAACGGCCTTTAACGATAGTTAGCTTACATAGCGCCTGCTCAGCCGTATCAAGTCTCGGCACAGTTAACTGTGAGCGCAGTAATAGTGAATTCACTTTCGAGACGTTTAGCCTTAGAATAAGCGGTTAAAACAAGGTGAGCTCTTAGGTCGCCACGCGACGGTGCGGGGTGTGAACCGACCGAAAGAAGGAAGCTACATGAGAAGTAGTGGGCTAAAACAGGGAAAATTGAGCCAGCTAGAAAGAGGACGGGGTAAGTTTACTCTATTAACGACCAGGTTATCTGATCCTCTATTACCATGTGTGTAAGTGTTTCACTTGTATGCTTTTTCGCCCTAGTCAGACGCGAAGTGGATTCTTGCATTCTTTGCTAATGCCTCAGTTTCTGTAGCAGTCGCCTTCTTTTCAGGGTTCCGGGAGGTAATTTTCAATATTCAAATGAACGGCAAGCGCTATGTCTAGTGGGGCTGTTTTGTGTACTGGCTAAAGCCGCCACTTGTAATCGCAGAACAGTAATCAGGACACATAGTGGAAACAGGCCTGTTTGTAACTAAGCAAGATCCTCTAACGTAGGCAGAAACGGAAGCAACTAATACTAACTGGAATAGGACACAGTAGGAACAGAAGCGGCATTCTATTGAATAAAATGTTCACCCAAACACGTGTAAGGTTCCTCGGGCTGTACCATTGTGTATCTGAAGATTTCGAAATGTGTCAGGAATTTCCTACCAATAACAATAACAACAAGAGAAATCCTCGCGAAGCTTGGTGTTCTTCGTTACTAGCCATGTTATCGTAATCATCCCCTAACTAATGATGTTGCCTATTTTCGCTAAGATGTCTCGCTTTGGGGGGAAGAGAGGGGGCAAAAGAAAAGAGTGTGGCTGGGCAAGTTTGTTCCTTAGGTCCGGCTGCTGGCTGTGCTTGGCAAACTTGAAGGTGGACCCTGGAGACTCTCTAAAATGAACACTCTTGACTTTCACTACCAGCTGCTCCGGCAGCAGTAGCAGCTAACGCTATCATAGTAGTGGTCAAGGGCAAAGCAGGAGTCGGTGTTACTGTAATAACCGGTGCAATAGTTGCAATAGCTGTAGTAGTTTTCGTAGCAGTTTTCGGTATCAAGGATACTGGACGTACATTTACCTCAGTTCGTAGGGAGGTTAGGTAAGTAAGCGAACCAACGTAAGCCAACATAAGTCAACAAAATGAGTCAGTCCCTAACATCGCCGTAGCTGGGCAGTAAGAATACGGCTGGTAAACACACGTTGGCCGACGAAAAACCAGACTTGTCCAGCGCGGATCACCGTAGAATTAGCCGTTTCATCCAATAGTGACCCCAAGGATATCACGTCATATATCTCGGTTCGCTCGTACTAGACCGAATGCGAGGGCCCGAGGAAATCCAAGAACCGGATCCAAGCACCTGTATCAGGTGCCGTGTATCGTACGGCATAGAACAAGACGACAATGTTCTAGTAAATTGTTTGTCTGGCATTATCTCTGTACGCATTTCTTGGCATTAGCCACTCATGTAACAAGTAAGTAAATATCGTGGCTTACTTACAGTTACAAACGACGTGCCACTGCTAGATTTGCGACTTCGGGTCGTGAACGTCACTGCTGCACACAGAATATGTTCGTGTCTCATCGTAGGTAGGGTCTAATGGATTCAAGTGGCCGCGACACAATACATAGTGTAGCCTGAACAAGCCTTATTGGTAGGCCGCCCAAAAGCACAACAGGCTACTTACCGGGATCTCCTTATCGGCTCGGCAAAAAAGCTAAAATACAAAACCCGCTAGTGCAATCGCAGTCATTGTCGGGGAACCACTAACAATATGTGCATCGTATTATAGTATAGTGTAGTCGATCGCATCAGCACACTGGAACTTCCTGGTGGGACAAGAGTTTTTTTGTCTGGCAGCCTACCAGTTAATGCAATGTAACCGGAAAGATCGACCGACGTGAACGCAAACTTGATAAACTCATTACCAGGTAAGGCTGGCTATGGAAGAAACGAAGCCTCCTGCTCCAGAAATGTTGATAGGTAGTTGCTTCTTTCGCTTCTGCTGCCGCCGCCGTTGTTGTATTCTTTGTGGCTATCCAGAGTTACTGTGGTGCGCTCTAACAGGTCTAGTTTCAACAACGGGATAGCTGTTTTCTATCGACTTACGTCCGGGACATATAGCAGATACAGAGTGCTTCGTCTAAAACACTAAGCGAAATTCGCGTTATTTGGAAACTCGGCTCTGTCATAATGGCGTACATTTCCTTACTGCCGAAGATGTTTCCTTGGCGACTCCTAAGCTCATACAGGATATACATTTGTATACATTTTGTTATTTAGATCATCGGTCTAACGTGCACTAATGCAAAATGCAAAACACATGATTGTTTTGTTTCAAAAACGCCGTATTTTCACCATTCGTATGAAAGCGAATTACCACAGTGACACCAGTCACGCATGGAATTCCTGTTCCTTAGCGCACCCGTCTTACCGAATCTATTCCCAACCTGTACCCGCCCAATGAGCTATTTGAGAAAGCGTGTCTTTACTGTATCTTCAATTAGACAGGATAATTGACTTGGTTCTTTGGGACAGTGAAGCTGTATTGGAAGAGCGGGTCGCCCCGCACTCTGAGAGACACGCCCATACACATGCTTCCGTTTTCACAGAGTTGCCTTGAGAACCTCCCAGCCACCTGCTAGCGGCCCGTTCGACCTAGCGACCTTTCCTCCTTTTGCATTGGGCTTTTGCTCTGTCCATGCCTGGGTCCTATTGGATAATTAATTATAGTAATTGCTAAAGAAGTCTATGATTGCACAGCCTTCGATACAGACACTGACCGGCTACTGTCAGCGGTCCTCGTCTTTCAGTTCTTCCCGAGTGAACACCACGAACGCACCAAGGCCGATCTGTCCACCGATCCAGCCAGCTTCAAAAGCAAAAACCGTCTTCGACGCTGACCTGCAAACAGCATCAAGGCTATACCTAGCATGATCAGCGTTCTCAGCGCGTCCTGGTGTTTACGAAAAGAGAACTTCGAAGTCAATCTGATTAAAGGTCAGCGTAAGCATTATGCTAACTGACCCGGCTATTCGGCCGTCGACATCTATCTATCTCCTCCGATCATAATTTTTTCTTTCTGCAAGACAATTATGCTGGCGATTTCATCCATCGTAGTTACAGCTATTCTTATGAATGAATGAATATACTTATGAAGGAAGTAAACACTGGCTGTTCTTGCCGATTTGTAGTCCATTTGTGAGTTATCCGTAAAATGGAGAAGCTGCTCTTCATAACTTTTCGATCAAGCCCCAGTGTTTATTGACACCGTCAGCGACGCCGAAGGCTGCACCGCCGCCGCTACCTCCTCGCTATCTCCAATAACATTGATACCGTGATATAATCTGCTGTATGTTGTCGTTTGATTCCTTGGCAAAGAAACGGTGCCAACCGGGCGCTCGCTTTCTCTTCGTTCATTTCGTTGTCAGGAAAGCCCTATAGCATAAAGTCGTTCTATTTTGAAAAAAAAAAAACATTTTTCATTAAACTAGGGTGGCAGACCGAGGGCAGCAAGTGCGGTTACCAAACTGGTGCCAATGATGACAACAATAGAGATAGTGATACAAAACTTAATCGAAAATAGAACAAGATCATTACAACGGGGCTGTAATTGCTTATCTATCGTTAAACAGTATCGTACACTAGACACAAGTTCACACACGATAATTGATGATGTGTCATTTGTTCTTTCGTCATACATGTCAGATAAATAAGTCAGAATCAGCGACCCTTGACTCTTTCAGCTAAAACTTTTGCTATTCAATTATTACTAAGACTAAAATTGGACAGTCAAAAGCAATCATCACGGTCCAACTGCTAGCACGAGCGCGCTCTCTCCATGAAGCCGGTACGAGTACAGGGAAACTGGATGTAATCTCGACGCGATATGCTTCGGGAGGTTTCCACATATCACTTTCTTGTTGGTTATTCTACTGAGAAGATTAGTTATCCTTGACTTTCGCCTACGCAGGGAAGCTGGAACAGAAAAGAGGGGAACAGCGTAAAAGAGAGAAGTGCTGGGGGTTCTCCTGGTAGCGTCGGGTCCACGACGCACACTTGTGGGGAGTAAGCAGTGGTTGAAAGTTTGCGCGTATAGCATAATATTTCCATCTCCAAAGACCCCTTTCCCATGCGCTACTTTCTTGCTTTGGCTCGTTCCTAATTCTTCTAGCAAACTGTAGGTACCCGACTTACGGCGAATAATTCCACCTGTGCAAACGCGGTTGTGCCACTCACGTACGAACCGCCTTGATAGGTTATCCTCTTAAAACAGCGAGTCTGCGCATGCAGTAGACGAACGGCACGATACATTGTCAGGTACTTACCAACGACAGTGTAGGTTTTTGCACGAAAAGCGATCGGAAAGAGTTCCATCCACCCTAAAACAGGCCCGAAAGAGGTGCTGCTTCTTAATGTGTTCGTGGCATAAGAACAATGGCGGGTCATTTATCTACCAGGTAGCTTTCCTCAGGTAGGCAAAACAGAGATATCTAGCTTCTAAGATTCGAGGCAGGGGCATGAAATCAGCTCTCAGCAAAAACGGTTCGGACAAACATCCTCAACTATGCGGGAGCCACAACCTCGTCTCGTAGCAGCTGCCTAACGTCGGTTTACTTTGTTCCTACCTAGCGCCTACAGGTAATCGGCAAATTTAATTGCTAGAGGGATTAATCAACTCGGTTCATTATCCCGGTATAATAATGGTCTATTCTTAAATGTGAGCTCGACGGAAGCCAAAGCATTCACGTCGAGCTCAAATTTAAGACGAGTTTCCTATAGTATAACACCAGCAATTAATAGCAAGCAAAACAGAAGTTGTGAAAATACGTTTAAGCATATATAGGGAAAAAAAAAAACACAAAAGCCCCATTTTTAGTGCGTTGAATTTTGGAGAACGTTTCCTTAGCTGGAACACTGTATCGCTAGCGGAAAACCGGCTTTCGTGTACGTAAACGTCTTTATATAATTAGATGCGATTAAAATATGACGATATATATCATATTAATATATATTACACAATATTACGTAACGATTGAATCGACGTGAACTATTTGAGCAGGAACACTTAATACAATTTGGGACTGCAGAGAGAATATTTAAACGTCAGCTTTCGCTCATGCTCGGCGCGACTATCGCTTGAAGGTTAAACGCCACAGGTATACTGAATGCCGATCGTATATATTCCAGTACAACGATTCCTAGCATCATCACTGGACCCACGTTTCTGTCCCCTGAGAGACGCTCTGTCCTCTTACGCAATCTGTCAGAAGGTTGATGCTTTCAAGTACACTAACACTCTTTACCTGCATCCTCTTTGATGAGGTTCGTTCAGTAGCTGGGCGGAGACAGATAGCATTGTAAGGCTAAAACTCGTTTTGGAGCTGCTTACGACCCCAATCTGCGAAGGTTGCAGTCGCGCAGCAGACTTTTAAAGAACCTCGTTCGTCTCTGCAAATGACGCTACCTTCTATGTATTCAAGTGGAGCGGCTTGTGAAGAGCCCGACCCTTGTCGCCACTTAAGGGATTAGAGTTTTAATTATTGTTATTGTCACCCCGCAGCACTAAGCGAGTGCGCGCTGTTGCCGGCTACAAACGGCTTCCAAGTCGTTCACGTTGCCCTTCTAGTCGCCGTCTGCAAACGGCGAACCTCAGCGAAGTCTTAGTCTTGGCGTGTTTTCGAAGCTGCCTCTTTTATGTGGCCCAGTGACTCGGCCGCTTACCCCTATCGAAACTTGAGAAACGGCCAAGCCCCTACGCGGAACAGTTTTTGAATGGCACCACGCAACGCTGTCTGCCCGTAGATGACCCCGTTCCAGCTTTCTCTAGTTTTGCCCATAGTCCGTTTTATTCTCCATTTTCTCCGAGGCCCGCAACTTTGACCCTCTTTTCCGTTTATCCTGCGACCATTGTGCCTTAGTCCGACACAAATGAGAGCATCCTAAGCTTAAGAGAATGAACATCGCCTCTCAGCCGTAAAGAAGCGCTAAATTTAAATTCAAATTCATCAAGTAGCGCACAAGCGTTCCGTTTTAGCAAGGCCCGGTGAGTGCCTAGGGTGGACGAACTCGTCTGTACTGTACCGTATTCGGATAGGTTCCAGTGTTAGCGTCTCGAAGATACTTGAAGGCGGTAACGAATACCGGAGAGCAGACTGTACGCCCTGGAGTGAGGTAATTCCTTCAAGACCCAATAACTGCAAGTTCTTATAAACTAGTTTGATTCAACCGCTTCAGGTGGTGTTGTGTAGTAACCAGCTTAACTCTAGCTTCAACGCGTATCCCCATTGAACTCATTAATCAGAGTTTACTCGAACGAAAAGTATATTGCTAGCAAATGAACGGTCGGCTATAGTGCTTAGTACATATTAGTTATGACTAATATTCGTTATAATGTACCCTATTACCTATTGTATTGAAAATGATGATGAGTCCCAATGGTAGCGCTTGACAAATCCTGTGTTACGCGTGTTACTGTAATTGTGACTGTCTTAGCATCCAAGACTGGTTTTTTGTAACGAAAAATCTAAATTTAATCACTCCTAAAGCGGCCTAAACACAATTAACAGGTGGTCTTTTTGAAGCACTCTAGTATCATGATAGAATTGGAGTTATACTATATGCAAAGTTATAACCAACGATATGATTTAGGGAATAGGGACCATAAACTAGATCTTAAACCTGTGTTCGTCGTACGCAATAGCCGCTACATATATTACTACTATACTGTTGTTCTAATGACGTAATATACGTTCTTAGATTGATTGCAATTGCTATGTACGGCTTTGAGTAGGTCTGAGACGTCAAATCTATATTTTTCCCGCGCATTTTCTTATACAGTAGTTGCTTTATAATTACGTTTTGTTTTTTACCACTTTGACAAACTATCACAGGCAACATGTGCATGATATGTTACATGTATAATCTGATGAACTTTAACTATGTACGTTACTACTAGTCATCTAGATGGAAAATCCGTGTCCGCTAGATTTGTTTGGGCCCTTGACAAATCCGCTTAAATCTATTTCTTTCCTTTGCTAGAATACATGACAAGTCTTTACTTCAAGAAAGTTGTGAACGTATATATTTAAGTCGTCATAGTAGACGAGCAAAGTTAGGTGGTATCTGATGAGGATGAGTCAGGCACGGTGTGCACGAGACAATCACCCATTATTAGGACACCCATATTAAGGATGGTGTATTGATGTACTCGGTTAATGATGATATATGCAAACGGCGTCTACTAAACAGGTGCGAGAAACCTTGACGCAAGGGCTGGTTGCGCATGTTTGCAATTTTGTTCAGTCTGTACCCTGCTTTTTGTCAAATGCCTTCTACCGAATCTGTGTTGCCGCTCTTGTTGTTACAACGCCTGCCTCTGAGCCACAGAAATCCTCCTTTCTTGTGCAACATCAATCAGACCAGAGGAGACGATAAATGTACCTCGCCCATGCATGCTATCTGTCGTCCACTGACACTTTTGGAACATCACCGCATTTCCTTTTTGGGTACCGATGGGATATTTTCTGCGTACTGCATCTTGCTTCAGTTCCGTTTTCTGCCTGATTTGGGTACCTCGTATCTTTGTTATTGTTACTAATTTTACAAACAAGCCAGGTGCGAGATTTGGCTTAAGGCGCGCTTGAAGCGGCTTTCGTCCCTGGGTCGGCGACGACAGCATTGGCGAGGGCGCGGCATTTGACGACTACTAAACTTTAGTCGAGTCGTCATTGTCTTGCCGCGGTGTACTCTTCTGACACAATGCTTCTTGAAGCAGCATTGTGACTCTCCTTATGCGACAATGCCGCACAGCTGCGAATTTGGGTCTCACGCAATAATAGGCTAAGAGAAGATTAAAAAAAAAAGGAAAGGTAGTAGGCTATTTTCTCCGAAACAAATAAAATACTTCTGGAGCACGGAGGGAGGAACGAAAGTCAAATCTACTTCAGACTAAAGACAGGTCAAAATAGAAGCAATAATTTGCAATCGATCTCGGATATTTCCTTTCATTCAAGGACATGCAGATTGGCTCTTATGTTGTAACCAACTCGCAGTTGGGCACAAGAGCTAAATAATAAAAATTACAAAAAAATCCAGTAAAATGAAATCTACTATAGCATGAAAAATGAAGATCTTAACACTTATAAATGTGTCGGGTAAGGCATGTTCTGCCAGCTGGTATTCAGTCGAACAGATTGTCATGGCTTCCTCTGTGTGATATTCAATTGGTCACATCGTGAAGTAATTAAATTTATTGTAGGCCATGCCAAATTAACTACGATGACTGGGTTTTTGAGGCATATCGGGCCAAACGCGATTACCCTGATTTCCGATTGTTCATTTCAGCCATCCCTTGCGGGAGTGATTCAGGATATTATCATGCATGGCAGAGTACAGGAAGAGACCACTCATTTCAACTGAGTTCAGCTCCTGCTATAAGCACACTTATATGTAAACAGTAGACATTATTTGTGGACACTTCTATATCATTCCCTACATTCGACATTTTGGGCATGCTAGAGCCAGCAAGGCTTCGTAAAGTAATCGGACATCTGACAAATTTTTATGCGATTTATTTTGACGGTAATAGGAACGATCGTTGCTTATGGAAGATGTAAGGTGTTCTGTAATGTTAGTTGATTAAATAAAGTCTTTTAAACTACTTTTTAACTGGCTGAATATCTAAGAAAAGGTGTAGAACGCGTTTCGTCTTCATAAATGTCGACGAGAACGAAGACATGGAAAGGGGCTAATTCAGTCTACCTCGTCATTCAACTAGCGGTAATTGCAGGGCAGTTGTGGTTCTGAATAGAGAATTAATCAAGATAAAAACGATCTGAAAAGGTTTAATGTGTGTATCCTGTGCAAAACCGGATGACAATTATGCTTACATTGCCGTATCAAAATTGCACCAACGGTGCATTTATATTCGCCACCACCGTCATAGGGGGCTCAGTGTAGAAAGGGTTCCGCCTCTCGTAGATGTTTCGCGCTAACCTCTAGTTTTAGATACAAGAAAAAACGTAACACCAATACGTAACATTAGAAACACTTACGATGAGTGTGCAACCTTTTTAATTCGCCCTTAATAATACGCCCAATTACGTATCATATAGTACAGTTCTACGAGAGTTACTATAGAAGCAAAACGGGTTCATAGGCATCCTTATGACCTGGCGATAGATACCTTAGAAATTCAACCTCTGCAATCTGGACGGAGCA
The DNA here is from genome assembly GCF_002443255.2 of Varroa destructor. NCBI lineage: Eukaryota > Metazoa > Arthropoda > Arachnida > Mesostigmata > Varroidae > Varroa > Varroa destructor. The sequence goes on along the minus strand of NW_019211455.1, from coordinate 53,246,980 downwards.
TGGCGCTGCTTCGGTTATGTTAAAGTATAAGAACTATCTTGAAGTTGCAGGCTGGCCACACGCACAAACAGTCTCAGACGAGCACTTTTTCGTCAAAGCTCAAAATCCTCGGGTTAAGTGCTGGGTCGTTTTAATCTGTTCGTTGTACTGATACTCGTCACTCGTGAAGATCCTAAACTATTGCTAGACTTTTTCAAAATCGCTTTTTCCAGCTTCTGAACAAGTTGAACAAAGGTCACGAATGCAACAAAAGCATTATATCTTCCACTAATCAGACGCTTCAACTGCTCGAACCGGGTCCCTTCAACAGCAAATTTGTACCGAGCTACGCAGCTCTGACAATCAACTAACGAGGTTATTCATTTGAATATACGTTGGAATATATTCAATGATTTTGTTGATTCGTTGAAGAATCGTTTGCTCTCGATGCCTGTGGCTTTGCTTGTGACCATGTATACGAGAACCTGGATGTACGGTAACTGGTACTGTCAGGTTTCGTGTTTGAAAAAAACATGTATTTTTCAACTTCTCATTAAAGGATAGATAGCTCATTGCCAACTAAATTCGAACGCGAAAGCGATCGTAGCCTATCAGGTTTGTTTCACTACGAAATGATTGCGAGATTCTAAGAGAAACTAATCGGTAGATGTTAGAGCGTTAACTTACCAGATCGGCATATACAAATCAATTGATTTGCCATCAACAATAGGAAGTTCGTTCTATTTTTTTTTGAGCGTGACAATATCAGCGACGATGAAACGCTATCTTCACGATTCATTGCAGCCTGCCTGATCCGGTACTAGCCTAGTAGTGCAGGCCGTACTTCTATCCTTCCTGGTGTGATAATATCATCAATGCAATAATCGAACCAAATTATCTAGGTTTTATTAATGGGTTCTGCTTAGCTATATCAATGAATTATTTATTAGTAATACGTTAATTTTGATGAAACAATTAATTTGTTTAGAGGAAAAATGTATCTATCTAAGGTATCTCACTTGACCAGTGACTTAAGGCAACTATCGTCGATGGTAAGTGGTGCTAATTGCAGCTTCAGGAAATCTCATGTTCATGTTAAAAGGATCCATGACATCAAACCAATCAGATTTGTTTTCACCTAGAGTAGGTATAGTATTTGTTTGGTAGCCAAAAATGGCTGGAGGAAGCTCGCATCAGACAGTCTTAGCTTCGATTGAAGACATGACCTTTAACGCTTAAACGACTGAACGACCAATGACAACTTCTCAAAGCACGCAGTAGGTACACGTAGTAGATGCACGACTCACGTCAGAGCGAGCAGCTGTTACAGCAAAACAATAGACGAACAAGTCCGATAGTGTTTGAGTTGTCACGCCGTACTACATACCCTCATAAAAGTGTGTGTGTTTTTTTTTTTTTTATCACAAATGCTACCGTGCCAGGACTGTGTGGAAAAGTAAATGAATATTTTCTGTTCGTGGTATATAAAAGATGCTCACATTCATATGAATCCTAAGCGCCAATAGCAGCACTCGCTAGTTATTTATCAATTTCATAGGTCCCTTTTTAAAAAGGAGGTAGGATTTTAGCTAACTGAATCAAGTATCCGTCAGAACGCACGCGTCAAATAAGGTGCATCCGCTTTTAATTGGACATTGAAAATATATGAATATAGGCAAATTTCCAAAGTCCTTTTCTGAGCCTGCGGTATTTGAGCATTTACGCTTTAGTAAACCGCATTAAGTCAACACGGCAAACGCTTCATGTTAGTAGAACACTCTTTCTGCATACCGATATCGTTTCCTTTAATTGGGCTTGACGAGCTCTTTAGAATCATACTTTAGAGACAAATCATTTCCCTTATTGGTCGCTATTCATTTACTTTATTGCAAGGGCACAATTGCTTTATGATATTATCTCTATAGTACAGTGAGTTTCGTTGATTTTGATCTAATGACCCATTCGTACCTAGTTTTTTAGGTCTCGGGCTGTTCTTGCTCTGTAAGGAAATATTCGAAATGTATTCCCTGCTGCAGCGTTAAAGACTTGTCCCGATAAAAGGTATAGTCGGAATGAGCCTTGCTCGACTTATCTCGAATTTCTTCAACAGACCTGTGAAACGGCACGGTAATCATATGCCATACTGGCTATTTACCAACCCTTAAGTTGAACCTTATCCAAAGAGGTACGCATTAGCCAGCAAAATGCCTATTTCTTGTATGACTACCCTATTCCTATTTGGTCTTTAACCTCTTGAAGGTGCTTACTTGTAGCCTTTGCAAGAGGAGTTTTTTTTTGGGATCCTTTGACTTTATGTTGACAATATATGTCGCTGTGTTATCACCATATCATTTCATCAGGTATATTTATATACATAGTTTATAGGAATCAATGATTTGATTAAAAGGGTATCCTTGATCAACTTTATTTTTATACTAACACGCTGGTTTCTACGTAACAACCTGACAGAAGCATAGTTACATACAATTACAGTAGATATTTTTGTTTTATGTGTAATTTACGAAGATAACCTTTCATGTTTGCCCACAAAGAAAAATACACTAATCTAACTCTGAGACAATCGTATATGTATACACAATGAGATACCCATCCACCAACGTAGCGAAGATATTTTTCATTTTTCAAAAAAGCACCTGTCACCTACGATGAATGTTCGTCGATTAAGAGACAGACAGCCAAACACCGAACAATTATTATTAGTGTATAGCCGGTAATTTTCAAAGCACGTATATATACAACGAGCTCGATTTTTCCTTACTTTGATTTTAAGTTTTGACAAGGTTGACACACCCATTCAGGACAATTAAGCGTAACACGTCGACTGGATAATCACAGGAAAGGGCATTTTTTAAAGCAGCTGGTATTTGTCTCATGCGCCATCATGCTCTACGAAGACGGTCAAGTCTGATGATTCAAAGTACTGAAGATACGTCCCGATCCATTTCAGAATGTCTGCAACGATTGAGCGTCGTTTCGACCCTAATCGTTGAAAACTAATTTGTATCTGAGCCATCCGAAACCAACTCAGGGTTGTTCATATAAAAGGAAAAAATACCACCATTGTGTATAGAACAGTAAATCGAAGGTTGAAGGTACTCCTACATCATGGTTTCTAAAGTAAAAACATATAGTAAAAAAAAATGTCCTTTACACATACTAAAACATTTCCAATGCTTCACAGAATCTAGGCGGAAATATAGAATAGGCAATAGAAATCGGAGTAAGCATGCGTGCAACGATCGCTATTTATACAGCTTGTTTATGCATTATATAAATTGTGTAGGATTATAAAAGAAGTATCTTTTTCTTTTTTGAATCAGCAAAAACCAATAGTATTCAAAACACTGCGCAATGGCCGTGGTCACTGTGTCGGCGTCGTACGCAGTCATCAATAAACATATTTTTTCAACCTATAAAAAGTTAAGTGACACGTAAAGAACGGAAATACCGTCAACACCTAAGTCGAGAACTGGAGTTAGGTACCTTGCATTTTGTCATGGGGTAGAAAGTAATTTTGTAGGTGGTCAAAGCACATAATTGTATATAAAATAATATATTTAATTTCGCCACTATTGTACCATGTACATTCTTTGCATGAACATGTAGTTTATATTTTAACTGTTAGTTGGCTTGGTCTTGAGATTATTTATACGCAGACTAAAGTGTTAAAAGTAGGATTAATTACGATTATATATACGCAAACCTGCAATATTATGAAGTACTAAAATGTAAGTAAGGGCTATGATTACCTTACCGATATCACGTCTCTGTGCTATTAGCCGAGCAAACTGGCCCAAGAGAGACCCAAGCATTGTGAAGTTTTTTTTTTTATAAAACTAACTTAACAATGTTCCCAGAAGTTAAGTATTTCATATAAACAGTTTTCACAGACATAGAGTTCTTTATTTAATTGAGATCTCCGTCCAGTGGTTTTTAAGTGGGTTCATTCTGAAAGGAGCTGGCGAAATGGCGTGATCGAGAACATTGCAAAGTCTGATACGGTGAATATTTCGTCGTGTGAAACACAACCAGTCAACTTTGTTAGGGTGTTTGAGAAATGATCAGTGCTTTCTTTTCTTTTCGACCATTTTTCGAACAGTACGGTAATTCTTTCCCAATAATAATCGTGCGCAGCAGGACGTGCCGCCATGCATAACACGTCTTTTTGTACCATGACGTAGTGCTAGCGTTCTCAATGCGTTATACGGTCAGCTCGCAGCCGCTACGAGACGGCCTGACGGGATGTTATGAGTGTAGTATACCATAGTGTATCAACCTGTAACCGGCCTCTTCTTCCCCGACGGCGAAGAAATTCGCCAGCCATTGTGGACACTTTGCCTGTCTCAATAGAATATTTTACCGCCCCTTCGCCATCTTTCGCTGCTTCTCTTTATTTCTGAGCTATCACGAACGTAAACCGTCAACAAAGCGGTCAGTTCGTTTCGAACCTCGCGTCACGTAAGCACAAGCCGTATTTTTTCTGGACCCTGCTTTTGTCTTATGTCGTTCTGTTTCTACCTAACCAAGCCAATCGGTCAACTAACTTTAAACTTAATTTTGCAACAGGCGGAAAGGTAGGCCATATCTTTTTAGGCTTGTACCTGGAACCGACATAGACCCACTCTCATTTGCACACATCGAAAACGTTCGACGTTACGTTGAACTACGTTTCACTACTCCGTCTGTTGGTGACAGAGTCGGCAAACATCGAATTGAGGCAGGCGCAATGAGCATTAGGACATTGACATTGTTCCTTCACTATGAAACGTAATAACAGTCCCCGTTCAGCAGTATCCAGATGTGTATGATACGTATATACGCCGTTCATCAAAACAATGCGTGCTAGCCGGCGTTCTCTAACCAGCCGCCGCTTCTGTGAAGCCCCTGGGGCTCTGTTGAAAACAGAACCCCCTCTGAGGGTTGTCTATATATACGCAAGTGCACCCGATTCGCTACCATCGGGAACAGCGCTGACTCTGACGTAGACGGCATCAATGACCCCCAAGTACCGCTGTTTTGACAACGATACGTAGATCTCGAATCGACTTCGCGGGTTGGCACTAACAGACAGCTGGAATTTGCCAGGATACTATAGAATAGCTGTATACTGTCGCATGTCTTATGACTTTGACGTGTATGTCGGTACCCGTACAACTACACAGAAATACTAGAAGTCCCGCCGTTTTTCCGGTGAGCGTAGGTCGCTAAAAGTCGACGCTGAAGCATTATGCTAAAGTCCTTCCTTGTCGCGAACCTTTGTCTCCGCGCAATTTCGTATGTATATACTCGTGTAGTAGAAAGCAGGCTGGGTTCCATTGCCTTATAGGACTCCACCCCCTACTTTGTCTGCAAATGCAACCCCCTCCCACAACAAGAACAACCCGCTAGCTAACGTCGGCTAGGTACAACGAATATACATATGTGGTCAACCTCTCTTACCCCACAGCCGCAACCGTTTTCGTTGTCTATGTCGTGGACAAGTTTGTCAAGTAAACATCCCCCGCCGGCGCTCCAACCAATCAGTCAACCCAACACCGACGTTCTATCACGAGCGGCCTTTTTTCCTTCTATAATAGTTGCAAGTTTCTTCTCCCACTGGGAGGACAAGAGCTCAAGCTTCTTTCCTTTGTGGAACAGGAACAGTGAGCAAATTCGTGCAACTGCCCTTCTCTGCCACGGGACGCATAGACGTCGTTGTTTGACGCAGCTTTGACTTGACATTGCGCTTGCCTCACTTGGAGTTTGTTTTTCGACTCCATCTCCGCCTGCTTCTTTGCTTAAGCCTAGGTTCCCCTGCCCTCCAACTGAACCATGACTGGAGAGAGAAAGCTGCCAAGGGTGCCCTCGTGGACAACTCCTTCGGTTGCTCCATTGTCGCAAAGTAGTAGACTGTTTGGATCGAACTCGAGTAGTGGCAGTCGCTGCCTGCTTACAGCCATGTTTAAAAGACGTTCAAGCCAAAAGAAGCTCAAGTTGAAGCCAGCTTCTGACAAACAACTCGGATCGTTTCGATATGTAGGTAGGTTGCGTACATCAAAGGGCGACGGCTGGCCCTAAACAGTGGCGCTTACTTGGATTCAGGGTAGTAAAGAAACAAATAAGAAATGGAAGAGGTCTATCAACCAGATAAGAAGTCTTTCCTCGTTCTCTTTACCCAATCGACATTGCACTCCGTACTCGATACATTCTGCCATTAGATAAGTAGCCCAGACCTCGCATAGGGGGACGTATTTCTGAATGACTATGTGCTCTGTTATTTGCAAAAACTAGGAAGGTTCATGAGTATTCAGGATATAATAACTGACAAGGTCGTTGTACACTATTGATTTCAACTAAGCTTCGATTTACTCCGATGAGGGGTTTTGTGAGATTTATTTAAAATGAAAAATGCCGTTTCCGCTGACTCTACAGTTTGACAAATGAGCGTAATTTGTGACAATCAGCGAGCGACCTACGTTCCGTAAAAATCTTATAGGGAAATCGACAACGATACGTTACACTTTTAACATATCAGAGAGACGGCAGGAAAGTTAGGCCGGCTTTATATTGGGCAGTTCAAATAGCTCGAAGAAAAACTGAGAATAGCCGTTTCTCGAAGATGTTGAGCGAACAATTCATAAGACGACGATGTTCCAGCTTGTAGTTTTATTAATATCTAACTTGCCGAGTCTTGAGAAGCGTGTACCCTGGTAGCCGAGTGAAACTTACTCGTGGTAGAGTTTTGATAGGCAGATAGTTTGTTTATTACAAAAAACAATTATTTGACTGACCGGCAAGCCTTATGGCGTTAATGTTTCTCAACGCTATTATTACTGTTAAGCATTCCATATAAGTCATTTTCAATTGACACACGAACAGATGTCCCGTAACAAAACATAAAGTTATATAATAAACATTTTGAGAGCAGGATTAACGATAATGTGTGATTATATGCCTGTAAGCAGTCGTAGGACCGGCGACAGTTTTCACGAAGAAACAGGTGTTTTTGGTATTTTACGTATCAAGTTTGTTCGATGACCTTTTCACTACTGAGCAGCGTGTCGGTATTTTTTTCAGGCTTCCAACTTTAACCATGGCTACATCTGGAAGGAGTTTGTTGCCAAGTGACATTCGACATACATACTATCGTTGAATCGTCCGATAGATAACAACATGTAGGGGGTTTCAAGGTCCTTCCGCCATAATAATAGATAAACGATTAAATATCATTTGTTGCATTCGATAGCTAACTGAAACCTAATAATAACATGATAAAATTGCAATCTAACGTTGTTTTCCCTTACTAAACCAGTATTTATTGCATGCTGTATTTAGGAAACCAGCATTGTGCGTTAAAACATAGGCTAGTATACTCCGAAGAAAAAAGACCGCTAGTTTGATATTCCTGCGGTTTCGCTAATATAAACGTGCATATAGCAGTAACTTCTCAGCAGCCAAAAGTGAGGTTCTTCTAGGCCAACGCCGGTAGACATTCGAAGTCCTATTGTTTATTTCTTAGCTTAAATTAAATTGTCGTCGACAAGCTGATGGCCTTCGCGATTCCTCATTCTCCGCGATGCTGTGGCACGGTCCTCATCACGTTTTAACCAAACTAGAATGTTTCCCTCCGTTGTGCCGCTTCCCCGCCTCCCGAACCTACCAACAGCGTCGCATATCCCCGTTTGGTTTAAGCTCCGCTGTGCTCCGTACAGAAATTGCTTTCGATTTTTTTTTTATTATAAACAAGCTTTTCTTATCGGTCGAATCGTTGTGCGACGGAAGGCGAGGCTGGGCACGTGCGATCTCTCGAAGGCTGCCGAAAAAGAGCAACGGAGGATGTCAAGGCGAGACTGTAGCAGCAGCCACCGGAGTCTCGAAGAGTAGCACGAGGAGAGGCAGCTGTAGAAGTAGAGGGGAGTCGGTGGCAGCAGTAAAGTTGAGCGACTTCGAGAACGGCGCTGCAGCGACGATAGGTGGAACTCAGGATTGGATGAGATTCGTTTCGTTCAAAAAGAACGCTTTCTCTCGCCGTGATAGAACGGCCAGACAATCGACGAACCCCTGAAGCCTATCGGAGGGAGGGATGGATGCATGGGTAGCTCCGAAGAGCTGAGTTACTCATCGCGTTGTTGTGACTTTTCGTCTGCATGCACATGGGGTGTGGAGGACACATTGGGAACGAACTACTAGTAAAACTCTCTAGGAGGTAGTGGAGGTTACGCGAGCACCGTGTGTGCTACTTCCTTAAGGTGACATATAATAGCACATACTATATGGGTAGGTAGGGAGACTTCCATAAACACTATCAGGATATATTTTGCACAAGCCAAGCCAAAAAAAGGACGAACCGGTACCTCATCACAAACAGGTGGTGGTCTTCTGATACAGTAAATGCCGGGTAAGGTTCGCAGTCAGAAAAAGCAATGTTTAGTATGAGAAGAGACCTACCTCTAAAAGGAATCTCTGAAGTACGTTACGATCGACCTGCTGCGATGGTGAAAAGAATAAGATTTCCTAAGTTCAAATGTAGTTGAATTCGCTCTGCTATTTCCGTTATAGTGATCCTTGTGTTTCGAAGATGATGTAGTGTATGAAGATGAGGCAACTCGGTGAGAGTAAAACAGTGGCATGCCAGGTGTGCACTTCATCGTGCAGCTGTTACAACGGTAGCCACTTACCGCCCTGCAATAGACTAGTGATTGGCTTCGTAGGGCTTGTAGGCCTAGCCGCCCTGAGCTTCATCGTCGTCGTATGCCTCCGTATTTTCTATAGGTTTTTGCTTCCTCCCTGTTGGCCTGTTTTCGCTGTTCATCGTCAAAATGAGTACACATCACATCACTTAGCTCAGTCGAACTTCGGTCAAATCCATTTCGTTCAATCTTTCTGTCTGAGGTGAGAGAACTGCAATTCCTCCGTACTCGTCATTTTTCATTTGGGACGTATCCTTGTTTCGCCTGCTTCTAGCTTTTCTTGGTAATATATGTGTATATACGTGGTCAGACGAGGTCGGATAAAGAAGCGATTTCCAGCCAATGTTGCTCGCGGCTATGCCCAAGGGGAGTAACCCTCAGAAGGAGAAAAAAAAAGATAGCAAAACTACTATTAGCCTCTACAACTAAACCAGCCGAAGCAAACTTCGACGGAACAGGTGCCCGCGTGATTTCAGGTTCTCTCCTTCCCATAGGACGAGGTAGCACTACCAGAACCAGCTTCATGGCTGAGCTTGTAAGGAAAGGCGCTTATGCTAGGCAGCGCGGAAATGTCGCTAACAGCCACTATGCAGTTTTCTTGATGGTAAGGGAACGGAGCGTAATGAAGTCAACGGCGTTAAATACGCGGTGCTAAATCGAGCGTAAATGTTCAGGCAGCTGAGTCCTTACATATCCCTGTTGATTGCTTACCAAGGCCTGGCCTCAGCTTTCGATGTACACTCTTGTAGGTTATTTCGACTGTTCCGAGGAACAACGTTTCCGTCTTGGTTATACGCTGATCCGGTCTTTCATTGAAGTATGAAACGATTATTGAAAAAGTTGCAGGGAGAAGAACTGCGCATTGAATGGAGGTCAACGCAAACCTGTCTTGAAAAAGAACCGTTTTAAACCCCGGTTAAGAGAACAGGCTGCTCCTTGAAGCCGAACGAGGATGAGATTAAGGCGATGTTGCAAAAGCCTGCGAGGTCCTAAATGTGCATCACCGTGAATGGAAAACACGTTGTGTCTAGAAGCATATTAGATACATAGCCGACCCAAAAATGAAGAAATTAGCGATAAGACAATATAATACCGCTATTCCCTGGTATTTGATTGGTGATTTTTGTTTCATTAATATGCCGTAACAATTGACTGGAGCGTCCTAGGACAGATTCGCCTTTACTAATATGCCTGTTTCTATTTTCGTTTATAAAATTCAATATTTCTGGCCATAGACTCAGTCATTCGACTTGTTTCTATATTTTGAACCATTATCACGTCTACTCTAAATGGGCCTATCACAAACATTGCGCTATTCACCTGCGTTTTACGGCATTAGAGGATAAGTGTTTCCAATGTGCTCCAGCCATATGAATACCTCCCTGTGTCAGCCACACCTTGTTGTCTCTGTTCTCGGTAAAGCACTGACTTCTAAGATCACTGGTTTAACTCGCTCTCGCACAGCCGTTGTCTCTCGGGGAACAACGTTGAAGGCTTTTTTGATTTACCTATAAATATTCATTTCTGCTTGCCCGAATTATTCACCGTGTGCGTTTTTTCCACCAATAGTCACTTCTCCACCCCCAGCGACCAATATCGCGACCCAACGCTTTGAGGTTTTCATAACGCCCCTTTCTGTGATCCGCCTATAGTCAGCCAGGTCCATCCGCTGCACTCTAAAACGCACTGCTTTCTCTGTCCACTATTCTTCCCCCTTTACGCCGTGATGCAAAGCAGACTCGACCCACGCGCCTGTGTACCAGTTCTCTCCTTTACCCGTTTGCCAGCCACGTTTCGGGCTTCGTCTTCACCATCGCCAACCAGAGATCCACCATCCGTTATCGACCAACTGATGGCATCACTATAGGTGGTCACTTGTCTACTGTTGTTTCACCTACCAGCCCCCGCCATATCCACGGCCAGCCACATTATGGCCAGCTTTAGTCCATAAAGGACCTCTTCGTGCGAGGTCCTCGCTGCGAACGACTGAGATAAAGGGTATTGTGCTGGCAAAGAACGAGCTGAGAGCGATGCAGATTTAGAGAAGACACTTGCCGATTTCTCTTTACGTCTCGCTCCATCCCTCTACTACAGCTACACTGTAAACTGAAAAACTTGTAGTGCCCGTCACGCTTTATGCTGGCAATACTGCAGCTATGAACAATACGCGTTGCAAGTGCGTCTCGTGCTGGCCTTTGTGCCTCGGGCCTGGGTATCAATTTTATCTATTATTTCCACGGCTAAAGGGTGGGTGCCGTATCATGGCTGTTGCTCTGCAGTGTAAAGCAGCGCTGTGGTGCGGTATAACCAGCTCTGATACCTGAAGTCGCAATCATCGATGAAGCTAACAGCGTAGATCCGGTGCCGTAGCGGGCAGCTCTGAAACCTTTACTTTTGCCTTGTTCCCTGCGCACATATCTTCCATGTATGATTTGGTTTGTGTTTAGATAGTTTCTTCTTACCTTGTAGAGGCGAAGAACGTGAATAGGATAAATGTAGGCCATTTTGCAAACATACAAGTAGATAGTTAAGGCCCTCGGTTTTTCATTACGTACTATCTTGGTTGACTGCAGACAAAAAACCAGCAGGCTTAGACCGGTCGTAGTATGCTCTTTATTAGATTGTTATCATTTGTTTAGGTCCAAGAAACGTTTTTATCTGCATTAACTATCTTAGTTGTAGAATAACTAACAATTGCTATTTGCACGAATACCGAAGTTCACTGAAAGAATGGCAATTTATGTACTTAAATGTAACAATTTTCAGGCGTGTGACGTTTCCACATGCCTACGCAGCTTGAAGTCGCATACTCACGGATATCAAAACTCCACATTGAAAACGTAACGATGATACGTTTACGGATTTTCATCTATTTGTATGCATGATTAACGATGTCTAATTTTCTACAAATTGTTTCAAACATCTTTCTTGTCTAAAAGTTGCCTGTAAATTATTTATTTTACTGAAAAACAGGCCAGGATTATAACACTCTTTTAAATGTTACCGGTACAGTGAATCCCGCCATGTTAGCGTAAAATGTAAATCATCACCGACGGTGTAGTGCGTTACAATATGTAGGAAGCCAAGCGTCTTTTAGACGCTACAGGGATTAGATCTTTCAGACTTTCGATCGCCCCATTGTAGAATCGTTTATCAATCATGGTTTATGTTCTAAACAAGATGATATGCGTTAATTAAGCAACGTAGACAGCCGATATGTTTTTTTTTTACTATTCATCTAAGACTGTGTAGGTAAAAATAGGTTTTTAGTCAATAATCCAGTTCTTGCCGCGCATCCTTGACGGAGCTTTACAACACAAAGGATGCTTTCATTTTGCAAAGTAGCATTTTGCCTATTTATCAGAGCTTGAAACAGAATTTTCCAGCTAAATTTATCCCTTAAAATTATAACGATGACAATAAACTACAATAAGCTACAATGGATCTCTAAAAATCTTCGTTCCCTAAAGTTGAATGTATTACGGTGCTTAAAGGTTGCTAAATATCTTCCTTACATGAGCCAAATTACAAAAAATTTTTGAATTAAGAGCCTCTTTGTTAAAGCGAATGTATACATAGAGCATACATAAATCGCTTTTAATCTATTTTCCGTTGTTTTATATCGCTTTTTATCTCTGTTATTATATATCTATATTATTTCGCTTCAAAGAACAGATCTTCCTCCACCGGTAGTTGTCATGTTGATTTTGTACACCTGTTTCATGCCTAGATAATTTATCTAAGATTATTACACGGCACGACTGTTTAGTCGAATCGAAACATATATACTGCGATGCTTTTATCCTCTATATTCCCTATCAGAAGAAATGCTAAGTACGCAACCCTGCGAATTTGCTCAACGTAACACCCAAAAAAATTCTATCACATGTTATGTTTCTACACAATTAAATTTAATCGATTACGTCTCGTAGGACAATGAACAAAGATCCCCCGATCTGAACAAACCGGCCTATAAAGACGAACTGTCCTTATTTGACCTTACTCGCTCGCTGTATTCAGCTACCTCAGATGCAACGAGATCTTCAGTTGCTTTTTTGTGGGTATACATTTCTTCTCGTCTAAATGCCAGCATGCAAAGACGCATTCTCTTTTATGAGTAAGGGTGTACATTATTTTCAATACGCCCAACGCGTGGGTTCTGGTTTCCATCACAGCTGAGCAACAGCGGCAGGTAACTGCTCCACTTAGGTGGCCTTACCGTTCGTTGCTTCCATTTCTCAAATTCAGTTTGAGACCAGACACTTACAAAGTTCGACAAACCGCACTCTACCTTATGCGATCGCCTTCATCCGTTATTTATAAGCCGATAGTTTAAGACCTGTCTCTGATTTTGGAATATAGGCAGCTATCTGGTATGGCTAGAGTTGCCAAACACGCTCCCCTGCGTAGACAGCGAAGCCCTGTGTCGGAGGAGCTACTTCGAAATTTAAGGAATAATCAGTTTGCTTGAGAGGATTCGATTTTACATATCTCGAGAGTAGAGATCTTATACCATTTACTGTGACATAACAAAGCATGCGTACGTATCCGGTAAAATTGTATAATGAGTACATATTTCTTCAGTAACGAAAAGCTGTTGAATGTATTTCTTTTTTTAACCCGGAACGTATACACTACTTATGCTTAATAAGAGACGCATGTAATTGTAGAGGTCGTGTAATGGAGAGGCTTGTTTTTCCGTTGGGTCGTCCCCAGTGCTATTTTTTGTGTACGTTCTATCCTTTCTGGGGCTCCTCATCGCATTCGGCGGGTACTGTTGATGAACTTGCTGACATTCTGTCTTGCATTTCTTCTTTGTTCGCTTTCGTATTTGGAAATTCATTGTGCGCCCACTATAATAAGATTCATTTTCTTTAGCAGCTAAAGTTACTATGCATGTCATCTTTAAATCTATATTTATAAACTTGTGCCAGATGCCTACTGATAACAACGGTTTGGCGCGTCTACCCTATATACTTTGAATCTATCGGCCATCATTTTGGTCTAGGTGGAGTACCACACGTAATGCACATGTATCGAAGCCACTAGATACGTATCACACTAAGCCGCACTTCCTAGACAGCTTTTTACGACGTTACATCTTCGTATGATATATTATCTGCAGAAGAGGGAAGAAATGATCTGTTTTTATTTTGTAGATCTTTTTTTTTTCATATATGAAACACTTGGAAAATTCTAGACGCTTTTCGTGTTTTACGAGAGTCTATTTTGTAATTAATTAATGCCTTTGCTTACTTTGAGATACTTTACTTTTCAACGCAGCTGCAAGGTGGATTACCACTGTGACTCGTAGAGCTGGGGCAGTTCTGGCAGTAGTGTACAAGTATGCCCTTCAATGAGAACGAGGGTCATCCCTTGTGAATGATCTTATATTTATAAATTGTATGCAATGTTGCTTGTCGCATGGAGATCTATTTTTGCCACATGCTCTTCTTAGATCGTCAATAATTCCATCTGGGAATAGTCGCCAAAGTAATTTCAATACGTTTAGTTTGAGAATACATTATACGATGATTATATAATAACCCTGTTTTATAGTTGCGTGTCAGGATTGCTACTGTTAAAGCCCTTGAGGTATACTGCCTTTTGATTTTGCAATACCTTTCAATACAGTAAATAAATCTCTACCTATAGTTTTTATTTGATAAAGTTCTTGGTTTAACAGCTGATGACGTTATGAGACCAAGGCGATACTTAGACTAACAAACCTTAACCACTGCAGTGTCATGGAGACACGCTAATAGACTTAGACGGCCTGTCCCGCTTGTTTAGATCATTGAAAATCGTATCGTTTAAGCTATCTTTACATTCGGACCTCGTAATGTGTATGTCAAATTTAATAGAGGACCGTAGTATTGTGTGAGAAGGTACGCAGCTATACCACTCGCCTTTGGCTTCTCCTACAGAGTAACCTTTCTACGCTTCCCTATGAATGTGACTTGTTTTTCCGAGATGTTCCGTGCACGGTTTCACGACTGCTTTACGACCAGTCTCCATCGATATCTACAGTAATAAGCGTAAAAAGCGCTATACAGAAGATGGGATAAGGTGTGTAGGAGTCAGGTGAATTGTGGAAATTTTTGTATCGTTACACTCCCGCCATCTTCGACTATACATATATGATGGTCGATAGTTTGGCCTATATCGGCTTCTTTTCTTGCATATGGTAGTTCTCGAGCTTGTTCCTTGCAGAGATGATATTTTGCACTTCCCTGCACTCTAAGACTACCTGAAATAGTTTGGCAGGAGCACTTCGTTCGGAAGTCAGCGCCAGCAGCAGGCGACTGTGGAGCGCCTACTGACGACGGTAGGAATACCCAGTTGGATCCAGTAGCAGCAGAAATAGGAGCGAGAATAACTGCACTAGTGGAATCGCCTCTTGCTCGCAATTACCAATCCGAAAATACGCGATTTCTCCTCTGCGATCAAACCCCCGTTCCCGTTACGGGAACTGCTGTCATCATCGTCATAGCGTGCCCGTGCAGACGTCGTAAGCCTATTCCTTTACTCGTTGACTCGTCGTCTTCCGACTTTGCGGTTGATACGTACCGTAGGAAAAACCTCTAGAAATCTCCCAAGCCTTCTCACCGACTCTCTATCACAATACGGAAAGTTCCAAAATATCCAACATCCCTCGGAGGAACAGCTGGGACTCAGGAGCTCACCATCGTGGTCGCTTTCTGCACCTGGGTACTGGCAAGCTCCTTGGTACCGGCGACGCCAAAACTTGTCAGCGAAAAGATTCCTCTTGCGACGCTTTCTGTTTCAGTTAGATAGTGCTTTCAATGCCTGACTATGTTCCAGTTTCGCGGGAACAAGCGGAATTTCAATATTGAACGTTCCCGCTGAAAGCGTTCCTTCCTTCATTTGGAATCGTCACGGCTCTTGCTAAAAGTAACGAATTGTGGATGAAAGTTACAAAGCTCCTGATCGGAAAGCTTTGTATAAACATGGGAACAACATGAGCAAGTTAATGTATAGTAAAATGTGTATCACATGTGGGAAAAGTTACTTCCATGGATTATCAGGATCAATTTCGACTTTAATGCATGAACTCGAGATTATGGATTACAGCATAAGAATGTCATGGTGTGCGCAGGTGTCCACCTACACTGACAGTAAAAAACATATTGGAGTGTATATAATTACACGTATAATATAAATAGGTTGCTAATAAGCAGATGCTATTCGAGCTTAATAAGGCAACTCGAGAAACTCGTTCGACTCTATTGTACAATATGTTGTTTTAGTTGGTAGCTGCATATCCAGAATGTATCATACATAGAACATAGCATGCGCCTTAAAAACATCTACTTAACATAACTTTCAGAGGTAACTCGAACTGTTTCTTGCCTTGCTTTCAAATATCTTCAACCAGTATATTGTCACGACAGTAGCAGGCCTGAGTAAGTTTCACACTTGATTTGTAAAAATTTTTTAGTTCACTCATTACAGTTAATTGCTGACCCGTTTGTAGATCCTCTCTTATGACCCCTCCCCCCACCATGATCCCATCCGTGAGAGACGTTTCGATACACAGTATCTAATTTTTGCTGAGAGGGTAAACAGACACAAATAAACAGTCGTCAATCATATTATTAATAAGCTCAGATGTTTCTATCATGGTGCATTCGTAATTGTTACAACAGGCGGCGAACATCGTTGGCCTCTTGAGAGAAAGCCCTCTCCTCTTCATCCATGCAGAAAAATATATCCGTCGGCTACAATCCACAGTAGACAGTAGTACTTAAATAAATGCTGCTGAGTCTGCTATCCTTTGTATGCCCCCTGTATTTTTTCCTTAAGTCTGTTGGTCAGATGTCTTATCATTTCTTAGATCTGTATGCCATAGAAAATCTGACTTTGCAAGAACGATGACACTGCACCATGTGAAGCACAATAGATAGGCTGTGACCTTCTGTTGCCGCATATTAAAAAACCGTCAAGTTGCATTCATTGTTGTCTCGTCAGTCAAGTGAAGCAGCGCCTTTTCCGTTGACTTTTTTCTATAGAGGCCGATTTTAGAGGCGAGACAATCGGACATCATTTTGCTTCGTCATCCTCTTCGTCTTCTTAGCGCGCCTTTTTTTCATGTGTAGGAAATAAGGAAGTCCTACATGCCACCACGTTGAATAACTTGCTTGTCGTCTTCATTTAAGGCACGAATCCCCACAGCTTGCTTCTGTTGGATACAAATACAGAGTGCACATGATGAGATGTTCCTACGAATGGAAAATATTGTGATTGTGGCACTTCTATTACAAAAAAAAAAAACAAGGAATAGTAGAAAAAGACGATGAGCGAATATGCTGACAACGCGCGCACGCGCTGAAAACGATGTCTTGGCGGTGGAAAACGGAGGGAACAAAACGAGACATCAACTAAATCCTGTGTGACCAAAAACGATGGAAGCAGCTGCTGACTCAAAATAACAGCGAAGCCAACAGGACGACTATGCGCAGAAAAGCGGAGAAAAATAGAAACGCTGGATGCCTATGTGATTCCAGCAATTAGGAAGGTTTTACAACGGGTGATCGAACGAAACCGTTGAGAAACCGGAGACTTGACAATCGTTCCTTAAACAACAATAATTTGGTAGGATAATTTAAATGTTTTGCCGTTTTTCCACCGCAGTATACCTTGTTGCGGACCGTTGTTCCTTAATTGTGAAACGGAGAAAGCATCTCCAACAGTTAGGCGGTTCTGACTGGGATGAAAACGACGTTACAATATGCTGGAGCAAACGAAACAAAAGACTGAAAGTTCGACCTATTTTATTTATTAAATTTTTACATAGCCTGCATTAATGTACAGAGGAATATTATTTGAGCATTTAGTAGCATTAGAGAAATCAATGTAACAGAATTCTGAGTATAATATAGCTATAATCTACATAAAACATAATTGAAAACTTTGCAGACATAATTCTAGGCAATAAAATTGCTTTTTTTAAATCATAGTAGTTGAGAAGCTTGTGAATCTACAGTAAATAATGTAAGTTTTAGTGAAGACTGATATTATACAGTGCTTAACGGTTGGTCCCATTCATCACAAAATGAGACATGTATTCGGCCGGTTTCGAATTTTAACTACCTTGCGGTAGCCGAAATTCAATTGGCAAACATGTTAACCGCTGTATCGTCACGGGCAAAACCCAAAATAACCGTAAACGAAACTTTCGCGGGGCACAATATTAATAAAGTCAATGTTAATAACGGTAGAAGTACCACAATTGTAGGCCATACCGTACCACCGAAGAGGTTTCGCGCCCAGTCTTCGTTAGATACGGCACAGTATCTAAGCTGATTAAGTTATGCTTGAGATAAGCTTGCCATTTTGTCACGTTTGCCCATTGCCATAAACAGACTTAGTATCATTGATTTAACCAGACCGATATCTTTTCACCTACTATGGTAAGTAACGAGATTTCGACGTTAGAAAAAAACTCTTTAGATGTTTAATTTTTGCTACAAGTAAGGATTCCTATAAAAATAGCTAAGCTGATACCTTCATTCATAACTTTCTTTATTATAACATAATTCTTTATAAAAAAAAAAGTTCTGAATAGACAAAAAAAAACTCGCTACGACCTTAGCCTATCGCATGAGATGAAATATAGAAATGCATATACTCAGTATACCTTTACTGCTGTGCTTATCGGTTTAGGCATTCTGTTTTGTTGCGTTAATATATTTTATGGATTAAATCTCGACATAATCATTAAATTAATAAAAAAAAAAACGAATCCGCTCTTTTTTTCATGACGAGCAAAAAAATTACGTTAAATTACTGATTCGTTATCCCAATATGGTGTACAATTATCTTTTGTCCTCGTTTTTCTTTATCTAGTCTTTTTTTGTTACTTGCTGTACTGCCCAGGCCCATGGACTTTTCATCTTCGTTCATTGGAGAAATTTTTCGATGAGCTCTTTTCTTACTAATGCTGAATGCCAGGCTATCTTTGACACGGCATGAAGGAGACCTCCCCATCAATCAGACCAACTGACCTCTCAGACCCAGAGTTAGTTCCGCTTACAAGACAAACACACACACACACACACACACACACACACACACACACACACACACACACACACGAATATAGGATACTCACTCAATGTGCAAGTATGTACAACTACGTCGATTTCTTTTAGCGACCGAAAAGATTGATCCTTCACAGCCTCGTTTTATAGATTAATTTCTTAGATGGATTTGTTGCTCTCGTAGGTAGGCTATCTCCTGGTGAAAAGCAGATGAATTGGGCAGGGGGAACTCAGAGATTCGAAATGTTAACTGATCATAACTGATCACCCGTGCTTCACTGGTCTTAGTAATGTTAGCCCTACTCCCACTGGTATGACATTGTCCGTCTTGTGAAATGAAAACTTCAAGTAGCTGGTGCACGCGAGTCCATTTAATGGAGGTCGAACGTGAGCTAGGATCATGGATCAATGGATAAGGCCTTTCATCTTAGGGATTTGGGACGACACTTGGCAAGTTATAAACTAAGCACATGTCATCGATATTTAACTGGTACCACTATTAGCGCTGCAGAATGACAGGTTCTGGGCAAGCAATATGTATATCGATATGGAAACTGATGGATGTGAAATACCGATTGTATTTGGATTGGAATCGGAAAAACTGATGAATCTGAGAGGTGGGGTACTGGTCTGGGTCGCATAGTTATCGAACGTCTAGAATTTTTAAATTAGCGCCGACGTAGAGAATTGTTTGTCTGCTAGCATAGTAGACGCATTTCGTTTACGCGTTAGAGGGGCACACAGCTTCTTTCCCCCTATCTGACTTTGATACATCAAACATCGCGATACGATCGAGAATGGAAGCTCCGACATTACACAAGACAAGGGGTCCAAACTGCACAATCTGGACTAATTCTCCATCAGAAAAATGTCTTTGTCATATAATAAAGGTAAAATTGCGCCATAGAGCACCCAAATGAAAGAATAACACAAAAATTGGCCAATTGGCAGACAACAAATACAACACTAGACGTTTTGTACCACCACCATAATTTAAAAAAATAGCGTAATCAATAACTGATTACCTTCTATATTGATGGGGTTTTATAGGGAAACTATTGACGATACTTTAGTTTGATCTATTTCAAAGCTGTCATACCCTAAAGCGACACATGCGCTGATTGATTCTACTCGACTATCGGCTACTCACAGTGGTAAATGGACGCACGGTTCTTTCAGGAAGTTATGCGGTAGTTTACTTTGGTCAGTTACTTGAGTTAAGCAAGTGATTTATAGCATTAGAAGACTAAAATAAAATCATCGCATTGAGTTAAATAGTAACACTCACTCAAGTCATGTATGAATTTGAATAAAAAAAAAAGTAACGAAAAAGATTATTTTAAAAATATTTTTAATTAACTTGTTCATGTATTGCATTGTGGTTTTTGCAATAATTTTTGCAATTTTTGCAATTTTTTACATGCCTGCTATCTGACACAAAATAATTATTGGGGATAGAAAATGAAAAGGTTATGTTTACTTGTTTCGTGATAATCATACCCTATTCATCATCCGTCAGCTTGTATGTAAAGCAAGACGTAGGCCTCAAGAAGGTTTACAACGGTGAGATAACTATTAAAAAAAGAAGCGGGTTTTTAACTAGAGCAGCATATATGTTAACTTTTTTTACCTATTTTTTTTCCAAACGGAAGAGTTCTAACGGCAGGCTTATGTCTTATTCAACTGTAAGACTCCACCGACCTATGTTACAGGGATTCGAAATGAGGATTATGCAGTTAGCTAAGGTACGCAACAGAATTTCTTCTCTATAATACGCATGATAAATCTTGTTGTATCAGAGCAATATATAGCTAGATTATACTTGTACCATATGCGATAGATTTATCCGGTAATTATATAGGTTATGTGTCGCTTATTTACTTCATTAGTAATACTTTATAATCGCTGCGTACGTGAGTTTAAGCTGAGAATACGGTCTGTAGATATCTCAAGCAGGGTCGTTATCGATTGGCGGAGCTGTATGGGAAATCATTCGGATCAAACAGCCCTAATGGGTTTCAAACTGCCGGCATCATGAAAGCTACAAGGATCCGGACCAAACAAAATCGGTGCGGAGATGAATGATTAGTGAGCTTAACAGTAGCCAGGTGTTATAAATCGTCTTTCCTTATTACTTAAAATATCCAAGTGCTGCCTAATAAAGGAGCAAACTGAAGATACCGATAAGAATTATCATCCTAAAGTCGAAATTTGGCGCCTTCACAAGTTCCTTCCTGGACCATGATATCACTGCGCAAGCGTATTTATGTGTCAAACGACGTTGATCATTTGAATAACAATATGGATTTGCATATTACGGTTCCTCAGTGATGCCCCATCTCTGATGAACAGAGGATGTTCGTCAACTGCGAGATCAAGTAGTCCTTTAAACGAATCACTGAGTTTGCGGCTTCTTTATGGGATTATGCAGTTGAATACTGCCACGCTTGAAAGACGTTGTCATCTTTTTTGTATCGGAAAAAATCGGAGGGACTTTCGGAGGAATCAATTATAGGAGCATCTGATTGAATCAAACTTTAAATACCTAGTATCCACCATAACATCTATTGATTCAGGACACATGTCTCACAAAATATTTGACATTTGGTAAGCCTAGTACCTACGATTTTAGCTCCTCCGAAGTGCCTATAGAGTATTCGATGCATCAGATTCTTTTGTATGAGAGTTTAATTAATGGAAAAATATAACATGTTTATAGAGCAAAGAGCGTTAAAAATCTCAACGGCGTGTATTTGCCTATTTTCAAAAAAATAAGTACCATATATAATTAAGTTATCAGTAGCCGATAGTAAAATACTGTACTGTTTTTTATTTTAATACAATTTATACAATTTTTCATTGAAATTAATTGTCATAAATTGTTAGCCTAAAAAATAATTTCAACTTTGGCCTAGTGCTATTCTATTGTAGCTTATATAATGTACAAATAATCGGAAGCTTTATTTTTTTTTTTGAAATTTGATTCTAAATTTATTGGCCTAGTCTAAATGCAGCAGGCATGAAAATCGACAAACAACTCAACAAGCAGTTACATGATGTAATTCCTCTATTAATTAAGCCCCCGCGTAGCTTTTGTGTCGGGCCAATGTATTTGATAATTAACTCAGCCTTCCTGTAAATGTAGAAGTAAACAAGGCTGGTGGAAAACTCTCCTTTCCAGTCACCTATTGGCAGCTCGAAGTATCAGCGTCAACTCCGGTGTAGTTGGCATAAATAGATCTAGAGGCTGTTTAACTCTTGACTCTATCTATTTGATATCAATCCCTCCTAAGGATCAAAGGTTCACACCTTAGAACCGATATTGCACTGTGAAGCTAGTACCTTAGTTTTTGTGGTAAACCGATTTGCAAGCATTTGAAACCTTATGATATAGACTAACTGAATTTTATTTGTAACTATTCATCTAGTCTTACTTCACTTTCGTTAGGCAGAAGACCGACGTTAAACAAAGGGTCATATAAACTTAACAACGTTCTAGTTTATCTGCTTCATTTTTCCAGACTCCTTCGTTAAGATAACGCAAGCACCCTTTTACACTGCTGCTGCTTCTGTTGTGTCATTCATGAACTCGTTTTTGACAACCGTAATCCTTTTAATTCAAAGGCAGTTAGCGGGTTTGCCATTGTGGGGAGTGCTGAACGCCGCGTAAGAGCGTAACCCCAAAGATTATTCTAGCGTTCCGATATCTTCCACCAATAGCAGATATCAAAAAGGAAAAAAAATGGTAGTAGTATTGTCTGGCAGAAGTCACTCGATGGTTTCGGACGACACATACCTGCCTTTCCTAGGCCTGACGCAAGAAGCCCCCAAAAAAAGCTAGACCACGGATCGCACTTGTGGTTTAACCTGAGCGCCACCAGTTGACTTTTGGCTTATTCTTTAGCTAAAGTAATTAACTATAGGTTAGATGGCGGCAATAGCAGTATTACCCTAATATCATCTGGTAATTACCCCAGTAATCACCGCAACATTATCCAATAATTATCCCCAATATTATCCAATAATTACCCCTAATATTATCCTAACATTACCCAAACATTTACCTCCGATTATTCCCCTAATATCACCTTGTAATTACTCTAATATAACCCTAATGACTACCCTACTATTGCTTCAATACTATCCTAAGAATCACCCTAATATTACCCTGATAGTTGTTCTAATATTATCCTAACATCATCAGGTAATTATACTACTATTACCCTAATAATTACCCAATTTTTACCATAAGATTATCCTATCCCTAATATTATCCAATGGTTAGTCTAATTTCATCCTAATAATTACCCTCATATCACTCCAATAATTACCTTAATATTATCCAAATATCACTAGTAATAGGTAATTAACCTAGTATTACTCTACTATTACTTTAATGCCAACCGGTAATTACCCTAGTATTACCCTAACATCATCCCCAAAATTACCCCAATAAAACCCAGTAATGACTCCAGTGTTACCCAAATATTACCTCGGTAGGTACGCTAATATTACCCTAATATGACCGGGTAATTACCCCTAATATTATTTTAATATTATTCAAAAATTAGCCTAATATTATCCAATGGTTACGCTAATATCATACCAATAATTACCCTAATATCACTAAATGATCACCCCAGCATTACCCTAATCTTATCCAATGATTACCCCTAACATTACCCTAATATCACCCCAAAAATTAACAAATGTCAAAAAGGAGCGGGGTTTTAACTAGGGCAGCATATATTTTAGCTTTTCTACCTACCTTTCCAAACGGGAGAGTTCTAACTACAGGCTTATGTCTTATTCAACTGCATGAGTCCACCAACTTATCTCCTAGGGATTCAAAATTAGGGTCATCCAGCTGGCTAAGGTATGCAAAAGTGTTTTCTATAATACGCATGCTAAATCCCGTTATATCAGAGCACTGTATAGCTAGATAGATAGATAGATAGCTTTATCCGGTAATTGCATAGGTTATGTATCGTTTATTTATTTACTTAATATTTTAAAATCGCTATGTACGTGAGTTTAAACTGAGAATACGATTTGCTGCTAGCAAAGCTGTAGAGGAAATCCTTCGAATCAAACAGCTCCAATGGGTTTCAAACAGGCCGCATCATGAAAGCTACAAGGGTCCGGACCAAACACAATCGGTGCAGAGATGAATGATTAGAGAGCTTAACAGTGACCAAGTGTTATAAACATTCATAACATAAAATACCCAGGTGCTGCCTAATGAAGAATCGAGCAGAAGATACCGATAAGAATTATCATTCTAAAGTTGAAATTTTGCGCCTTCGCAAGTTTTTCGTTGGACCATGATATCACTGCGCAAGCATATTTATGTGTCGGACGACATTGAACATTTGAATAACAATACCGATTTGTCTAATGAATAGAGAATATTTGTCAACAACGAGGTCAACTAGTCTTTTAAACAAATCACTGAGTTTGCGGCTTATTTGTTGAATATTGCCATGTTTCAAAAACGCTGACATTTCTTTTGGATAGAAAAAAATCGGAAAGATTTTCGGGGAAATCTATTATAGGAGCACCCGAATGAATCAAACACTAGTTTCCACCATAACATCTATTGATTCAGGACACATGTCTCACAAAATATTTGTAGTAGGTACTAAAATCGTAGGTAGGCGTAGTACCTACGATTTTAGTACTCTTACAAAGTGTCTATAGAGTATTCGATGCACTAGATTCTTTTGTATGAGAGTTTAAGTAATAGAAAAAGATAGCATGTTTATAGAGAAAAGAGCGTTAAAAACTCTAATTTGCCCATGTTAAAAAAAAATAAGTACCATACATAATTAGGTACATTATGAGTAGACGATAGTAACACACTAAACTGTTTGTGTCGATTTTTTATCTAAACTAATTGCCGTAAAATGTTAGCCTGAAAAATAATTTCAACTTTAGCCTATTGCTATTCTATTGTATCTTATATAGCATAAAAATCATCGGAAACTTTTTTTTTTTAAATTTGGTTCTAAATTTATTGGCTTAGTCAAAATGCAGTAGGTCTAAAAATCGGTAAGCAATTCAACGGGCAGCTACATGATGTAATTTCTCTATTAATTATGCCTCTACATAGCTTTTGTGTAGGGCCAATATATTTAATAATAGGAAAACTCTTCCTTCCAGTCGGTGCTAACGCCACCTATTGGCAGCTCGGAGCATCAGCATCAACTCCGGTGTAACTGGCGTTATATGAACCCACATAATATATTGTACATAAATAGATCTAGAAGCTGTTTAACTCGTGGCTCTATCTATCTGATATCAATTTCTCCTAGGGATCATAGGTTCACACCTTAAAACCAATATGCACTGTGAAGCTAGTACCTTAATTTTTGTTCCAAATCGATTTGCAAGCATTTAAAACCTTATGATATTGGCTAACTAAATTTTGTTTGTACCTAGTCATCTAGCCTTACCTCACTTTCGTTAGACAGGAGACCAGCGTTAAATAAAGGATCGTATAAACTTAACAACTAGCTTATCTACTTGAATTTTCCAGACTCCCTTTAGAAGATAACGCAGGCACCCTTTTACACTGCTACGGCTTCTGTTGTGTCATTTATGAACTCGTTCTTGACAACCGCAATCCCTTTAACTCAAAGGCGGGTAGCGAGTTTACAATTGTTAGGAGTGCTGAATGCCGCGTAACAGGGAAACCCAAAAGATCATTCGAGCGTTCCGATGTCTTCCACCAATAGCAGATACCAAAGAGGAAGGAAACTGCTAATAGTACGGCAGAAGTCACCCGACTGCCGTACAGATGACATATACGTGCCTTTCCTAGGCCCGACGCAAGAAGCTCCCCCATCCAGTAAAAGCCAGACCACCCATCACAGTCCGTTTTATCCATTCGCTACCATTCACCACTTATAAACGGAGTCTCGTATGTGGTCGCAGCTGCTCGAACATCCGTCGATCACCACTATTGACAGCAAAGTAGCCTAACCTGAGCGCCACCAGCTGACTTTGGGCTACTGTTTAGCTAAAGTTACTAACTATAGGCTAGACGGTGACAATAGCAGGCGATAGGTTGCAGCACAGCAGTAAAACGCTCTGCTAGCTAATAGTATCTCCAAGGCTGCCTTCGCTGGCCTTCATGAGACCTTTAAGAAAAGAAGTCTAAAGTTAGAACTCAAGAGATAGTTTCTCGTAGTGTGTTCTACAAGGCTGGCTAAACATAACTGCCAAGCAATTGACTGCTGCTGATGGCTACTACTGCTAATGTTGCTTTGTGAACGAAGCAGATGTGGGGGCCGTTCTGCTACCCGCCTGGCAATCGTCAGGTGTTGGGCGTCTATGGCAGAACGACTTCGGGCTGTTGGCGTTCTGCCATCGATCTTAACAAACGTCTTTCATGTGGTGCCGACTGACATGTCAAGTGGTAGTGGGCTGCTGGTTGTAGTCGGATGGCGGCGGGTTGCCCTTTGAACGCTATGTGCATGCACACCGGACGCGGCGTCATGGCGTTCGAGTCAAGGTAAAAGATGACGAGAATTCGAGTGACTCCTTGTGACTTTGGGCGGGCGTCCCGATAAAGCACTGGCTAACAACAAATTACTAGAGTCATTGTAAAGACTGCCGGCAGCTCTTGGTTATGGCAGCAATGCCTAAAGCTCGTCGAGGGAGAAGACGAGGAAGAATCCTTTATCATTTACTTAAATGTTAAAAGCATCAAACCTTTGGAGAAACCCGAAATAACATGTGGTCACAGGAACTACGCAGTATAACGATAAATTCAACGACAAAAGTCATTATCGAGCAGCGTACAAAATAATATGCGATTGTTTAATGAGGCTATAGTTAAACCCAGTGTGCAGGTGTAGTCGTCGATATACTAATAGGAACCATCTATCCTGGTGATGGCTCCGATGGTAGCCAAGCTGATATTTTGCATGAGTTACACGTTCAAGTCTGGACGTCCGTGCAAGTAACTTTTCTATGACGAAGTTACGCTCACGGGAAGAAACACTATGTGCTTTAAGAGGGAATGATTGCCGAAGAAATTTTATGCGTCACATGAAACGTGTCAATCAAAACAACAAACCAACAAAGGTAACAGAAGCTACAGGCGACAAAGTCGGTGCCAGCAGCTTTATGTTGATGACAAAGAGGCTAGCTTGAGCTTTCCAAGATGGATAGTGTGAAAGGCATATGAGAAAACATTGCATGATCTACAATAGCATAGTCGCGTAAGCCCCGTACTTTAATTCGATCTTAATACTCGGGCGATCGTCCCTTGAACTGCTTAATATATATATATATATATATATATATATATATCTATTTATGCCACAAGGTTAAGATAAGGATCCCACTCCAAGAAAGCTACCCTTAAAATGATCCAATATAACTTTCGAAAGAGCTATTACTATCGCTGGTTGCTGCTAATTTAAGTCAACGGAGAACTTTTATCTAGATCTGTGTAAGAAAGGACAAACTCCGATCTTAATACGACTTAAATATGTAAAGGCCGAAGAATCCGCTAAACGGGTAATAAATGTACTTCTTCTTAATGATCTAAATGAAAAATGTAATCTAAAAGAGTATCTGTGGTTGCGTAGTGTCAATATCTGGAATACACATACTTCTTCAAGCGGTTTAAACTCATCTTTAAACAAAAACTTAATAAATTGACGTTTCAGCTCTAGTGAAAAAAAAAGGAGAAGTGCAAAACTTACAAATCGCTATTCAACTTTATATAGGATACTCATTCAAAGGGGTATTACATAACCTATTAGGCTCATTGCTATTTTATTGAAAATCCTCTCAGTTAGTTGTTTGGCGGCTAATAGAGCCAATGCATAGTTCTGTATAAATCCTGCATACGCACACAATATCGGCTTACATGTCAATCACCTAAAAAAATCGATCGTCTCGAAAGACCGGAAAGTGCACCTAAGTCCAACCGCCTCGCCCGATGCGCTCCGTTCGCGTCTGTTATCCTCCGCAAGCTTCAGCACCCTATATTAACGACATGTACCATTGGACCGAGCCTGCCACTACTTCAGAATTTCATTTTTGTAATATCACCAAAGGCAACCATAGCACAGTCATTGTGACGAGCAACACGTATGACACTTAAGCAACAACAACAACAGCAAATAAGATTTTTTTTGTTAAATATAGCGAAGTGGGAATAGGTAGCTGCATCAAAAATGGTTTTTCTACTTCACACAAGGTCCCCGCAATGTACATTGCAATCCTGCAGCTCGGCCATTGAATGGGGTTGAAGCCGCATTGACCTGAGGAAACATTAGGCTGCCGTAACTTGCCTAGTGATGAAAACAGATGATGAATGAATCGCAAACAAACAAAACACGAGAGATTTGTAGATACGAAAAATCGGTCACATTTATTATCCAACTTGTAGATACATATACAGGATCGATCGAGATGCAACTCACCACGCGGCTGTATCACAACCGACGTCTAACAACAACTCAGCGTTTAGGACCATTGAACCGCGAACGCCGACGACATCCGCCGTGACGAGAAGGGCGGATATATGTTGAAGTCGCCCTCTCACTTTAATCTTCCGTCCGTCGTCATCTGGACGCTGATCATCGTATCACGATAAACAAGAGTCCGTCCGAAAAAGGGCACACTAACAAACACTGACCGATGGAAAGATAAGTAAACGCTAACCAATACGCAGAGCGTTGCGCGTTGATCGGCGTTTGTGTTTGCGTACGACGTCACGTAATGGCTAGGAGTTTAGATGGTGATAAACTCGATGGCCGACGGCTTAGTTGTAGGTGCCGTCTAGGGGCTTGTTGGTCATGGCGGTTTCCTTGTTACCGAGGTGCTCTCCTTTGTCCATTGAGAGGCATCCAGCGCCACCGCCAAATCCGTATCCCTTCGGTCCGTATTTGCGGCCATAACACTGCTTGCAGAAAATCTCGCCGCCGTGGTCGCCAACATTAGTCGAGTCCAACTTCTTATTGCACAGGCCACACTTAAAGCAGGACTTGTGCCATTTGTTACCGGCGGCCAGCATCTCCTCGGCGGCGTATACTGACTTGCCGCATTTTGGGCACTTAGCCTGCTCTTGGGGCACGAACGGCATTCTGACTAAGCTTGTTAGTGAGTTGTTGATATGGTACAACTGCTAGCAGGTCTCCCAGAGACTGTTGCTCGACGGATGGCACCGCAACGGACACTGGTTTACCGGAGGCCTGATGTGATGCAAGACCCTTTAGAACGCGGTGGGAAAACGAACAAGTCCGAGGGCGGAGTTGCGCCAGCGGCCACGGCGAGGGAAGCGATGCCACACTAGAGGGTATCCCTTTTAGCCTAAACTACGGAGCTGTAACCATTAGACAGCCTAGCGAATGTAAGAACCGACTGCAAAGCGAAAGCGGCGCGGCATAACTAATACTCCCCAACAGTCTCCCGGCTCTAACGCGCATAGCTGGCAGAGTACGAGCCGCTAACCATACGCCGTGCAACCAGGGCTTGGCCAAACTTAGAAGAAGCGCTCGGCGCTGTGTTAAAGCATTGGAAGCCGCTGCTAACTAACGCAGCTGACTACCTAAACACCACCATAAACTGGCATCGACCCGCAACCAGCACCCAAGCGCTTTGAATCTACGTTAACCGCCCTCTGCTTCTCCCTAGGGCCAACACGGCTAGAACAGTCGTAGCAGTAAGCATGACCGACAGCAAGATCAACATCATTACCATCCGTAGGTGGGACGATCTCTGAAAAGGAAAAAAACTCACCTATCGCCGCTCCTGTAGCGCCCCCTAGTAAGACTAGCGATGCTGGTTATAGGATAATATCAGCATCATATAAGCTAGCTAGTAGACACCAGTTATATGTTAACTTGATAGACTCGGTTGGATTAAATCGATCTACCGGTGAATTTATTAAACGCAAACAATTTAATATCTGCAGCGGAAAGGACCGCAAACTAAGGAGAGGTCGTTGCGGCAACAACAAACACTTTACGCTACTGCTGTAACAACCATCGTTTACTCACTCAGTAGCTACTGCGGCGGCAGCAACAATCGTAGACAGCTCATTTTAGCCACCGCCCTAGCTGTTTTTCGTCATGTCTATACGTGCTATATACTGTTACCGTTAAGCGTCACTAGCTACGGTGTCGGTAAGCTGGCAATGCGGCCATCGCCTGTCCGACATCTCTTAGGCGTTCGTTCGGCCTTGTCTCTTTTTCTGAGTCAGTCCTCGACATCTCGCTGGTGCCACCGGTTAGCAGCCCAACAAGACACCACCGACGAACTCCTGCACCGGGTCCGTGCCTACTAAACCACCTCATCAGCTTAATATTAGACTAGATGGCCGACAGTACTAAGCTGCAACCCAAACGGTAACGACGATTACCCTTTCTAAGATTGACTTTTCAGACAGCTAGCTTTGTCCAGTGGTTCCTGCCATTCAGACTCTACAGGCGCGGAAATACCATATATTGATCTATCGGAAGCGTTCGCTTAAACGCAATGATGTATAATCGCTGGTTGACCAAAGGACCCGTGGGTAGCGGCCGGAACCACGGTGATGAAGGTGGCGCAGCGTTTGCCAATCACCAATCTTCAAATCGGCCTATACAGCAGAATTAACTGGCTTGTTCATATTGTGTCTGCTGATGTTTATTGGCAGTTACCGGGATGGGGCGCCGGTGATGGCGGTTGTCTGTTTCTGTACAGAGAGCAACAGTTAGTCCTAACGCTAGTGTCTGGCTGAACAGCCGCGCGTGCCAGCGCTTCAGGCTCTTTCCCCTTTCAACATCAGCGAATCGGTACGACTACAGAAGCTAGTTGGTAGCAAACCTCTGGAAAGACCTTTGCTGACATTACTGTTGCTGTCTCTGCCGCCCGCTATAAAACGCCCACACTAAATATAAGCCCTGCGCAGGACCCAGCAGCTTGCCAGGAAAATCACCCGAAAGAGAAGAAACACTTAAACTCTTTCTGTTTTGCTTTGAGCTTCTCATTGGCCTGTATGTACTTACAAACATATTATTACACACCATATGGTCAAGTGCGCATACACAGCATTTCCCGAAATTCAGCTATTTGAAGGCAGTTGCAGGTAGTCGTTTGTACCAACAGAAGACAGCTTGGCAAGAGAATCGAGCACAATCATCATATGAACTGCCGGTAAGGGACCTACGAGATTATCCAACAACGATAGCGATTGAGACGATGTGGATATCAGAGGAAAGCTGCTAACTTGCGAGATCAGAACAAGTTATACTGTAAAATACGCACAAAGAAAATCTGAGATGAAAGGAGGAACGCGACTTGCCTGCGCTGTTTTTTGCAATAGGCGCGGCGGACGCCGCCATTTCAGCTGTGCAGTTCACATGGTTAGCGTCTCGTTCAGTGCGGACGTCTGTAGATGGGCGTTACATTCGCAAACGCTCGTTGAAAACACCAAGCGACAATAATAAGATGCGTGGGCTGTTGAAGTAAGCAATGACTGTGGTTCATGTTTGGGGCGCTGCGACTATAGAAGCGACGAGTCGTAGGTTAGACCTACGGTGAGTAGTAGGCTCAACCTAACTGTACTCAGATACAGCTACGGTGGCCATTTCGAGTCGTTCTGATAAATAATCACTACTAAAATGGCAGAAAGCCACCGTATTAGTAAGTGCTTGATGCTGTAGCCACGAGTTCTACAGAGTCTTCACCGCTAACGAGCGTTAGACGGCCTAGTTGGCGGTTTAGGCGGGGAACATTGTTGAGCTTACCAACAGGCCATGTAGGTATCCGTGTCTTGGTTAGACGTACGTGCCCGTCAACGAAACCAGTTTCCTTTATCTACTTTTCATAAGCGTCCAGCTTCTTCTCCGAGTGACCATTCAGGCGACAGGCGTTTTCGACAGGACTATCGTATGTGCGGCACGAATACAGGCGTTGTGTAACAGTTGTCGCTGTGAAAATCGCTTGAGCGGGAAACGCCATAGCCAAGAGGGATGATCAAGAGAACGAATAATACGCAGCGTTTTGCGTCGTATAAATAGCCGTAGTTTACTAGTAAAAATATTTACACCTACATGGGACTACGTGGTAACGTTACCGCATAAAATTTATCAATCGGTAGCCATGCGGGTGGACTAAGGAGAACTGACTGGCTTATGTGAAGCGTATGTAATGCTATGTACAATAATCTGCGAATCTATGTCGCATATAACTCTCATGGGTCTTTTGTTTTCTTGAAGGCGATTCTACCAAATGTGTTTGAAAAACCTTTTGGTTTTGATCCATCCGCCCTGACGTATACGACTGGTATCTATGTACAAGAGAATATCAACAACGTCATCTCCTAAACAAAGCAGACGACAAGTTTTGCCTTGAAGTGGAACAACTACAAAGTGTGTAATAGCAGAATTCGCTCGCCGCAAAAGCAGACTTTGTAGGTAGAGCCTAATGCTGCTTGTATTTACAGCAGTGTGTTTTAAAAGCCTCATTTTCATATGTTGGGATATTTCCGCTTCAACATTTAGCCCTGCCTTCGGCCTGACCTCTATCGCGTTCTTCGTGCGATTAGAGTGCCAACGTGCAGATCAAAGTACGATAGCAACCATGTTTCACGATTCCGCATTCTATTATGATCTTACTATGCATTTGTTCCAAATCTAGAGTAATGAGAAGCAATAAACATGACTATATCAATAGTCTAACATGCGTATTTTCCAAATGGCCCCACATATTGAACAGAAGAACTAGAATAAAGAATACGTCTGGCAGTATGTACTATGCAGATACTGGATTCGTTGTGAGGGCTAACAAAAAACGTTTCAGATCAGAGTACACCTAACTAGTTACTCCTTCCTTTATTAGTCTCTAAAGTCGCTCACTATTACTTTTTTGTTTGACTTTTGTTATCATTCTTAGAGTACGCTCTGAACGCGTTCTGAACAATTCCACGATTTTTCCAACACTTGATTACCACTCTGCAAGTAAGCCGGTTAACGTGCTCTGTAGACACATAGAAAACGCTGCTGAGCGCAATAATTTACTCGGATTTATTATCTCTTTAATTCCATTTACACGTAAACTCATTCCTGTTCTATGTTTAGCAAAAACTTTAGGCGCCATTAACAGACAACCAGTCCCTCCCGCACCCGAGCATCCCAAATCAACGTTATCAACGTCATTTTTTGCAGCTACTACGCCTAACGAAGCTCCCAGTATCTCTAGTAGAAACTGGGCTCGATGGATGTTTTTTTTCCGTTCACTTGTTTACTCGGTTAGTAACAGAGGCAAGTGGAAAATCAACGATAGGACACGGGCTGGTAAGCGTCTCGTCCAACGACGACCCCCAATATGGCCATGTCGTGGTTGGTGGACCAGGTTAAGGCTTGCTTGCTTCACGGCCCAATCGATTGGTCGGCCTGGAATGTGTTTTTATAGAGCCCGGCATCGTTCCTTTAGCGAAAACGTCAAGTGAGTAGTCAGCCACACAGAACCCAAGGCGGCCAATTCGGGTTTGCATGGCCGCAGCTGAACAAACTCGTTGTCGAAGCAAGCGCTAGAACTGGGAAGCAGGTCACCCGCCTAACGATAAAAGGTCACTTCTTACTATTCGAAGCTACAGCGGTTACTGCCTGCTCAATCGGCAACTGTTGCGTGTTACCAGTTGTTAGTGAGACAATTGCAACAGGTGGCTGATTGAGTGGTCGCACAACCTCAGGCAAAGTGTAGACATGTATAGGACGCCGCTCCGTGTTTGGCCACCAGTGCTACATTTACACTATACTTAACCACTCAGTGTCGTGTAACAATAGTATCAACAGTGACCTTGAGGACATGGGAGATGGTCTAAGTTCAAAACCAGCTATGGACATATTCTACTTCGTGTTGAAAAGGGCAAAAGTCTACCGAAGCAATGTCTAACTGAGACGTGAAAATCGAAATGAACCTAGTGTCGGCCTGAACATAGGTTCGATGAGTAATTTCAGGCGTGTGATTCATAAAACAGTACTGTTGATGTTGTTTAATTACTCAGACGATGAGCGTACAATTCCTCGTAAGCCGACTAAAATGTCGCTTATGCTTCCTATGGTTGAACGCGTACCTATGTCGATCATATGTGCTTGAGTTTTGTAGGCTAGTTTGCTGATACAATGTTTATATACGGCGCTTTTTCGAACAAAAGAAAAAAAAAACTAGTTGTGGAATCATGGATTCCTATCTTCGTGTGACTTTGAAGAAAAATTAAATCTCACTTAACATATGGGTGCAGCATCCGTGGATTCAACTGCCAGATCTCAAGGCGTACAAAAGTGGTTACAGATTGACTGTAAAAGAGGAACAAAATCCATGATATAGCTGCATGAAGGAGTTACCTGCCAATTTCTTGGCATACGATTGTATCTTTTTTATATATATATATATATATATCTCTTGCAAGACGGAGCAACTAATTACGGTGATAGTAAATATGCGAGGATAATAATACCACCAAACATCGTAATCATGCTAAACATTATTACATCACCAAAATCGAGTTCGCACCTTTGTTTTTACATAAAGGCTGAGTTCTGCTGCTGACGTCGTGATCATTCTTGTACAGGCGGCTGTTACGGAGCAAGTAACAGATGTATACCCCCCCCCCCCCCCATGAATAAAGCTATGGCATGGCGTTTGTTACTTGCAGAGACCAAAAAAAAAGGTGTTTTACTATCGCTTGAGGTGACATCAGTATCTTTCCGCACGGTAAAGCCTAAGTCACTCACAACAACGAAATCAACAGCTGTCCTAGCGGGGAAGGCAACCCAGGCCGACTGTAACTGTGTAAAGCAAGGCTGACCACTGTGGAAGCCAAGCATCGAACGAACAGAATGACGGCCCCAGGGCAATACGATGGTATATTGGCCACGATTTAGAGCGTCGTTCACGTGGGCAAGCAAACAAACGACTAGCCGAGATATAAATCCCATGTGCTCAGTATGTCGATGGCTATTCCAGAAGGCAGGAACAGGCTTTATATACAAAGGTGAAAATCACAACAGCGAATTTGCCTGGATCCGAACCGTCATCTTGTCGTTTATAGAGGCTGGCCTGTCGATGAACCTCTTTACCTGCTTTATGCACAGCACACACTTTCGGCCTGGTTTCTGTCATGAATATATCTGTAAAGGTTTCCATATGTTAAGGTTTGGAAACTTTGAAAATTATTAGGTTGAACGTATTGTTTTAGGCGCGCGTTGCAACCGTCGCAGGCAGATGATGATCGTGCAAAATGCCCAAATGTCTCATTAAACATAACTCCTCACTGCACGTATTCCATAGAATCACATGAGATTCGCCACGTGGTCAGAGAGTTTTTTGGTAAACCTTGACATCGATTAGTAGGGGGTTTGACCCATGTGAAATGTGTTGACATAACTGTCCATTGAACTAAGTGATGTTGATCACTAGGCTTTCATCTGAGTTTTAATTATCATTCAACCAAAATTTTTGTATACATGAGGCCAGCTTGACTTCTTTGACACTGCTGACGCAGCCTATTTTTTATTGAATCTCTGATATGAAGTAACAACGAGCGCCACTCTAGCGTAACGTTATTTACTTCAGACCATGTTAAATTTCAATATAGACAATCTACTCCTAACCTAACCTAACGAACTCCTAACCGTACAGTACGAAACCTGTAGTTTTATTTTCTGACGTTACAAGGCTTTTTTTTCTTGACAATGTTCGACTTTTATGAGCTGTGCTACTCATAGCAAGCCTATAGGAAGTTGAGAATTTGTCTGGAAATAGATGCGTCGGAACGAACAAAGCTGTTATTTGCACCATGGTATATTATCCATAAAATTATAGAATGTGGGAAAATGTCGATGTCTTCTGTTAGCGAACGTAATGAAACCGAAGCACAGATATCTAACGATAGTTTCATGTGGAACAATCCTATCTTTGTTGTTAAGGGACATTTAATAATAAAACGTAAAAACAACCAGTTGAATTTTTGTTCGGTTATGAAAGACCAACAACTATTCTACTAACTATAACAGACTTATAGAAATTATCCACCAATAGATTATCACTGTAAATCAACTCTCAGCTTTCGCTTATGCGTTTAAATGATGTTTCGGCCTATGAGCGAAGGCAATTTGTCCTATTTGCTACAGACTGAACTTCAAATATCCGGCGCTGAATACTTTCGAAAATTTATCAACGTCTGCGCGAGTGGCCTTTTCTAAAATGCACGACACAGCGGACGCCTCCGAGGACCGGCTATTGATAGACGCCATTCCTGGAAGGATGGTGAATCCGAAGTTATCCCCTGCTCCTCTGTGTTCCACTAGCTTGTAGTAACAAACTCGCAAGCAAGGAGCTTTATGTTCTAGTTGAAACTTGGAGTTTTCGTCCAAATTTTTTAGATTTCATATTATGTATATCCATAATATATTCGAAATGGGTTCCTATCTTGATATATGCCATCATGTCTATTGTCGAAATATTTATGTTGAAAGGTTTCAGCTCTGACAAATATACGGAAAGCAATCCTATTACACAATTTCTGTTTTATGTAAAGAGGCAACTTTTTTTTTTGTGTCTCAACTACGCTATAGTCATGGGAACGTTGTTACCAACGCTCGTAGTTAGATTTGTAATGGTAATATACAATTAAACAAGTAGAAACAGGTGTTCGGCTAAAGATCGAATGAAGAGAAAGCACAAAAGATGCTTAAATATGAATTATCGTAAGCCCTTCAAGAATAAACATGCAAGAAGAACAGATGAATCTCTCCTCTGATTACTATTATATGAGAGCGCTTGTCAAAGAGACAATATTTCATTTCACTGCCATTCAGAAGCTAATATAATGACGATAATTGTATAGCTTGATTCAAGTTTTTGCTCAAAATTAATGTCACTATTGCCAAAGTTATACCGCCTTTTTGGGCTTAAACCTAAAAGAATGACTATTCGTAGGGTATAAAAAAAAAGTGACACGAGACAATATTTATGAAGATTATTTTGTTCCATTCACGTGAACGTGAGGCAAACGACACGTGAAAGAGACGGGCATTACAGATATGTACAGCAGAACGATATAGAGAAAGCGGGTGGCGCGCAAGTCATTAACGACAAACGTAGCAGATCATAAAAATGTCATTGGACACCATTAAATCGCTCAAACTGGAACTTTTTAGTTGATGCTTTT
The DNA here is from genome assembly GCF_002443255.2 of Varroa destructor. Taxonomy (NCBI): domain Eukaryota; kingdom Metazoa; phylum Arthropoda; class Arachnida; order Mesostigmata; family Varroidae; genus Varroa; species Varroa destructor. Next base: position 53,210,066 of record NW_019211455.1, on the reverse strand, counting down.
TACGTACAACATATCGCTGTGAATCCTGCTTCGTTCCTTTTACCCGCAACTTATTCTTGATTTGGAGGCTCTTTCCTTACTGCCCTCTAGCTCGAGGCGGAGGTCCTGCTGACTCCTGTTCAGATAGGGGTGTCCGAGCTAGGTGTACAATTCCCGAACAGCTTCCGTTTGCTGCAACCTATAGAGCAAAAAGCGGAAGGGGAATCGGGTTTTGCCCATAGCAGGGGTTCCCTTTGCTTCTTTTACACTTGACGCAAGATGGCCGGCGTCTGCACGAAGGAAATTGAACGCGCCATACTTGCTGTTGCTGCACTTAGCATACTATTTTTGGTGGCGCTGGTACATCTGCCTACAGCCACCAGTCATTAGAATCCCCATGCCGGCGACGGGGAGAAATGGAACACAGTTCATATGAAGAGTACGATATGTGTAAGAGAACAAATATATGAGAAATTATGCGTATCAGAGATGGGCGTCGCCTTTTAAATTGACTGGTGTTCAAAACGTCTCTAAGCGGACCCCTCGGACCGGTGAAGTCTGATGACGACTTCCGCAGTCAATTCCTACGAAGAGGTGTGATGCAACGGACCCATTGTAGCTTCTCGCACTTGGCTCGTGGGTGAAGAAAGGACGGTATTAAGCGGCACCATGATAGCAGGCGCAGGGAGATGTGGTTAGTTAATATATGAAGGAAATCCTTAGTCCCTTATATTGCATACAGATCTATAATAACTAGAACGGTTGCAACACAACGCATCGCCCATTAACTAGTCGGAGTCATAAACGATAATCAACGATGAACGAACGATGTGTTTATTCTGGGCATGAATATATCCACAAAGAAATGACAGGAAAACAAAACGCTATTGCCGGTCACTCTTGTATGTCCCTACAGACACGCACAGATCTAACATACGATTCTTAACAAGCCCATCTTCGAAAAAAAAAGACAACTTCAGTGTTTCTCTCACTGCTTCCTCGCCCTATTCTAAAGCTGCTGCTGCATCTACTTCATTTCTATGAACGCAGTCTTTCTACAGTGACCGAGTCCGGCCACGGCTCCGCTGGCGAAGATCATCCAACTGTAATTAATTGTGTTCTTTGACACCGAGTACACGAATGTGGCTGTTCATTTTCTGTTGTCGCCACAACGCGGTCATCAGGCCGCTATACTAGAAAAACCTCACGACTAAAAGTGGCTATACGCTTTGTAGCTTCCTGCTGTATTCGGACAACTATAGAGAATGGCAACATACAATGAAATGGATTCGAACGTATCTGTTTTCTTTCTCTTCCCTATGTTTTGTTCAGTACGCGCGCAATGCGGTTTTTGTAGGTGTATATTAGCCACGTGTTGCCGTTACACTGTGAAATTCTTCACGTACCCCAGTTCACAATCTTTTTCCCCATGTAGATTTTTCTTATCACATGTTGGGTTCCGGTCAGAAGTTGTTCAATCGAGCATTGTGAAAGGTGCATAGTAGTAGGGGAACTTAACGGCCTTAAGCCTCGCAATAACTTCGTTGGTACATGAACTTGCCAAATTTTTCATGAGTTTTGATGCATTTATTATGCTGCCTCGCGCAGGTAGGCGAAGGTGACAGAAATTGCTTGCACCGGGGCATTGTTCTGATAGTGGCTATGACGTGCATGCGTCATTTGTCTAAGAACGTCTGTACGGCATGTGGTCGGTCAAGGCCAACTAAGCAAATTGCGGCGAGCAAAAAATCCTTTCTCGTATAATATTGCCACTGCGTTGAGGCAGCGTGGGATGATAGGTGTTTTATGATTCGTTGCCGCACGTCGGTTCAAAACGTTGGTGATAAGTTAGCTTCAAGTGAAGGGACTGGCGGCGATTAACATGGCAGTACCAATTAAGTAACATGGCACTCGTTTAAATGGGATTTTAAGTTTGTGTCACTTACAAGGCTAGACCCACTGCGAATCTGACAGTCGAATTCTAACACGAGAGACATTTTTTAATGATATTTTTGGGTTCAATGAAAATGCCAAATGAAGATCTATAAAGTATAGACATTAAAACGAGGATTTTTGGAGGCCAGGAAGAACAATATCAAGATACAAACAAGACGAACGCAAATGAAGATTCAAGAAAACAATGCATGCATACAGAAGCGTAAAAGTATCAAAAAGTTATCGTTTTTTCTAACTTTTTCGTCAAGGTTTCACCCTAACAGGGTATTCCATTGTTTTATCTTGCACATTGTCCAGGTATTACTCGAAGCTTAAAGCTCCGTCCGCTGTTCAGAAGGTCCTTCTCCGCATTTCTTTGAGCTCAGCCACAGAGAGTAGGCCAGGACGTGTTCCAGCGCCTGCTTCGGAACTTTCGTCTTTTGCTATTTCCTTACTTTTTGTCGTTCCCAAAAGTCCCTTTACCTCAAATATGCCCTTGGGTAGGGTGTGCTGCTTGCGTTGAGTTTACTTACAAACCCGTCCCTCTCAGCTAACAGTCAGGCATTTAGTGCAGGCGAAATTAATTTTCATCAGGAAAAACGGAGTTGTCGGTTGGGATATGGATTGGGCATCAAAAATACTGTGAATTTCGAAGGCGGTTTTAGCTTGATCGGACAGACATGCACTGCACGCGGTGTAGCTATCAACAAGACGCGGGCTTTCGGCATTTCTTGTTCCAAAGGAACAAGAATCTAAACCTTGGACGAAATAAACAAAAACTTGTACATGTAGAATAAGCGCAGCTAAAAACAACCTATATATTCAAAAGTACAACTCAAGAATTTTTATCTTCAGGAGATTTCTATGAGCGGATTCGGTGCTCTATTGAAAGTCCAAATGAACACGCACAAATGCGCATGTGTCTAACATGAAGTCTGTTATCTGCTATAACGTATGTGCTAAAAACCTATGGGCAGATTAGAAGTGCCAGTTGTTCAGTAGCAGATTTTTGTTGAAGATAATAATAGTAGTATCAATAGTAGGTGGCATACTGGCGCCACGTTTTTCGTGTGTTTGACAACGTTTATATGCATCTGTATAGTTGTATTTTATGTATGACAACTTCCCTCGGAAGGCAGCAGTATTTTGTTTTTGTATGACTACCATCCCTGATAAAAGTGGACATAACACGATACAGATTAAACTTGAACTTGATTTTTGGTTAGTTAATATCGGATGTTTCGATGGACATCTATAATGTTCGAATTATAAAACTTAGACAAAACTCTCAGGTCTATATAGATTAGATCACTTGAAGATTGCACACACGCAGTCGCCTTGAGCTATTTCCTTGGTCTAAAAGATCAGTTTTAGAAAACACCTAATCGGAAAATACGAATACTTTTTACTTAGTCTTCTACACGATCTATAGGAATTGTTCAGAGTTTTTTTTTTAAAAATTCGAATATTGCTACGACAAACTGTCTAATGAATTGAGCCCTTTCGATCGATGCAAATGAGCATAGAAGAATCAAACCACGCCACGTCTATGAAATGGCTCTTTACGTTAAATTAAACGGCGCTACTTACTAAAAAAAGAAACCAACCTAGCAGTCATCATTTGCAACGGTACACTATTAACAGATAACACTCGGAATTGAGCGTCAGGTAGACGGCCTCGGTGGGGCAGTTATAACCTAAATGTTAATAACCTTATCGGTGTATAACACAATTTTTAATACGGCACAGCCGCTACAATAATGTCCTTCGTTTGAGCATCACGCCTTTACCCAACTAACGATTGCATGCCCTTTGCAAAGTACTCAACATTAAAAAATTTAATGCACCCCTCAGAGACCAATGAACCTGTAGTACGAAGCATAAGTGCAGGGGCACCGCCAGAACGCTATTATGAACCCAAGTCTCTACCTCCCGGAACCAGTTTGGCTCCACAGTCGTTTTTGCGTGATTCTCAACAGTGGTGAAGGACATATTGCAGACAGAACTATCCGGAAGTATGGTACAAGGGACTCTGTAGACAAAATGACTCGACAAGTTCTGCACACAGCATGAACTTGTGAGGCGGCCCTTGTTTCTAAGAGTTTCGTGATATACGCGTAAGCACTCTGGTCCTTCATTGGCATTTGGCCTTTAGTTGTACACTGTACTGGGTGCCTGCCGTACAATTTCTGTTTGGTCCAAACCGTCCTTGTCCGTTGTCTGGCTTAGGATGCATATGTTTCCGTATAAATAGTTCCGTCGAGGATAATACCACAACTGCGCTATTCGTGTGCCTTCATCTGTGCGTCTTTATGTCCGCATGTCCTATACACTGCAACGTTGTGAACCCGCATAAGTCCGTATCCTTAATCGGGAAATAGTGAACAACATTGCCCCTGTACCGAATCGAGAGAAAGGGGCTGGCTGACATCGGCACCAAACCGTACAGAACATGAAAAGCATAGAAAGGAACGGGATGCTTGGTGCGGCAAGGGACTTCCAGAAGTGGACGCTGCTATTTGCGTCGTTCTGCTTTTGCTGCCGTTGCTTCTAGTTTACTTTAGTCGAGGCTGAGAGAGAAAGCTTTTGCAAAGACAAAAACTGTTCAGGCTGACGTTTGAGTTACTCCGGCCTTCTGGTTGGCTCTCTTGCAAGTCATTCACTTGTTTCGACCGCTACAACAACCAGCAGAACTGCAAGCGATAGTTGGTACGTCCGGTTACGTTCTGTAGCTCCTTCGGGGGTGATCATGTTGTTCATTATTTTAAAGTACTCCACATAGTAACAGTTACAGCCTCCTTTGGCAGCAGTCCCGCTCCAGAATTCCGAGAGCGACGCTCCTGCAATGACTATACACCAGAGATTGGGGTAAATGGCTTCGACGCCCAACACATCCGTTTGTATGTCCCGTTGCAACCGCTGACGCCATCAGTTAGTATCTCGTCACAAGTATGCTCTTCCGAAAACGCGTGAAACGCAAGCACACAGGCTTGTCATAGATATATACATAGCGTGTCCCATTTTAACTGGCCTGAATACGGCTCAGTGCCTCCACAAGGCAAGCTGGCCGGCAGCGAGGTCACTGGCGGAACTGCGTACCCATCTCGACGAAAACATTCCAATGGGGACACATTCTAGCACATTACTTTAGCCTTCTTCTGCAGTCACTTTTCCACCTCTATCTCAGTTTCTATCCAACCATCAGCATGACGCAGACACAGAAAAGCTAGACAGTCGCTAAGGCGGCGATATAGCTTTCTTCTGTAGATGCTGTTAGGGCTGCAGAAGCCGCAATCTCAACGCTAATGTACAAGTGGACGAGCCTTCATGGATTGGCCTGACCCTGCAGCCTGGAGCTGAGCCGGTGAGCAGTAAGCTATCAGACAAAGCTCGCATCGCCATGGTAACCTGCCGATACGGTTTTGTGTGTTACATCGAAGCAAGTTTGTATCTTTCGTCCGTCCCTTAGTGCGCGATCCCTGTAAAAAGGACAGTAAAGCCGTGCCAAAGCAAGCTTATTGCATCTCCTCCGCAGGTTTCACCCAGTCTCACTAGTAGCCACCGAAAAAAGCATCCGCATCCATAGTGCTGCTTTTTGTGACGGGGCTGTATGCTCCAGCGAAGCAAGACGACAGATATACGTTGCCTAACCGTATAGGGTGCGGTACTTAACGGACTTGGAATTATTTCGGGCACGTGGTTGCACTTGGGGCTTGCAATAGATTCATGTGTAAAATGAACAAAAGACACTCTAAAGGAAGACCGACATTCATCAATTATTGTGGGTCTTCTTAAGCCAACGCCACAGTTAATTCCATGCCCTGTACACTGCTTACCAATCACAGTGGTGTTACACCTTAGCTCAATAGCGTTGGCTAGCTGTAAATAGTAGCATTAACGTTATATATGGGCCGCGGCCCTTTTTTGGCCCAGGAAACGCCCAGATGTGGTAGAAAAGGCCACCCTTGAGTGTGTTCTCGTTCGTAAAACATTACACAACTCTGGACCTTCGAATTATCGTGGGTACCTTTAAAAACGAAATAAATATAATATACTGAATGATGTACAGTTTAAGCATTGACAATTGCAGCAATAGAATAGGTTGGTCTCTCTTCTTATCGTCCGCTGCTTCTTTTGGTGGCTGCATTTGCCTCACGGGCCGAATCCAATGGGAAAGGTGGACGGCTTATTGAATAAAAAAAAAAAAGAGTATCATAAACCATTACGTCAAGCTAAATGCAAGTGAAGACGATAAAACAGAATTGATTTCGTTTAGCACGCAGATATAAAGGTTAAATGGCCTGCAACGAGCTCACTAGTTCTAACTTCTTGACGAAGAGGTACCAACGATACAAATTGAATATCGCGTATTTCGTATACTCTGTACAACTCATACCGTTAGGTCATACCGGTAGTAGTCCAGCTGTTCTACTTTATTTACTCGAAAGATAGTGCCTCCATCAAGAAGTTAATGTTGCGTTTCCGTAACTCCGAATCATTAGTTGTTCCTTTATGTAAGTAGAGAGAGAGTATGTATGTATATATTATTTTTTTTAAAAGAGTAGTGAAGAAAGAATTTTTCTACCTGCATCCCTTACCTGCTACATGTCGTATATTTCATACAATTGGCCTATTATGTGTCTGCTAAGTTTTCATATTGCAAAGCGCTCGAACTTGTTTTCCTGTACCGGATTTCGTTTCCATGTATTCCATGCATATGAGCAAATATGCGTATTAGCATAAATTAGGCCTGTCTTGTACACTCGTATACAGTCGTGCTTCTACATAGAAGTTTGAGAGAGACTAAGAGAAACAGAAAGTAAGAGAACAATAACTGAAAGAGACGAGCATGAAAGACAAAAGCGCGAAAGCGAGAGACAACGGACTCTACACAGGGAAAACTTCATTTTCTTCCCCGCAGAGGAGATCACGCTTGCCTGATAATCGGAACAAGCAATAGCTAAGGAGCGTGGCGGCGTAAGGAACAGATCTGGTAGGGCAGCCTTATCCGCTTGGATGTGAAGTCTCGTAGCGTTTTACCCGCACCTCGGATAAAAGGGGCAAGCGACTCAGCCCTTCAGACCACTAAAGCCTTGTCCCCAGAGCCACCTCTAGCCACTCCGCCCTTTGCTGACGAACCAGGTGTAACGGCGAATGAAACGCAACGTAGCAAGTGCGCTAGTTTAGAAGTTGAGGGCTTTGTCTAGCATTTCGGCTCGCTCGCATGTCCCATTGAAATCGGAAGGACGACAAACAGATGGGAAAAAGAATTCGTTGGGGGTGGGAGGATGAATGAAGAGGGGATTTGTGATGTTCTTAAGCTGTTTTGACGATTAAGTTCCAAAGTTACAACGAACTGACGATAGGCGAAGGAGAAAGGCTAGCAAGCTCACAAAACTGACAAGGTAAGTTTAAGCGAGACTAATGGATTTACCCAGCCGTCTACTTATGCTCGCGTGGCCAGGTGAAGTACTGGCTGGCAGGGAGCTAGCCTTATATAGCTAGTTAGACAAAGTCAAGTATATAATCGAAAGCAATGCGGCATGTAGTACGTCCTAGACATCAGGAAGCTTCAGGCGAGAAGAATCGCTATGTACGAAAAGGCAGCTCGTAAAATGGCAGTAACGCAGCGCGATTCAGGAGAACGAATGTAATAGTCAGGTATCTGAAGGTAATTATGGACTGTCATTGCAGAACGATGGGTGTGTGAACGCGCGTACAACTGTTTATCTTCCTGAAACGCATCTAATAATTAGCAAAGAATATATCATATTTATAAGAAAGAGAAGTTTTTATGTATACGTAAAAAATATAGTTATGGAACAAAGAGCTAGTCTAGACATTCGGAAAATAGTTCAACTTACAACTTAGAATCAGCCACTGAAACAAAAACAATGGGTAGGCATTAGAATATCAGAATATATGACTCGTAGGCGCCGCGTTTATGACATCAAAAGAATCAAATATCAAATCAAAGCAAAACAGCGGACTTTTTTTCATGTTGTTAGTATGAGCCTTTTCAATAAACGATAAACGTTAAATGATATTATATAAAGACTACTCATCACCTTACGTCCTGGACGATTCGAGAAGATGGTCTGTGTTCGATGACTGAATTGTCATCTGTCTACTTGTTATTAGTGCCAGACGTTGAGAAACCTAGCGGGCAAAAAAGGTTCGCCATTTCTCTTTCCATTTTTATCACCTTTCTGTTTGCAACCTCACTAGAACTGATTTGGCCATCTAGCAACAATTTTCTGCGCTTCTCTCTGCTGCTTAGTTTGGTAATAGCGGCGGCAACAGGTGGCAAGATAACTTCTTCAAATTCCGTTCCGCCAGCGTCGTCATCATCATCGTAGCTGCACCTCTGCTGTCCTCATCAAAAGTGATCCCGTCCAGCGGCAAAGACCGAGCGGGCGAAGAGAAGCCTTCTATGATATTGCTTAAAATCCCCAAAGGACACGCGTCCACCCAGTCATGAGGCAGCTGCAAGCTATCGTCGTGCAACCGCTCTGGTACCTTCGTGTACCACTATGGCAAAGGGGTGTTGGGCTAGAAGGTATACCTCACCTCATGCTAGGCTTTACCTAGTCGTCTCTCACAGTAGCATCTTATTCTCTCATAGTGATTTTTCTGAAAGCTCTGTATCTTCCTAATTCTGTCTTTCTTTTTTCGCCACGCGCTACGCTTAGCTCTCTCTAAGAAACTTTAGAACTCTGAGACCCTTTCCCCTAGTCTAACTAGTGCTGAACAACCGTCGTGTCCCTTGTCCCCCTGAGTCAAACCTCTGTACCCCGGGCTCTACGAGGGAAAACTGTTCTCCTAGCAACAGTTGTCGTAGAGCAGAGAACGATAGGAAAACGTCTCATTCTAACCGCCGACTCTATGCCTCTCGACACGCTTTGGGCTTACGGTGCCCAACTTCAGTGGTCTGCTTTTTTTCTAAATCGGTTGTGAGTCGGGAAATGTGCACATTCTCCAACCGACATCTCCCCTCGTTCAAGACCCCAGCTCCCGTCCACGACGCTTTTATAGTTTTCTAACCCCTTTTTGTAGTACAATTTTTCTCTCATTCGCCAACGTCCTCTCGCCTTTATCTCTGAACACCATCCCACGATCACACAGTACCCTTTTGCCGTCCGATAGCCTCTGCACGTACGTAAACGAGAGTGAAGATAGAGTGGTGGGTTCCAACTAGACCACGAGCGGCAGCAAGCAGCGGTTCCAGCACCCAGAATTGCTCATGGAATTTCTTGTAGAAAGGTGTTTCCAAAAAGGAAGACCGCAGACGTCGTTGACTGCTGAATACCCTAAGCGCAATGAACCCTCAAGTTTCCAAGGTTTTGCTAGCCCAATGTTACCGACGAAGCTACATTAGAGGCCTTTTTGTGGAAGGCACAATCAAGTCAGGAATAAAGAGAAAGAGACATCGTCGACGTGAAGCTCGAATGCTGCGTTTTAACCAATCGGGCTTCTCATTTAAAGTCACTGGGACAGGCCAGCCACAGTAAGGCTGACAAAGTAAAATAAAAAAAAAGAAAATGAGATAAAGATGGGGACGGTGGGGCTAGGCCTGCACGTTGCGGACGTGATCACCATGAGCATGGTTAGTTTATATCCACTCCAGAATATAGTTGATAATAATATTATTATATTAATATTTTATAGCCTCGTACCCTGTCGACCAGCGTTTCTTGGCCGTTCCTTCTTTTCCTCCTTTTTTAATATAGGCAGAGCGACTCCGTTGAGGCCAGCCTGGTTAGCAGCAGGCAACTTATTCGGTCCGAGCAAAAAAGCCTGTAAGCAGCGAGGGAAAAACGAGCCACGAGGCCTAAGAGCCAGTCTTAGAACCGCTCTGAATGATGACCGCACGATGAAGTGAATGAGTTCGCTATTACAACGAACGTTTTCCACAGCATCCTCCTCATGGTCGGGTAGGGAGGACGACTAGCAGAAGCCGTAAAAGCGGCTGAAGGTGGTATTCAAACGGTAGCAAGGCATAGCAATGTTTTTTTTGCACGGCAAATAACATACGTTGCCAGGACATATAGTATATTGCGTCCTTCCAAATAATCCCGTTGTAGAATTATTGGCGAACCTCAAATAGTTAAATATTACGTTGATGTTGAATCTAAACTGACACATACGATCGCGTAGGAAATATTACGGTACTCCGTCCTTTTTGAGTTAACTGCTCGGCTGTTAACCTCCTGATTCTATTTCGCTGTGTGATAAGTGTTTGAACTTATCTTTACGCGCCATTTGCCCATCGTTTCTTCAACTAGATCGCACATAATTAACTGTGTTTTAGATTTAAGTTGCGGATTCGGTGCTGCGTTCGACCTCATGGATTATTACGGTCAACGTTTGCGTATAACAATACAGTCTCGCTTGCTGCGATACAATATAATGCAATTTTGAGTCAGATGAGTGGTTTGTAGGTTCTGTTATTAGTTCTTCTAGTATCGAAATTACCAATTTTTCATCTTTGTATTTTCCTAAATGACCGATTTTCATTAATAACTATGAAAATTGTTTTTTTTAGAAGTTCAATTTTAGAAGGTGCCAGAAATTGTTACTATTGCTGCATATAGTTATTAGAACAAAGCCGCCAATAACGTCGACTATATCGTGCTACTTATGATTGCAACCCTGTAGCTATAACGTGCATCAACGTTGCATAAACGCTAGCGTAAAAGCCAACATAAGAAGCCAACTCAGTATAGAAGTAAACGGCATAGTGGTTGGTCATAACTGTACCCCCGTTCAGTCGTCTTACAAAACTTTCATCCACGTCTTAACCGACCGTGTTATTTCCGCAGGACAATTAATTGTATCAAGTGCCTTTCTGAGACTCGTGAAGCCGAAATTATACAGTGTATCGGTATAGACCAACTCGAATGCTGTGGTTTAGTGATCGTGTTTGCTCCGATCGAGACAATGAACTGCTCGCGAGTTCAGCGAGAGATCAGGTCTTATTGCAGGACGTGTACGGTAAGGACCGACATAAATATGGCGTAACGAAATACTTTAAAGCCTAAGTAAACATGACGAGTGAATATATGTAATATAACCAGTTCTACAAGATTCACAAAAGAGTGTCATTAAGCAGATACTTATTAGTAAAATGTCTTCTTGATCTGAGTTGTCTATTCGTGTGCCAGTGTCCCTTAAGTATTTTTGAGAAGCTTCTATCAAATACGATGTTGCAATTGTTAGCCATCGCAGAAAATACATGTTGCTTTATCTCGTTATTAGAGCTCATAGAGAAAGTGTTTTTTCTTTTTGTTATTGATTTATCGTTAACAAGCGTTCCGCGTCACTAACAAAAGCAAGCGCGGGTAATTCAATCGTGTTTTTAGCATGCTTGCCTCCATTGATTGAACTTCTCGGATCTTGGCTCAGCAGCAGCAGCAGCGGCAGTTTCTGAGTGGTTTTCCAGTGATTGAGCATTAAAAGCCGATGTGGCCAAGAAAAGTGCTGGTTGTATATAGTTAGTACGAAGACATCACTTATTACAGCGGCACTCACAAACGAGCAACTAAAACTTCGGACGATTAACGCAGCTCACGTAGCGTTTTGTGCCCGTCCAAGGGCATCACTGCTATTCAAAGTCAGCTGGACGTTTCGAGCTGTACCGGTACGGCCCATCACTCTAGTTTCGAACTCCCCTGACTTTACTGACCTCTAGCTTACTTTCAAACCATGCTGCCGCTACCGCTTCGATGCTTGGCGCCTTTATGACGGCGCGCACGTTTGCACGAATCCGGACTCTTAAGCCTTAAGCCGTCACGCTTAGAAGTTGTTTTAAGGCTATGAAAGGCAGGACTTGCTTACGACACCAATACATTAGCGAGCTCTTGTCTCTAACATTTCCACCTCGGCGAACTGTATTCCTTCACAGAGCTCACCGCGGACGTCTGTGTGTTTGTCAAGGAAACAGCTCGAGACGCACAAAGAAGTTGACAAGCTTGAAGATCTTACCATATCAGTGTACTTAATGGCACCTAGCTGGACTAATGTCCTTCACAGGCGTTGAGAGTCTGGGTGTAATGTTACCTCAATCAATTTTCGGCACTTCCCCACCTGCACCGTCTTAGTAAACTCTCCCTCGCCACTAAATTCGTTGAAGGAACTAACCCTCTTTGGCTTCCCCACCGTTCTCTTCTATAGGCTTCTGTTCCTGTCGCTGACCATATTTTGTGCCATTGACATCACTTGCTGCTGCTACTTTGCGCCTCGTTGTAGGACACATTGCGCCACTCGCCGAACCCCTTATAGCCCGTCGCTGCGTCCTAGCCAACCTGCAGGACTTCCCAAGTGACCGGGTTATTACACTAGAGCCTGGCACGCCAGTCACATCTACAGCTTTCCTTGAACTCCCTTAGTTGAGCGGTTTTTTTTTCTTTTCCTCTAGGGAACACAGATAGAGCCAAAAAAAAAGATCGCCAATCTCTCGCTCGCGAAGTTTCTTTACAATAAAAAGGTACGCTATACCGTCGCGGTTTGGTGAAATGGATCAGTGTCCTATTAACAGTGTTATTATAACTACTATTTTCGTGCTGGTAGCCAACGTCTACCGCTTCTATGGACAACCATTAACCGTTGGAAACTATTTAGGTTCTCATCTCAAGCTAAACGACAAACCCACGCGACAAGCGGTGGCGTGTTTTGGGTGGCAGGGGACGGCAGTATAAGGCCAAACAAAATAATCCAACCTGCTTTTGGCTAGATACCTACTGTGCGTTGATCTACAAAGCCTCGCTTCGACTGGTCCATCCGGGACAGTTTAGACCATCCGCGTGTCAATTACAGAAGTGGCGCACGTTGTTGGAGAGAAACACTGAAGGGAGCTTCGTAGAGGTGGTAAAGAGCCGTTTCCACGAGTGTACGGATGTGGAATCGAGTTGGCGTCAATTGGTTTTACGGAGCTACGCGTGAGAGAAAGATAAAATTGGAATTGCAGGCCACAACTGGCGCCACACAGTCAGTTGAACCCCGGGGGAGATCACACAAACGAAGGAAGAGAAGAAGGAAGATTGGGGGCGAAGCCAGCTACTGGACCGATTGATAAACGGGCAACCTGCTTGTTTTAAAAGTGGACAGTGGAGAACACAGTTGATGGCGATGCTCAAAGAGGCCGACAGGAAGGCACTACGAACGGTTCTATTACCGAATCCAAGAACGTCGAAGGCGGTATAGAAACCAAGAAATTCAATTTTGCCAGATCCACCCCAACTTTTCGATTTACTTGGAGTACTTGATGTGTATTTTTGTCTCAGGAAAAAGTGAGAAACAAACGAAACCAAAGACATAACTAGTACCTATGTATGTTAAGTATTATTTTTGTGCCTGGCCTCTATGCAAGTTAAATGAGTATTCAATTAGCTGTTTTACAAAATTATTGTCAAACACCTAGGTACAGCATGCGTCTGAAAAACTCCTGGAGGAAAGTACACCTTTTAACACGTAGTTCGGTGGGGTGCATTTTACGATAGCATATACCCTTTGACACAATTATCTCCAGCTACTACAATGTATAAGTCTCAAATCTGCTTCGTAGAATTTTATCAGGATCCATTATGTTATTAGCACCTTATCTGGCTGATGATCTAACATCATACGGTATCGATCAACCAATACCTTAAAGGTAAAATCGAGCGTAAAAGCAATTGAGATCATTCTGTCTTCACATAGAATAAGCATTGCACAATGAAACAGTTTTATTGTCATCGTTCATTGCAATCAACGTTGCATCATTTTCTCTTTTGTCTGCATCCCGTATCAGCCAACCTGGCATATATATATATGTCCCCCCAGGTTGATCGTAACACGGTGCAGATGTTTGTCAAACACGCACCATGCCATAAGCTTATACAGGAGATATACTAGCAATAACTATTGAGTATGACAATTGGATGAGATGACAAGTCTAGTCTCCACTATCGATCGGGAGCCGCAACTACTCCGACATGAATTGAAGTAACATATGCACCCAACGTCAGCTTGCAACCCCACACAGTCGCAAACCAGCCAGCCCTCGTCGTGTATATCAGGCCATACGGAGTGGCGTGCCAGCCTATGCGGCCCAACACAACATCACCTAAAAAGGCGACTGGATAAAAGATACTACAGTGCTTACTGATGATCTCGGGAATGACAGCGACAGGGGGGCGTACTGCAAGCAGAAAACTCGAAGCAGGAAAAAATCACCCTCTAACACGACCCAACGCCTCTATGATCATCATATACACCACAGTGGAAGCAATTCGTCGTTATAGCGTAATAATACTTTGTCGAATTCTCTGTGCAATGGCCGGTTGTTGTGTACTGGCGACGAGTCGGCATCATTGATTGTGGTAGTTCGAGCGCTCGTCAGTAGCAGGGGGCGATGGCTGGAGATGTTTGATTTCATTTTGTCCCGCCTGCTATACCATAATACTTTTTTGCTGGATGTCTGTCATCCTGTCTAAGCAGACAATATCACATTTGCTCACGATATCTTGGAGCTGAACGAAGGCGCTGTATTATGGGGGTGGCAGGGGGGTAACAAACCGGAGCGATCTCTGTTGATTATTTTCTCCCGCAGTGAGTGTCGGTAAGTTCAAGCCAACTGCTTCCTTCGGAGTAGTATATATTATCGAGGTTCGCGTTGTGTGTGCCTCTTATTTTTTGTGGTCCATTTATCAGCCATCTGCCTTTCGCCAGCAAGTGTCCTATGGCAAACAAAAAAAGATAATGTACAGATGATTTACGCGTTTGTAATTATACTAATTGTGTCGATCAGAGCGTGAGCAAACAGTTGTACTAAAAAGCACAGAATGCCAATCAGATGATGGACCTAACGATAACACCGATTCTGACCCCGTAGTGTGACCGCGCTGGTAACAATAATCGTAAACCAAATTTGATTGCTCGATCGACATTTCAAGCGATTTGAGTGAAGGTCGACTGGGACTCTTTTGAGTCCCAGTGCCAAATATGAACGAATTAAGAGTGTCCTTCATGAAGATTCGTAAAGCCTGATGGACGACCGTTGCACTCGTTTATTGTTACTATCTATTTAGCAAGCACTTGAATATTCTTTGACCGTCAACACTGCAACGATATCTGCGTTATTTCTGCCTGCTGGTCTTTATGTACAACGTATTTTTTAACGTTCTACACGTCCCCATTGCTTTGGATCGCGGATTCTTTTTGCTTCTTATTTGGACCAATTTGGGATAGCTCATCTTATTTTTGTTATAATACATATCGCGTAAGAGACCGTGGGAAAACAAGATGAATAAACAACATGAAAATGACATTAGGGCCAAATGCAAGAGACTTTTTTTTATCGGCTTCCGCATAATATATTATAGCCTTATGACACTCAACAGCGACAGCGACGATACCGAATCCAGTGGGAAAAACTGGGCAGTTTAACGCGGCGTTTGTTTGCATATCATATGGATGTATGCTATGCAACTATATTTATATGTACTTATGTGTTTGAACATTTTCTCTTTGGAATTGATTGACCACGTCCGTACACACACATATGGGCCTAACGTCTGTGAATGCTTCACAACCCTTCCCGGTTTTTCGTGCTGTATCCTGACTCCGTGCGCGCTTGCGGTTCCGAGCCGATATTATAAGAATTATAATAATAATAGTGTTATAATGGTAATAATGCTAATGACTAGGGAAGGGGGCGTAGACTCGTGATGCAGGTTCTTGTATTGATAACCAGGCTGCTGATGATGATAATCATTATAATATTCGAGATTATCAAGTTAGATTATCGTATGATATAGGCTGTTGCGTGGACGATGAGTTCCACTAAGCGAATGGCACGATGAGGTTCGAAGAAGACCGACGGATGAAGCCACGATGACGTGGCCGATGGAGAAATAATGATGATAGTTTAATGCGATTCACGCCTGAGGCTAGTCGCGTTTCGCGGTCATGGCAAACCGCGGTCGCCTGGCCGGGCCTGTGGTACCGATGGCATAACTTTGGCCGCATCAGGCGTCGCAGAGTTGACTTAGCATGTGGAAGATATGTTCTCTTGGAGAAGAACCGGGAGCTAGTCGCCTCTTAAAAGGGAACATCGCAGGACTCTGCGCAGAGCAAACAGCCGAACGATGTAAAAGCATTCTACGTTTTAATAGCAAAGTCGCTCTGAAAAATAGCATACTTGAACCGCATGGAAGAAAATTGGCTTTTAGTGCTGCTAAAAATGAATGTAGAACACTATTGCGATATATATATATATATATATATATATATATATATATATATATATATATATATCGTGAAAGTGCGCTTCTACATTCAGTTTCAACAGTACCTAACTCCAATTTCGTTCTACATGCTTCAAATATACAAATTCTCAGACCGACATCCCTAGTAGGATACACCGTGCTTTTACGTTATTTAGCAGTTAATCCTGCGGGAAATCCATGCGGTATTCCTCTTATAACCTCTCGGAATATATATGAACTGATCCTATAGAAATCTATCAATGTACTGTGCTCTGATGCTGGGGCTCGATAAATGTCTTCCATCTGTTTCTACAGAAATTAGTCATGCACTCATTTAGGTTTCGCAAATTTACCTCTGATTTAACTGGAACAATTTGTGCATTATTTTTACGGTTCGGTGCTGCGCATTCAGATGCAAATTCAATGGATACGATGTTTTCCAAATTAAATAGAGTGAAAGGATAGCTTCTATCACACATCAGAATCGAACAAAGCTGGAGAGGTTTTACACTGAGAAACTGACCCCACTAACAAAACCGACAGGCCCTTGTACGCCAAACGGTCCCCGTCCCCCCACTCTTGAGTATTGCATAGAGAACTTAATCATAAAATAGCCTACGCTATTTTTCGTTTTAAGCTGACGACCGAATCTTATCTAACACGAATAAATACGAAAATAAGCCCCCGTATGTCCCAACGGGATCCCAGCCGTGGACCCGTTTGTGAAGTGAGCATAATTGTTTGCCCCACCTAAAATAGAATGGAGCCAGTTAACGCTAAATGTTAATATTATTCAACGGTACACCCACGCATATACAAACAATAACGACTATTATTACTAAGAAATGTCCATGTTTTGCTTAACTTGAGTGCGCAGATACAAGCACCCACCAGAAGTAACGGGATGAGCCAACGTAATTACTCAAAGACTCTCCAAACCTTGGATACCGCCTTCATTCAATGTCCCATGGTGTCACTGTCATTAGTCGAGGGCCGTTTTCACAAAACGACAATTAGCCCGACGATGACGATGGCCCGCTAAGTCTACGTGTCAAAATTCGCTTCTGTGTTATTATAAGCTACTCTTGGCTTGCTAGCGAATATGGCAGTCGTCAGGCGCGTACTGGCAATAGTGCAACTACGGGTTGCGACAATCGCTGGCGCAAAGGCCTAACTCCGCTTTCGTAGAGCGCCCTTTCGAAGCGCAACACGCTACGGAAGTTGCAAAGTTCCCTGTTCTGTTCGGTGCTCAGAACGACTTTTGCGTGAGAGTAATAGTGGAAGATGACACAGGCATCAGTTACGGCGGCGAAATAGTAGCGGTGAGCTAACTTATTGTCAAGAACCCTTTATTCATTGTCTACCTATACAAAAAATGGGCAACGACCACGGCAAATGGTCCGTGACTTTTCAACTGGCTTTGTCAAGTCTGCGTTGCTTCCCGCTCCGATGGTTGCCTGGCTTTTGTCACCATCTGTTGTCAGTTGTCATCGCGCCTTAGAGCGGTGTAACCGGTTCGGCTGTGCCTGACCCAACGAAATAAAGGGCGGCTCTTTTTCCGGGACTTTTGTCTTTCCGTCCGAACTCTCGTCCTATCCTCTTGTCGTGCTCTCCACGCACTCAAACAGAGGGCAGAGCTCTCATCAACTTTGAGTAGCTCTGGGCCGGTTCTCCAACAGGATCAACGAAAGAATTCCGTTAGTGTTGAGGGAAAATTCGAGATATGTGACTCGTTGGTTCTTGTTGGTCCACTGCGGCGTTCAGCTGCTTTCCAGATGCGTGTCAATCGAGGAGAGGTGGGGGTGTGGGGGTAGTGCCAAGCTTAATGCGCGAAAAACGACGACAGAATATGTCGAAAAACCAGAGCGACAATGCTTAAGGTCAATGGCTCTGCGCTATACGTCTTTGTTCTGCGCCGACTGGAATCTTTTAGTTGCTCATTTAGAGTCATGCTACGATGACGACCCTTGACTCGATCGTTCCACTCGCCTCTACTTCGCGCCGTTTATCCTGCCCCGTCTTCCTCTGCACAAATCTCCAACTGGATTAGCCAAATGGCTAGCTTTAAACCTCTAGTTGACTTACGTCCGCTGACGGTTGATCACAGAAGCTCAACTCGTCCTGAGCCTCGTTTGTATTTCTCGCTCGTTCCATCCATCTTTTTCTTTTATCTATTTTTTTTTATCCTACCACCGTATTTTTCCTTGGCCGCTTTCTTCTTTTCTCTGTTCTAGTCAGCAGCAGACTTTTTTGCTCTTATACCCATTCTCTTATCTTATACCACTCTCTCTAAGCTTGCTGCAATATTTAGCTCCCCAAAATGATTGTTTGTGCTTGTTCGTTTCGCGATCTACTTGAAGACGTATCGCCGTGCTTGGCTTCTCAGCAAATACGCCGGCTACAAATTATTTCTGCACTTACGGATATGTGGTTGGCATGGGTGTCCTAACATGGAGGGTCGTTCGTATGTGAGAGCCATGTATATGAGGCACAGACCCGTAGATAGATTACCTTGTACAACGTAAACACTCTCCAGATTTCATTAATCAGCAAATGAAAAATCGTCGGAAAGAAGAATACAGTATATAAAGTAACATCCACATGTGTATTTCTTTGATACGATGTAATCTATAGCGGCACTTTAATGCAGCACGTAACAAATACAGAAGACACTCAGAGCTGACATAAGTCTTTCGCCCTGCGCAATGTCATATAAATACACCCACTTCATACGCTTTCTAGCATTGCTATTGACGTATTGCTGACTCCTAGCTATTCCTCGACTTCCCTATGTATGTTAGCAAAGATCCAGAGCAAGTATCACTCGACTAACATTTCAGAAGATACATTCGGCCAGTCTTCTCGCGTAAAGCTCGGCCGTCTTGTGTATTAAAGATTTGTTAACTACGAAAAAAGGACGTCCCGAGAGTGATAAGAAGCCTTTGCCACTTCGGTCCGTATGGACCAAGCAGAGGACACCGCACTCCCATCTCCTTTGGGAGCGCATTTTCCATCCGAAGATTATCGTGACGATTTAGCGACTTCAAGACGCCGTGAATGGAATCTCCTACGAAGGATCCGCACGCTGGTGGTAACCGACCAGACGAGTTGGTGCGAGTTTCTCCAAAGCGGTCGTTAATTAACTGGATCTGGCGAAGACGCGTTGGAAAACCATTGATTCGTCTTGCCTAAAGAACGAGCGGCTTTTGCGTTTAGCGTTAGGTTGTTTCAGTTTTCGTCAGAATGCAATTACAGTTTCATTAGAGAGAATTATACGGCGTATACTTCGAACTCCTGTTAACTCTAATGAACTATCAAAGTATTGCTCTACATCGTACACTACGATCCTCTGAAATATAGATTAATACGCAATCGTGTCCCTAATCTCCACCGGATCATGTCTTTATAGCGACACTGGGGATTGAGGAAACAAAAAGTTTTAATGATGCTGTACGGTATCATCTCACAGGAGTCACAACTGCATGAAAAGATCAGTTCTTCCGCATTGTTTTTATCTGTTTTTATTTCTAATGACCCAAGGAAAAACAATTGAGGCACTTCTAGTGTGTTTACGCTGTGTTTGTTAAATACGATTAATCGAAGGTTCTCCAACCAGTCGCTACATTATGAGTACTTAATGTGTTTAATATTCAGATCGGCGACGAACGATGAATCTGACAAATCTGGTTCTACCTTATATTTCTTCTTTTTATTATTTAGTTTATTACTATTGTGTATTATAGTTGTTGCTGTTGTTTTTTGTTATTCTTGTTATGTTTCCTGTTTTCTTCTGCATCATGTATAAACAATCTGAGGTAGTGGTGCGAATTTGTTTTTTTTTTGCGCATTAAACACTAATAACCGAGATATTTAGCATTCCCTTCTACGCGGAAGTTCATAACGCCAATAGCAAAACATTGGAAGTCACCAGACAAGCGAGCATGTTCACAGAGTTGAAAATAAGAGAAAACGTATGCAGAGGACAGAGTGATGGGCTGCTTTCGATCACAAATATTACCTATGCAAAGTAACTAAGCAATGTAACAGATCACGCAGAGTGCCACAATTTCAATTCGGGATTCAGATTAGATTAGATAACAACACGGTTAGCCGAATGTGTGTACAGCGACATGTTTGTTTTAAGATAATTATAGACGGATCTAACTAACTTCCCAATTTTAATAAATCACTCTACATATATCTATAACGGACCACTACGCAACAAGTAACTACTTATTGTTGACTATTAGTGAGCATCAGCTAAGCAACTTGATTGGTCCATTTGCAAGAATCACCTTCGTAATTTAGTGGCGACCTAAACAATAGTAGGCTCCGGGCGTCATGAAAAAGGCACGAGCAGTGACTGTGTAACGCCTGCGCGTACGAAGTTTTACCCCAGAATGAGCTCCTTGCATGGCGTAATGTTACCGCTTTACTCGAGCAAGTGAACGGACGAATCCAGAAGTACTGTGCTGGAAACGCTATCCACTTATTATTATGATCATCAGCATCATTAATATATAAAGGGGCTCGCGGTCGCGAGGGGCAATGAGGAAACAGATCGCCGGGCTCGTACTAGTCCACTGTTGATATCGAGAAAATGAAGATGACGACAATGATCTCATTATGATGCAGCGCTGCGGCCAGTCGCTGCAGCCGCTACTGCCTGGGCTGCTTCTGATGATAATAGCGATTTAATTAAGTGTCCAACACCGACAACGTCGACAAGAAATATGTTGGCATCCGCCTTGCTGGAGGATAACTAAGCTGACTTCGCCCAGCGTTAGGATCACCGCGTTTATTTGCGTCGGGAAAATTGCGCTTCGCAGCGCGAACGACACTGTGAGCTTTCGGCAACTACTCCCCCCATCTTCCTGTGTCGTTTTATCATAGCACAGAACTCGATTCTTCTAAGGTTCGCTATTTTCTGGAATGGTGTTAGAAAGCCTTATGTACATGATAGTGTGTTCATGGCTCCTCTCATTACAGATAATATGTACAAGGAAGAGTATTTGAGGAAAGAAAGGAAAACGAATCTACAAACTATTACAAGCAGAATTGTCACCAGATTTCTGTAGAAGCTAGGAGAAAAAGGAAAAAGGACGCCAAAGAGCGAAAAGCGTGGAGCGGACTATGAGCCAAGCGATGGATACAGGATAGCGAACCTGCCTAGGGAAAATCATCACCAGGTATACGAATATACTCTATACGAAGAGAAGACCGGCCAGGGCGACGAAGGAAATATTCATGCAGAAGCGAGCGACAGAGCAGAACGCACAAGTTTCGTTGCGTGAACAGTGAAGGCCCGAAGGTGGTGACTGCGTGGTGGCAGCGAGATTCATCAAGTTTAAGCATGATGGCGCACTTTATTACCCGCCCGGCGGCACGTGACTACGCAGGCTTAACCGGGCCAAGACCGGCTGAGTACGCAGCCACTGCATTATCGAATTCTACTCAAAGGGTGCCCTGGAGGGCAGGCAAAGAAAACGTTTGCCCCCGATTCTCATCCCCTTCCTTGGCTCCCAGCCTTTGCCTTGTATTAGTTCAACCAGGACTACACAGCTAGGACAGTCAGGACTGAATTGTTGCTTGCTCTCTGGTGCCTGCTTTGTCACAGCCCTCGGACAAGGTTTCCCTTCTTTGTCGCTCTCATTTTCGGTGTTTTGTCCACGCTCCCGTGCACTACCATCGCCGCTGTCGCAACGAAGGATACCCGACGGGCTGTACGAGGTGAAGTTAGTTGAAGCGAAGCCGAGAACGCGGCGACAGAATCATCGAACCGTAAGAGGCGTCAACAAGCCAACTATCCCGAGTGAAGTCGGCAGGCCAGAGGGTATTCCAAATGAAGAGGCGTCGTGGATGAGAAGCCTACTAAAATTTACGTGACAATGGCCCGGGTCAGCCCCGCGGGCCACAGACGTAGAGGGTAATAAGTGAAGGCCTGCTCTAAAGCACCGGCAGGCTGGCTGTTGTGTGCATCGAAACATTTAGGTTGCTATTAGCAAAGTGCAGATTAGAACCGTCTGGCATAGTAGTCCCTTGACGCACTTGCAACGGATAGAGAAAACAACTGAAGACAGCCGATTAAAAAATTAGTGAGTAAATGAGCATAAAAAATATCACAAGAACATCACGCATTACGATAATGAGGAACATGCTTTGTGTACGCTTCGACGAAGTGGCTGGTATTATTTGTTTGAAATCCGGTCAATTTGAAAGTACTTTCAAATATAATTTTTCTAGTTCAGGAAAGGTGTAGTTCTCTTTTTTTAGAATCCTGAGTTAAGATCTCCAGTAGACCGGTTCTGCCTGTACAGTCTCTTATTTTATAAGATTCGTGAACAGCAGACCCGGTCCTAGTCGTACAAGCTCATACGTGACCTTAGCGCTAGCTGCTTAAGCAAGTTTGAGAAGTAAGGCCAGCCCAACTCCATATCGATTCAGCGCTGTAGCAACAGCAATAACAAAAGTACACTGCTTCATCTTTATTTGGAGTACATAGGTACATGGTTCATATCCACGAACCTCGATGACTGTTCAGCATACAGCATCCCACGAATCTGTTGCTGGCGGCCTCAACTTACCGGCCAAGAAAACTTTCCCATTTGGGTATTCTGTTTGTTTACCTATCCCGCATATGCCACGGTATAGTATATACATATACAGCTACCACGAAACGAGCTAGCCGGATTCTACGAAACGAACCGATGTTTGTCAACCGAAACGAGATACTGAATGGGCGTTTCCCCACCGAAAATTTATTCGTGAACGAAACGATAAGAGCAACAGTGGATCCAGCGTTGCCACACCCTAAATGAGGCGCCAGTTTTCCAGCTTGTAACAGCTAGTAATTAGCGGTAAATCTCATGTTTTATATAGGACGTCATTGGCCACTCAATTATTCAGCCTTTACATTACTGTGCCACTAACACTCTCTGAAAAAAAAACTAATAGAAATGAATAATAAATAAGTAGCGTCAGTTCTTTCTCTATTGTGCTGATCTCTGGATATTGGCTGGTGTATTATTGGCCAAAGCCAGCATGGATGGCGTGCCATAGCAAAGCCGGAATAGGTGGACCCGAGGCAGACAAAGGGGCCGACGACGTGGTTATTCACACACATACAAATATACAAAACTATGTTTACTCGAGCACAGTGTACAAGAATGTTATTTTGACAACCCCACCTAGCCGTTCGATTATTTCTGCGTGGGCCGCTTTTCTATCCAGTCACCCCATGGCTGTGTGACCCTTAGCTGGTGGTCGATTCCTCAGAAACCGACTTGTGCAACGGGAGCCTTAGTAACAGGAAGCCAGCCAAGCGGTCATGTTTTACTCAAAGCGGGTTCAAATAGCTCCCTGTGCCGTGTATGTCGCTCTGCGCCTTTGGCCGTATGGGAACGGCATGAGTGCATTTCAGTATTCAGAGCTGATCAGCAGACAGCGCCAGAAGAATAAATATTTTGATACAGCTTAGGTGGAGAACGCGCCAAAAGGCGAATGATACAAAAAAAGCAAAGGGACGCCAAGGACTACATTACGCTAACACAACTCCATATCGCCAAACATTCT
The DNA here is from genome assembly GCF_002443255.2 of Varroa destructor. Taxonomy (NCBI): domain Eukaryota; kingdom Metazoa; phylum Arthropoda; class Arachnida; order Mesostigmata; family Varroidae; genus Varroa; species Varroa destructor. The sequence goes on along the minus strand of NW_019211455.1, from coordinate 53,186,334 downwards.
GTCATTCAGACATACCGAGTACAAGACGCAACACTCGAGTGCAGGGGGCAACGGGATGTATCTAATAGCGATGCCAGCGACAATGTGCTCGCATAAAAAGAAAACAGGCGATCGGTCCTTTGGTTCTCCCCTAAGTCTATTGGCCACCTTGACCTTTTTTTGTTATCAACAATGAAAAACTTTTTACAAAAAATTCCGTTCGTTGGCAAGTTTAGGCACTCTACCTGGATATAAGAAACCATACATAGCATTAGAACGAATTCAGCATGCATTCACTTTTTCGCGGCCTTCTTTTCAGTCAGTAAAGCAGAGTACGCAGATCGCTTCTTGCGCCCGTTCCAATAGGGGAGCTGTGGCCATGGGGGACACGAAAAATGGAGTCGTAGCCTGACTTACGAGAGGGTGAAATAGAGGTGAGGAATAGTTCGGCAAGGGTCATACATTCAACGCGGACCTTATTATCCATCCGCGATAAATAGGAGGTCTACGCGGAAGGAAAGCACGCCTCGTGCTTTGACCTCGTATCATGGAGTTCGCTGAACGTTGTTTTATGTCGTCGGTCGGTCGGTCGGTCGGCCTATTGCATAGCGAATGATGGCGTGTACGACTGAACAGAACGCAATGGTTCATCGAGGTCGATTCCGCTTTTAATAAGAAAGAGGAACCGCTGCTTAGAATAGGCTTAGTGATAAATGTGCGAGCTAACTAGTGGTTTGGAGTAGTTTCATGGCATGGCTGCAAGCGCTTATAGCCCTTCGTGTAAAGGTTGGAGTACGACAATATATTGATATCTCATTAAATATAATCAAGGAGCATATTGGTAGGTGTATAGGTACATAAATCAGGTAGCCAAGTGAATACTAACCATGAAATCACTGGGTTTTATTATGTGTTTATTTGTTAATATGTCCCTGTTGCCTAGATTTAATCAGGCATAGTGAGGCTTTTGCCTCAAGAATTTATCATCTAGTTTGTGAAGGGACTGATCGAGCGAACTCCTACGGTACCTGGGATCTCATTGGAAATTGTCTATCGGGAAAAGTGTTCGAACAACGAGAGGAACGTGATTATAACAGTGCTCCTGATTAGATAGCAAAAACATAAGTTACTAAGGGTCCCGCCGTTAGGATGGCAGTTTTTTGTTAGCAAAGCAAGTAACTGCAAGGCAATGGATTTTCATTTTTCGAAAAGCGGAACCAACGTTCGTATTTTTTTTTTGACGTTCAAACAACAAGCATCGATCAACAAAGTATTGTGTTAAAAATAGACGCAAATCCTGCATCTAGTGTAATCAAGGGCATACCCATGGCACCTAACCCTGGTCCAAATGCTGACAAGTATTAGGCGGATATATGCAAGTTATTCATAGCCCATCATCTGAGTACACAAACGTGCCAGATTTTGACAGAACTTCAGAAATGATCCATGCACAATTTGTGTTTAACGTGTAAATGTTAATTTTGTTTTCATTATAAAACGAAACTGTATTGCTGGCTGGCTTATTTTTCTTTTTCGTGAAATTGTGTAAAATACACTTTGTGGTAGGACTTTATATTATCTGTAGCGTAATCCAAGGATACTTATTGTTCTCACTTATTTGCATCTACAAACAAGCCATACTAGTATATATAACACATGAGAGGGTATATAAAAAAAAAAATCAATCGACGAGAATGTATTTATAGTATCATAACTGAATCTTCGAAAGTTACTGACGATCATTCACACTAGCTGAGACAGACGACCTTCTATACGATATATTTCATCCTACCTATCGCTGCCTCCACTATATTTAAATGGAAAAAAATAGCTCAATTATTCGTTAGTTGTCTAAAGCTGCATTAAGCTTTGCCTCAACGATTCAGCCACAGACCCTTCCCTGCAACTTTGCTTGCTGCAAGCTAACAGGTCACTGCACGCAGATCCCTGCATGCTTACATATCCATTTTCTCTTCTATATTTGAGCTTTACTTGTCGATGCTTCACGTTAAAGCTGTCATATTTTATTATTGTTGGTAAAAAACGTAATTTTACCTCTTCAGTACGTCACTTACTTGAATGTAAAACGTAGCGGCAAACTCTTCGTCCGCGTCATGCGAGGCATTCCTTAAACAAACACCCAGAAATTCCCCGACAGTTCTACATGTCTTCGTGAAGTTTTCCTTTTCCCGCATCAAGCTCTTGCTGTCGTACTCGGCAGGACGAGAAGCTAGCTGCCTCTGGCGAGTCCAACAGTGACGGCCATAGACCGACAAAATACACACAACACCCGGAAGTGCGCCTTTTGGAAACTTCCGGTCAATGCTACTAAGAGCAGGGAAAGCGAGCAAGAGGGAGTAGAAGTTAGCGACGACGTCTTCGTGGATGCTTCGGCGGTGCAAAGAAGCGGTTGCAGGACTGACGGTCAGCTTAGGTTTATTTTAAAGAAACTATGAAGAGGGAAGTAGCTGGCGCCCTAATCCGCGCTGCTCGCCGTAAAGTCTATCCGATGGCGAAATTACAGTCAAGCAGGGCAGAGTCAGCAGGAGTAAAAATACGAACAAAATTTCAACAGTTTTTTTTCGATAACTTGTCGCATACGCTATCTTTATTTAGCCCCGCATCCGTCGGGTTCGCTGGAAATGAGTGAGAGACTGCTCCAGGCGTGTTTTTATTGCCGTCCGGTCGCTCTCGTTAAATATGAAGGCCGGTCGCCAACAGTGTTAGTTTTTCCTAAAGAAGATAGCATTTCGGTATAGTTGTTTCTTGGTGCACGTTTATAGAGCACGTCGATCGGTGCACGCAATTATTATACTAAATCCCTTTCATACGAGTAGGGCTTTTGTAGCGTCCGTTGTGACTTTGCGTGAGATTTCCAATTAAGTTTTACGATGAATGACATTGACGTTTTTCTATGACGAACAGTAGAAAATATAACTATACGTATATATATATTGATATACTGAATAACCATCTAACTAACAATTGAAGTGTTCTATTTATTCGATCGAATCGAGAAGTTCTCATTACTGACCGGTTAGATACGTGTGTCTACACGTGGCATATTCTCTGTCTTAAGCGTAAGTCTCACGAATACAAGTTTCATATGGAAAATCATCGATGTTGCACACAATTACTTTATATCCAATACAAAATATAATAAGATAACGGCCACCAGTTGTTTTAGCTGGTGTTCATACCGTTTTATGTGCTTAGATTACCTGTTCGCTCGTTTCACGCTATACTTTTCTCTTGGGCGTGCTTGATAAGAGGACTACTCGTTAATGATAAACGTTGATAGGTTCTGCGCTTTGACCTATGCGTGTTTCTATCGATGCAATGAAACACAGCGGACGATATTCCGAAATGTGGCTCTTACATGGGAAGGCGTGTAACTGTTCCATATTAAGAAAGCACTAATCAGCCTTTAATTGGATCTACGAGGGCAATAGTTATAACTTTAATTTGCAGCCTATTAACTTCCTCACGAATCAAGTGTACTTCCGCAAATATCTTTGCGAAGCGGAGCGCTGAGCGACGATGCCATCGTGTCTAAACGAAGACTACCAGATAAGGTGCATTTTTCGTACTACAATAATCAGCAGTACGGTTTGAAGTATTTGTATTGAGTTTAAAATGATCAATTAACTGTATCCTTCAGAGCTTTTTCCCTGTACAGCTGGAAAAGATTTATCCTAACAGAGCTGAACGTGCCGGCTTAGGAAGAAGACAGCCAAAATGCAGAGGTAAATCTGGTATCTAGAAGATTTTTTTCGAGGACGCAGAACGTCGACCGAACCTAATCCGGCAAGTGGAATTTCCTGAAGAAAATGCAAAATTTAGACAATACCAGGAACATATTCACGTAGGTGGTGACGCACAGCGTGTTTAACATACGATCCAGTTAGCATCGTCTGTTGATTGGCTGTTAGGTTCGTAAACAATCATACGTACTTATTACAAGGTCGAAGGAACTGCCTGTAAGACCAATGGTTGTAAATTGAGGGTGTGCACTTTGTATGATAACCTGTATATCCATTTTGCAATAATAATGATAATAGTATATAGTAAGTAATATATATTTTGGAAATTTACCATATTTCGTGCGTATTCTGGATTGCAATTTTAGTTAGTGTCTGGCCATAGAATAGCATAGCAAGCCATAAAAAAAACATACTTCTTTGTGGCATACAAGAAATTAGGCCACTAATTTCATTTTGCAAATGGCATATATTGACTTTTCTAGGAAAAGTCAACTTCGCTAAGAGTATAGGGCAACTTGGTTGAATGCGTTCAAATATCGGTTAGACACTGGTTGATTTTGGATGTAGTTTGGTGGTGCTCAGATGAGATTAGAAGGAAGGTCACAGCTGTTACAGTTGGCTGAAGGACTAGTGAGCCACAATAGTTAGTAGTCGATACTATGGATTCGTGTTACTGATCACATTAACTATTGTTATTCAATGGCAAAACATACAAAGTGACGAATATCAACTTGCCTATTAGTCACTGTCTAACTATGATTCTAGTTTCCGTGAAGCCTAGGCCTCGGTTCCTTACACTTCGGTAATTTTTGTCCTTAATTTAATTTTCCTCACAAATGCGTCTGACCAGCACGAAACGTTTCATTATACTCCCTGGCCGTAATATACCATAAATTGGTCCACTCCCTGCCACAGGTAGTATTACCCATTGGAGCGAAATGCGCGCTGACAGGTGTCAGATCTTATAAAAAAAAAAATATTGTCTTACCCGTAGCTCATTCTAAATCACTTCATAGGGGTAATTAGCTTTGCATGTTGTATCAGTACACTGGGTGTCTTCATAATTCATTTATAGTGTACTTTTGGGAATATAAGATAAAAATGCTAGTTAATAAGTTGACATTATACAGGAAAAAGATTTAGTTCACGTTAAAGGGTTTTAATCCTATATAGAATACATTAATTAGGCCTGTCTTAAACTTGATGATTCGAGGGCAGAGTCTACGTGAATACGAAATAAAGTCGTACCTATTTGAATTGGAATAATACTAATCGCTTTAATAACCAATAGGATAGAGCGGACGCCGAACTCATGAGCGTAAATCCCGCTACGTCCTCAGTCGCAGAAGTTTGATGAACTTTTTCAGCCAAGTTCCTAATTTTCGTTAGACTAGCTTGAATAGTACTTTGCTTCCCACCTCTAGAGTGTTTAGAATTGGTCCGATCTCACCCTAGACAGTCAACTTATCACAGTTACCTTTGACTTTTTGACATCGCGGAACGAATCGTCCAATATTACGTAACCTAGGTCTTTTGCAGTGCATCACGTATCATTCATTCCATCTGCCTAACTAGAGGGTCGTTGCTACGTTCGAATGTGCAGCTGAGCCTGCAAAGATTCGTTGTGAGATTTCTAGAACTCTCATTAGAGAATAGCAGCACATCAACTTCAGGTAGATATCGTCTCTTTTCTTTTGGCCAGCAATTTTGGGCTTTTCCTGAGTCAGTCGGCTTGCTCGGAGCCGCGATTCAAAGATTAGCTCATATGAAAGGCAAATAGATAAACGTAAACCCAAGACCAGAACCATAGGGGACATCGTAACAGTATATACCCCCTTCATAATACCTAATTAGCTGACTTCTCCGCCTGATTGTTAAATAAATCCCTGTGAAACTGCAAATAGGCGTTAATATAATATTTGAGCTTCAATTCCATCAAATTCGATTGAATATTTAAAACTCTTCTGCCTCGTTAAATATCCACCGTCCACAGATGGTCCACCAATTGATGGAAAATCCGACTGCATAAACTGTTTTGCTTTTAATGTTTTAGCGAACCACGCACGTCACAGTGGTAATGCACAGTCCGCACATGTAGCCATAGTGTTTATAAGCGTGCATAGGGGTACATACTTTTTGACACTTTCGCAAGAACCGATAGCGTCTCTGCTTGAAGTGAACTGGGACTATCGAATAGCAGAGGATCAGGTCGTTGAGTATTCCATTTAGTGAAGGGGGTGTTAACCTACTGTCGCGGAACGGTTTTGTTATTGCGTCCTAGCCTGCCCCGCTTCCTCTGCACGCGCTTGCGATCGCCTATCTGGTTGCATAGCACTTAAAATCGTGCCAATAAGCGACGAGGCTTTGTGACTATTAAGCTACGACCCGTCGATGACTAATACGCAGGATCAATTTTAACAATGCAGGACCCCGATATTTCCGTCCTGAGCGAACTATGCACAGGGTGTTTACATGTTAAAACATGCTGTCATCAAAACATACGCGAATATAACATACTTCGTACACATATATATATGAGGGCGTACAAAGCTATCATTGTCTCTGGACGTTCTGACAAGTTCAACTCCAACAATGTTCCACCTGTGAGTGAACGGCATCGTATCTTAATAGAATTATTTTCTCTAGGTAGGCATATTTGGGTCTCTGCTAATGGTAGACGGAAAGAGTAGTTCAAGGAAAACTCACCACCATCGCATCGTAAACGATAGCGCCTAGCTATTTACCTTACAGTTGCTGCTCATATAGGATACATATGACGCTTCTGAAAAAAATTTGCCCACGCATTTGAACTACTTATACTCATTAATGATGGGATATATTGCAGCGTTTTGCTCTTGTTCATTGCTTGATAACTTCTTTTTGCCGTAGCCTTTATTTACATGTCTAGGTGCAAGACATTTACATCGACGCACGATGGATATTACTGGAATATATAATTATACATGAAACTCTATCTTGATGCTAGCATCAAGCCGCAAAATCTTAGAGTTAGCTCTTGTCTGTAATATGTGTGCTAGACGTTTTTTATATTGGAAAAATAAGCCGTTACAAAAAATCCATCATTAAATTTAATAGCAAATAGATTCCTAAACCTTATTGGAATCATCGAAACGAGATCAACAGAGGCTATCTGTCGGAAGAGTTTTTTTTCCCGCTACAGGTATAAGGTGAACGCGTAGACAACGGTTTTTTATTGTTAGAACCTTCTACGAAGCTCCTCAGGTTCCTGTATTGATGGAATAGAGGAGTTTTTGCCGTCCGTCCCTATTTCGTTTGAAAATGTAGTCGTTGTGAGGAAAAAAGGCGCGCCGAATATCGATGTTGGGGTAACTTTATTTCAGTACGAACGTCAATACAAATTTACAGATTATTACTCAATTTCAAGTAATCCAAATTAGCTTTTTGAAATCCTTAGCTCAAGTAAGTTGTCAATAATAGAATAGTTAAAGTGACAATTGTATTTTGACGTTGCAATGATGATGAAAAATCGAAAATGAGAGATGCACAAATGCCGAAACGCGAGGTTTTCGGATGAGAGGAACCTGCCAACAGCCCCCGTGATAGCTCAGCGGGTAACATATTTGCCTGCTGACCTTAGAAACATGTTGTGGTCGAGGCTCGAATTTGAGTATCGACATATTTCGTTTCAGTCACGGCTGGGAGTCAGCTGTCTGCTAGACTGAAACGGCGACGCCGGACGCAAACCTTGAAATGTAGAAAGTAACCTACCAAGAAAGGTTCATTAGGTAACGACGTGCGTACAAGTGCCAACTCTACTGTTGGAAACAAATCCTATACGTTGTTTTGCTGGTTAATATAAGAAGACCATTGGCCCCGATTTGCACAGTGTCATAACATATCAAATAGTAGCCCTGTCGAGTTAAACCATTGTCCTGAATGTGGTCATTTCAAGAGCCCACGCCAAGATCCTTGATGTTTTTATGTTCCACATGCACAGATTCGCCTGCGTCAAGCTATATCGTGTACCTTACACACGACATTTGTCCTGAAGGCTACGGTTTAAAAACTGCATAAAAGGCACAAAAATATTTATTCGATCCTCAGTGCAACAGATTTTACCCTAGAACGAAGAGAAATTTGTGTCACAGAATAGGGATGCTCACAATTCGTTCCTATAATATGTTGCCGTGACACCAAAGTCGAATCGTGTTTTAATGGAGAAAAGGAACATGTCTATAAACAATGTATAGGAACATTTCGAATAGCGCCATACGAATGTACCCATGTGTTTCTAGATTAACGAAACGGTCAATATACTTGCCTCTAAGTGAAATTATAAATAGCTCGTTTTGCTCGGAACGGAAAACCGAAACAATAGCGTCGCTATTGTAGATTTTTGCCAACAGAAAAACAGCTCAGATGCGCATTTTTTTTAGCCTAACTTTTTTTTATCCTGCAAGACCCGTTCGACCACGATATTCGTGTGACGGTTGTGGCGCTCTCCTAATGGCCATATGCTGAACCTTTGCTAAAAAGTGAATCGCTGGATTTTATGGTGAAACAACCTATTCCTTACTAGATGGGATTTTTTTTCAGCTAATCGTGTTAATTTAAGATTAGATATTTTACGCTGCGTTAGTAAGTATCCATCAATTCTTCATGAACGGCGATACAGGTTCGCTTCTTCTTATCTAATGTCCAAACAAAAAGTTCATGCCGACAAAGTGTTTGCCTACAGAAACGCCTACGTAAGTGGTCTATGTCCTTTACCAAAAATTGTATTTTGATAGTGAAAAGTATACAGAGCGAGACTTTTGGAAGCTGCGTGCCTACATGGCCGAGTGTGCGCACTTCACGGCTTTCAAAACAGTCATATCCCAAGAGATTTTCGAACTGGAAATTGTGGTGCACTTCAAGCACCTAAGCAAGGAAACGTCTAAAAGATTTAAAAGCGAGCACAGACGCAACCTGTTTCGTACCGCTACCTCATTTCCACATCCCCACACAAACTTCCTGACTGTAATACTGGACACGAAACTTAAAAGGCTTATTTGTATTGTAAATAGTAAAAGAATGATTTAATCATACTAAAGTAAACCGTGCTACCGCGGCAGAACTCAACTCATATGTTACTTCCTATATATATATATATATATATATATATATATATATATATATCATTTAAGACTTGTTTCGCTACTATGTGCATTATATCATAGCTATGTTCCATTGACTGCGAGGCAAAAACAAGAGAAAGTCGATTGCAGAGACCGTTACATGGGACGTCGCAAGTTATATTCACTGACAGCCTCAGAATTCCACTTAAGCGGTGGGTTACAGTGTACTTTAGTAGCGAACTCGTACCTCTATCGCAATCAAATTTCAAGATGTGGTGAACCCTTTCAGATATCTCACCCATTTTCGAGGCGCTCTACCTTGAATCTAAACGAAAACAACAACGTCTATACACCTGCTATTCGTCGGATTGCAGCCTTCAAGCGACACTAGCGCCGATCCAGCGCGCCTCGTGCTACCTGGGACATGCAGCTCTTAATACATCATCTATTTTACGGTCGATACTTTTTTAAAATTCAATATTTTTTGTGATGTTCGACACCTGTCAACGTGGATTTTCCCGCAATGGATAACACGGCCTTGGAAGTATACGTATGTGCGAAATCACACAAATTACACAAGCTACTGATGGCTTTAGCTAATATAGAAGCAATATGTATTTTTGTCACGTTGGCGTCTTGCCTTAATCACCATGGCTAGCTACCACGACCTTTTTGGCACTGGCTCATCATTGGGTCCTTATGCGGGTGCCTTTTTTCCTTTGAGCAACATTGGGAACTTTTATTTAAGCCTGGATCTTCGTAAACAGTGCTACGGACAATAGTGGAAAGTACTAATTAGACTTGGCCAACAATCATTTATCCACATGCTAGTTACTTGTTTTAACGAGATTAGCTTCTCGAGGTAGAAAAAAAATGGACGACTCCAGCTCTCCCTGACGACGTCTCTTATGGAAAACTAAGGAAGTACTTCATAATCAAACAATAGTTCCGTTTCCTAAACACAACAATTCACTCTCCACCGAGCTAGCATTTATTTTCTCGACAAACTTCAGGTTACAAATTGGGCTGTACAGTTATTGCGTTGTTTGTCGTAGCCGTTTATAGAGTAACATGCACATAAACCCTGTCGACCATTGATAAACTTCGCATTGAGGGCTTTACTATTCCTTGATTTCCAACTACACGCCTGTACATCCCGTCCATTTGGCAGCTTACATTGAATCAATATGTATTTTTATTTGTTTTAGATATGTATGTATAATCACGCGTTCTGCCATTTTGCCTGGCGGCACAAAAATCGAACAGCTTTATCTAACTCTTTCGATAGGAACAATATTGATGGGGAACGTTCTATCTCGGTAACGTGGGTGACGAGATCTGCGATCCTATCCGCGATCGATGAAAAGCAAAAGCAGCGATAACATGGAGCTGATAAATGTCGGCTTAATCTTTAAGGCCGACGTCGTTATCATCAAATAGCATGCTGTAATACGTCCACAAAAAAATGAGACAAAATGTTGTTATAATAAAACAGATAGATTTTTGAGCTAAAAGAAAAACTGCCATAGCACGGCCCAAGCCGTAATATTGAAAACTACTATAGATATTTGCTGGATGACGGTAGTATTCGTACATACTTTTTTTCTTTACTTCATATTTATACTTTTACAATTTTCGTTGAATAGCATCCTGTTCTTCAAAAAGTCACTTCAGCGTGGACGGTATCAAGGTGATTCCTTGTACAGCCAGCCATAATAGACAAAAAATATGTTTTTTTTTTCCGAACATTTTTCTCATTCATTTCAAACAAACAACATCTTTTTCAGCGGGTTTAGTTTGAAACGCCGGATAGGACCCGTTTGAAAATAGATCAATAGGCCAATATGAATAGGGATCGATATACAAATTACAGGCCGTTAGTGACAAACGACAATTCAGCCACAAAATTCAACTCTGAACTTGAGTACTATGCAGCTTACTCATAACATAATTTTGCCTTATTAACTATGATGGCGTGAGTGCAATTTTAGATGGGGATTTGAATATATCTCACCTTCACAGATCTTGTTTTTGGACACGATACATTGGATCGATTTTTCACGGATCCTTCTCTTTATGGAAGCGTTCACCTGGCATGTGATGTTTCCATCAGTGTTAGCTATGAAAAAACAATGTAATTAAATGATGTAGGACTGATCGTAGGTAAATCAAGGTAGTCTCAAGAGATACCGAATTATCTTACGTTTACGTTATCTATAAACGTACTTTGATTATTCCGCGTTGATGAATCCAAGCTGATAAAATTCTGATTTTGCTCATTTACGATATTGAAAGAACCAGGGGTAACCAATTCAAGCTTTCTTACTGGCATGGTTGTATCATAATACGTGTGATCAAATGCGAGCTGCCTGAGACTTCCTGTCCTAAAATAGATCAACTGAAATCAACGGCCTTTCGTCAAGCATTCAGGCTTAGCTGAAGCAATTACGAACTATATATATCTATATATATTGCTTCGAATTTTCCGTCCGATATCACCATTAAGGATCCCAGCACGAAATGCCCCTGTTCGAATCTAGATTACGACCCGTACCTACGATTATTAGCAGGCCAGTAATTATCACCCAACACTCATTCCATGACTCAGCTAAAGTAAACTAAACTTAAAACATAACAACTTTCTACAACAAACCGCGAACTGACACCAAGTAAATGGGCAAAGATTCTATGTACATCTAACAAAATGTCAATTTCGCATATCACGGAAGTTCCATCAAAAAGAAACAACAGAGTATAATTCGCCCGTGGCAATAGGTATAATAAACAGAATTATCTTACAACACGTCGCGTCGTAATGGAAGTCGTCACACGGCCGATCCACACACGTAACGTTCGCTATCAGATCGCCGTCAATGTGGCAGAGATCATCCGCGTTCGCAATAAACGTTTGTGACGTCCAATCAAAGTTGCAGCTGTATCTTTTTGCATAGTCTAAATGAAGCTGGCAATCTAAAGAACACAGCCTATTAAATTTATCTGTACATTTAACTAAAATTGATAATTTCATTCCTATTCGTGCAGGCTACTCGGAACACTTTGGAAGAGGGAAGATGGGACTTTTCGAACTGGATTTGATGTTTATGTCAACTCCCAGAACTAATTCCCATGTACAAAACAGGTAGCACTAATACTACTGTAGCATATTAATAGATTAAAATTCGACTCAACAGACGTCTCGTAATCACACTCTCATATATGATTCACAAACTACGAGAGCTTCAAAAGGCCTTTGAAAGCCCTTCAAAAAGGCTTTGTAATATAAAGACGCAAAAAGAATTGATCGAAAAACGAAGAGGACAACTGTCGCAGTAGCAAGGACAAGCACGCATATCGTAAGGCTGTGTCACGTTTGTAACACAAATATTTCGTATGAAAGGTGTTTGCTATATAAGTAGATAGAGCGGTAGGCCATGCTTCTCGTGTACCTTACACAGCCTTTGTATTGTCTACTACATAATTCACCAACGATTTCCGCTAGAGATCTGTAGATACTGTATATGCTCATTCATAGCTGTGTAGAACTAGCATTTTTCAGTCCGTAGGAAAGCCTTGCCAGTTGCTACGCTGGGGCTATTCTCAATACATATTATTATCGTCGTTACAATCATTAAATGCTACCAAATTTGTGCTCCGCAGCAGATAGACTTGATAGAACCGGATACCTAGAAAAGGACCTGCTGTAGGAAGCATAAAATCGGTCAGTATTTGTCAACGGCCTACAAACTTTGTAAAATAACTGCGCTGCTTTTGAAAATTGCCCCGTAGATCTTGCATTTTTAGCAGCCTCTAAGCTTCCTAATAGAAAAAGACACAAGGCGTCTGTCGAAGATACTATCGAATACTCTAGAAGCAAAAATATGTTATTTGCTGAGTAAAAAAAAATGTGGCTCCATAATCCTAGCTAATAATATCGTGTAATTAATTTACGAGCCTATTACAATGGGATTTAGTAGTTCCCAGAGGTTTGAATAGTTCTAAAACAGAAAAATCGGGCCACAACCTTCACAAAACTTATCGTCGATCTTCTTCGGTGTACAGATCGCCGTCACAGACTTGATCAGGTCAGGTCTGTCCGTCACTGTGCATTTGGGCGGGTCGTGTCCTCCTGAAATTCATAGCAGAATGCATTTAATGTTCATATGTGCGTCTGTAATCATAATTTGCAAGATGGTGACTCGAATAAACCAACTTTATTCGAACGTTACCGCACGATAATTTTTTTAAATTGTTCCGTGCGTATCGTTGCACAAGTCCGCAATAGACGATCCGCAGAGAGCTGTTATAACGTCGAACTACGTGTACTGTAAAAGTAATCGTTTTGGGGCGTCCTGCCTAAGGTACCATGGGGTACTTTGCCTTCCTTGGCTCGGAAGATCACCTCGATCATATCGTATAACAATGAGTAAACAGATTGATACGAAAATGTAAACATTTAATGGCCGTGTACCGATAAATAAGTATTTAGCAATCTAAATGAGCACCACACTCGCCAGAACGATGTGATGCGTTTCTTTCAAGTTGCTAGTTGAATCGAAATCATCTGTAGGTCAAGTCTAGAAATTTTACCACATTCAAGTGTGTCTGGTCCCCCGTGGAATTTCGTATCCTTGCCGATTTGACAACCCGTCTTCTTTTCCAGAAGACATTCTGTTGAACTGTAGCCACCTCGACATTTGCCATTTCGAATTTCTTTCTCTTGGAGATTTAACGTCAAGTTACACTCTGCAAGATAAACACGTTACACTTATTCAGTAGAAGGCGTAGGCCAATAAAACAACGATTGCTTGCGGAATAGACCTTTAGCCGGATATCAGTCCTCAGGGACCTCAGCCCTGCGTGACAGAAGATCGAGCAACTTATTAGAGCTAACGATTATTCTATAGAAATTAACAATAATCTGAGAATGATTAGACCATAACTCTCGTCGTATCAGTAATAAATAGACAAGCCTATGGTCTAGCTGTGGTGTTTGGCTGTTACTCGTATGCACCTCAATCGATTTTTGTTTCCTCACGGCTATGAAATTAAATAAACAATAGGTCACTTTGTTGACATTTTGCCAATTTTGACAATTGGCAGATTCAAATCAGCGACGTCTCAGGCCGGTTGAGCTAGCACAACACAATAGGTCTTATTTAGTGAGGGTTAATCTAATGATGTGTGGTAAAAATTTACCTGCGGTTTCTATTGATCTGCTATAAAACAAACGAAAAGTTGCTCTTACTTGCTAGAACGATGGAACAAGCACCCTCAGGTAAAAAAAAAATGCTACATTATCGCTAAGGAACGTTCCTGTCTCAGACAGTGATACAATCGTGGCTAACCTAGTGATAAATTAGAGACAGGTAAGACTCCTCATTTTGCAACCGATCTATTGACGTACCTATTCATGTAATAATATATTAGCCAAAAAAATTATTTGCTATAGATGTGCATCGATAATACGTACTGCATGCAACTGTGTCCTCACAACTCAGTTTCACAGATTCGATAGGCACGTTATCCGTCCATACGAAGTTGTACGTGCTATTGTCATAGACTAGAAACGAGCAGAAACGTTTTATCATGTATTCTTTATAATATGCTACATTTTTCTATGGTCCTTCGCTCGTATTCGTTGACCTAGGGATTGGAGTACTCCAATATCGATGGTCCCCTCAATGAAAGTGTTTTCTGTTGTTGTTTAGAAACAGGAACCGACCCTATGTAACTATGATGTGGGGTTGAAGGGTACGTTTGATGCCAACTTGTTCTTATGTGTACAGCGTTTCAAATATGCCCCATTAATAACATCTCGTACCTCTCTTGCAAAATGAATCGTTATAATCGATACGATAAACGAATACATAAAAAGAGTTTTTTTAGTGGTACGGCGATCGATGAAGTCGTACATTAACGTAAAAGATCAAAAATATAAGCGTAACATGTGGAATACTAACTAATTTCTGGCCTTAATCCTCCACACTGAACACATTCCATGTTATGACTTATATTTTTGCATTCTGGCCAGTTATTATCAGCTATACATAGCGTTGTACTATCAGCATCGACTAATGGGGAACAGCCATCTTCTACGGCTGAAGTAGCATAACGTAGTAAGAAAACGAAGCTCATTAGAAGATGATGCATTGTGGAAGAAGAGTGCAGGCCTGGGCAACTCGTATGCTTGCGCTAATAAGGCCTCGCATAAATGGTTAATTCCGTCATCACAAAGTAGACACTCAATGCTTTGTAACAAATGGTGACGCTGGTAAACAACTTCACATCGAGAAAGGTCGCTGTTAGGCGCGATACGAAATAGGCCAAGTCTGCCTCTGGGCACTTGACGAACACAACAGTTCCTTACACACAGAGCCAATCGCTTATACGTAACGAGTGGCATACTGCGGACCTGCGTTCGGTATTTATGCCAATCACCCTAATGACGTCGATCTCGACCATAAAACTTGATTCTATTATCTGTATTTTCTCTGGACTATTACATAGTACTGAAACGTGTACCTTTGCGTGCCTAGCCCACTAAATTTATCTTATCTAAGTTGTTTATGCTTACTCCTGAGTTGATACACTTCACGCTGAAAATTAATAACAGCATATCATAAGGACGTCACTAACACATTAACAAGCCGTTATACCCTTTTCGTGTTCAAAGTTTGCGAAAATTTGCTCTCAGAAGAATTTTCTTATTCTGGAACGAGTGGCCAAATTTTATCCCTATCAAAAGATCGATTTAGTCACCATATTTGTGCTAACTTACAATAGATGAATCGTTAATTGCTGTACAAAGCTTACTTGCATGGAAATTTAAGTTGATATTGAATGGCTGAAAAGTATTTACGGGCTTCAAATTGAAATTAGATCATGCATTTTTTTATATTTCAAAGTGACTATGCGCCAATTTGGGTCGATCACCTTTTGCATAACCCCATCACTTTAATATTTCTATGGTTTCCGGGCAAAAAATTGTGACAAGTAATTCTTTCACTAAAATAAAATTTTTACCATTAAGAGAGTCTTGCAAACGCCGAAATCAATTATAGTCTGATAGTGCATTTTCACTGGGCTTCTATTAATAGCCTGACCATACCCTTTCCGCTTTGTTTGGTTCACCCAGCAGATATGGGTCTATGTGGGCAGGATGGGTGGCGTTTCGAATTCGGGTACGCCTAACAGTAAGTTTCAGATGTTGATCGTTTTTAGTTATGATTCAAATAGAAAATTATCTATTATATCACATTACGAGTCTTAGCAATTGAATCACAATCGTTTGCGATGGCGGAAACCAGCAGATGATTCGAACTATTTCAGAAAGTCTATGAACTGTCGTCTACGGCTGTGCCTTCTTTCCAACCTGGGCACACGAACCCTATTATAATTTTTTAATTCTATTGTCAACAGCTATTTAGGTGTGATGAATAGAAACGGATATTAAACTATCTTGAAAAACAGAGACTCTGGCCGTTCGGGCAAAAGCTCAGGTCAGCTATAATTAATATAGGTTTCTCAGATATAGTGTCTTAATGACGGTTCCGAACAGCGAAACAGATCTCGCGGTTGAACAACCATGACTTTGTAACCAGAATTTCAACTGTTATTAAAAGATGCTGTTTGTATATATGCGATAGGAGAATATAGCTCTAATATTGAACGTTTTTGTTTGCTGCTTACCTGAGATGTACATTAAGGACGTTGTATTACCTTACGCTAGTGATTCAGTACAGAAAATTTCAGAGGAGCAGATTGCGTTTGTAATGACGACTTCTTCCTCACAGCCAAGGACAGTTACTATTTTAGATTTGGATTAAGACACTTTCGGCAATATATTTTTTACACGCGTACTAAAGCAGTGAAGTATATAATGAGTGCATTTTACGATAATCAGAACGCTGTCCGCCGTCCTTATCAAATCATTTAATAAGGTAATTGCGATTTTGCCTGTTGGGGACATTCAATGCTGTTTTTCCACGAACATCAGGCACACATGGTACAAACACAGTTCTCTTTTGCTTCAGCTTTTAGCACATCGACGCCAACTGAAATTACCTTCAAAATCCCTCACGCAGATTTCACAAGTTGTTAACATTTCTGTCAAACTGAACTAGCAGAAGTTGGCTGTGTGTTAACATCTCTACTTGTAAGTCCAGACTATACAAATTTTTGATCGTTTCTCCTCGACAAATGGACTGCTAGAAGACCAGGGGCTTAGTCGTAGCGTGTCAAAACATAAGATATCATCGGTCTTTTGGCCCTAAACTGTAATCTGCGAAAACGTTTAGCTTCACGTCTCGTATTGTATTATGGAACGAACGACACAAAGGGCGCACTTGGTAATTGTTCCGCGTATTTTTTACCAATTGAACGTGACGTTGACTTGTATTTCACTTTTGATGTCCCGCTTCCAGCGATACCTAGAGGTCAAGGCTGGACGCAAAACTGCAGCCTGTTATCAAAATACAGTAAAAGTGATTTTTTCTTTATTTCTGTGGACAGTACTTAACGTCGAGTTAAATCATTTGTACTTCTGGGTTCCGGAATTGCGCCTGCATCATCCTGCTATATATTGTGGAAACCGCTTACGTTGACTGATGGTTTTTTTTTACAATCCGTCAAGTTTTATTTGTTCATCTTTGCTGGTAGTAGTAAAAAAAGACTATATAAAAGAAAACTTCGTACATACAGATCAACAACATAATAGTCCAGTATCAAAGACGGTGTATGAAACCACGTAGAACAGTCTGCGTCATATGAGTTATACGAGTCTTGTTGAGTTTATAACACTAATTTGAGAGACCCTCCTGATGCCCTAAAGATGGTACGAGGGGCAACGGGCGGCACGATATCTAGTACAATGACCCTCACATTTCTAGAGCACCTATGCGCATGGCTTGTGGAAACCTAATTTCCTGCAGAGCCTTGGGTGAAATTCATGCACGGCACGTCTGTTTATCCGGTTCATCCGTTTCCACTCGCTGCTTTCCATCGCACCCGGAGCAAAGGAATCCCCGTGAATCTCCACGAATTTTTGCCCCCAGTTCCTAAAGTTTGTCTTAAAGGCTGTTGAAAGCTAAAAGCAGTGGTGAATCAGCTAAGAGGCACATCATATAGCTTAATTTTATCTAAGCAGCCCGAGTAGCCTTGCACGATTCCAATTTACTTTGCTTCTAGCGCCGCAATAACTTACTTTAGATCCCGCTGTTTTCGTCCTTTTGACAGCTCCTATTGTCATTTAAATTATAATGAGAGATTTTAATTCGCTAGCAAATGTTTATGTTGATATCCGCTAATGGTGTGTTACTCACTGGATTACGACAATACACCAGACAGAGTTTATGAAGATTTATGGACGACCATCTTCGCATTCGCTCGCGGCGCAAAATGGCGTATTGAAATAGGTGAAAATAAAATTATAATCTACCTATTCCTCTCTAATCATTCCCGACAGTTTTACTAAATCACGGCCTGATAAAAACTATTACGCATTGCGGTTCACAAAGAGACAGCTTGGCGTTAATATTTTTATAGTAGATTGGCCGAATATATCAGGAAGAGGCGAAGACTTTTATACTGTCTTCAGGTCACTTTTTCGATATAGTGTAAATGATTTAGAATGTTCTCAGTAGAAATTCTTGACGGTACGTGCAGATTTCGTTGTTTGTTCAAAAACGTGACGAAATTATCGCCTATCCATCAAATATTCACTAGTGAGAAATCAAAAAATTATAATATAACAATTATGGAATAAGTAAAAGGTCATGTAACTTTTAGTAATAGTTGATGTAAGATAATATGTTGTAATAAGAAAGCTTCTATAGTCTCGTTTTCACAATGTGTCGTATAAGAAATAACAAAATAACATTTAGCTATTACATTTAGCAGTTGTTCTTCCGCGTGCTACATCACACTTCATCCATATTGTCCAAATAGCCTCGCATCGAAATCCGGTCGCATATACCTGATACGTGCTATCACTTCTGGACTCGCGTATCGTCCATTTCTTCTGGGATGCACTAAACGCCAGTAACCCATATTTACGAAGCATTTTGAATAACGTTGATGCAGTAAACATGACGTCCAAGCTATACTTCCGGCGTAAATTTCTTCATAATAGACCATATGCAAACCTCTATACCGAAGATGTCCGAAATAATTTAATACGAAACTTGCCTAGTTGTTGGACTAGCAACAAAGCACTAAGCCTGAAAGGAGTCTGTATTTCGAATGTCATCTGCTGACTCTTTTACTGCAAAGCTATTGATAAAGGCCTTAATGGAGTGGTAATTATGACAAGCTGAAAATCATACTTGTGGGATCATCCTGCAAACGGCCTTTAAGAGCAGGCTCGTGCCCCTTTGCTAAACATAAAGGATGAACATATATTATAAGACTATATAATAAGATATATTAATTGAATAAATTAAGAGGGTACTAGCTAGCGTAGCACATTATTAACAGCAAAAAATTGCTAGCCGATCGCTTCTT
The DNA here is from genome assembly GCF_002443255.2 of Varroa destructor. Taxonomy (NCBI): domain Eukaryota; kingdom Metazoa; phylum Arthropoda; class Arachnida; order Mesostigmata; family Varroidae; genus Varroa; species Varroa destructor. The sequence continues at coordinate 53,166,992 of NW_019211455.1, read as the reverse complement.
GTTTACTAGGAAACGATTACATGCATTGAATTTGTTACTGGTTAATGCTATGTAATATTTGTTTTCATATTATCATTATTACAGTTACAGATAAAAAAAAAAACTGTTAGAATCCAGCCCGCTAAATATGGCCTGCCGTTTCGAAGATATGCTAAAATGTTAATACCGCAATGTACCAATGTGATTAGAAACTATTGACTTTTTCATACTTACAAACGATTGTTACAGGCGTTACAATATATATTATTTTTATTAGTAGTGCGTATCTTGTCTGTCGATTATGATAATTTCACGATATA
>NW_019211455.1:52969770-53166593 GCF_002443255.2 Varroa destructor | reverse complement strand
TTTTTTTCCACAAGTTTTAAATTTCAATTTACCCTAAGCGGCACTCCGCTCAAGCCTAAGCAAGTATACGTGCACTAGCTCAATTTCACTCCAAGGCCCTATGGCTACAGGGATTTTTGATTCAGCAATGATTAACACAGCCCATGCGAAATTACATTTCCATCATGGCGCTTTGTTAACCTTCATATACTAGAAGAGCAGCTGTGTAACTTTCACGAGCTGACGATAGAGCCGCCCGCCTAGCCCCCAACGAAGCACATTTTTTCAAATGGGGTAATTACTCGTGTCATCACAAGCTGCTAATTCGTTGATAACGAATTAAACCAGAAATAGAACATTGATTACGCTACATCTCAGAATAATTTACATACCTTTCCTATACTTATTGCAGTACTATCACGAAGATTGTTACTTCATAAAATCAGTGCAATAGATAATGTTCATTTTGTTGCCACACTCTTCCTCCTTTTAGTTTCTATATAAACACAGTTTGTTCCGCAATTACGCACTTCATCTTAAAATCCATCGAAAAACACTTCGTTCTCTATAACGAGACAGAAAAATCACGCATCGTGTCTCTGGAGCCAGCATCATGGGTTCTCTTGAGGCTGCAAAGCCAAACTCCAGCTCTACAACCTCAAAGTTTTCGGGATTTCATTTGTTTAGTAGTTTTAGAGCTTCATCTCCCCGGTCATCTGTTCCAGGTACGTGGCCGTACTGTGATTCATCCACTAAATATTTGCACATGTTTAAAAGAAAACAGTAAGAATCTTTAAATTAAAACGAAATCGTCGAAAAAATGTTCCCTCGTACGCTTGTCGCTTGATACGTATTTGTAAGTATACGTAAAGGTACTGTGTTGTTTGGCATTTACATAAATTATATCTATAAAATCAAATTAGCAGATCTGTATCAAATATTATACTTATAGAAGTGGTTGGTACTCAAGGTTCCCCCTTGATTCTCTCCTAGCCTTAACTCAGGTTGTTCAATCAGTGCGTCAAAATGTAAGTTAATTACCAATAAATTTCTTATAGCAAATAATCAAAACTGTATTGTCGTTGGCTGTCATGTTATAGGAGAGTCGAAAATCCTTAGGATTTAATGCATACTTACATAATTATATGAAACAAAAAAGTTTTTTCATTTTTGATTCGGTAATCGATGTAACATTTTGCCATATTTTGCTTGTAAAAAAAAAAAAAAAAAAAACGCTAATACGTATAAGGCAATCAATGATTAATGATAATTACCCCAACCCAACGTAGCACCCATGACGATTGGTATAACGTAACGTCACAGAGAATTTTCAATTGGTACTTTCGAAAGGAAATCTTTTTATATTTAATCAGAAGTAAAAGGAGCGTCTACAATATTATTAGCACGAGTGCGGTAAAGGCTCTGAGTGTAGCTATATGGCTAGCCGGTACGAACGTACAAATACGTTACAGAGCTGTCCAGTTATCTCTTTGGGTCTATACTCTTGTATTGCGCTTGTCATATTGGGCAGAACCCGAATCCTTTTTGCCTGGCCGATAACATACATAAATAGTTTCGGCTTTCAAAAACCGGTTACGGATTGTTGCTAAAGGATTTCCCGCCGTTATCATAAAGCTGAATTAATTTAAAACCGCAAATATTGTCCTTATTTATCTGTTATAGTATGGGAATAAGCGGAACAGTTGCAAATATTTTTGTTTCCTCTAACTCTTTTAAGTAAAATTATGAGTTATCCGCGACACGGCGGTAATCAATGTATCAAATAAAACTGCTATAGTAAAAACAATATAACTTTCGCAATACGATTTGAAATTTCGTAGAGCAACGATACGAGTCAACTTCAACGTGAAAGGAAGTGGCTGCCTTCACCGGCGCCGTTGGAGCTCAGCTTCGGTCATCATTTATGTAGTATTCTAGTACATTCTAAACACCAAAGGATGCCAAAGCAGCTTTATAGCTTGATTATCAAAGGATCGACCTGCCGATCGGCCCATTCCAATCAAATATTTATAGCACTTAGAGTTCACCCTCTGTGTTTATTTTCTTGTATTGTAGTTTCATCTTTAGTCTTTATCGGGGTATATCGTTAGCACAGACGAAAGTTACTTTCTTTACTGTGAGAAATGTATCTATATTAACTATCTTATTTTATAATGTGACTGTTATAACGATCGTAGAAATGCAATAGGGAATACACACACATCTCATATACTGTTTGGTTTTTGGTGATAGATAAAAAAAAAAAAAACTCATTAACATCAAGCTGGAGTAGAGCAGCGAACATTTGTTTTTAGTATGCTATTGTCTCTATTTTGTATATTAACGATAGATACAAGGGCTTCTAGTATATTTATTATCAAAGTCGTTTTATCACAGCGTAACATATATTGTATTTAGCTCGAAGATATTTTTTTCAACTATAATTGCCACTTTGTCATATTCTTGGAAAATTCAGTTTGACGTTTTCAGTAAACACGTATACAAATTCATATATCCTTGAATATACTAATTAAATTATATGATACTTGTGAATATATATATATATATATATATACAAGTTGCTCTGGGCGTCATCTACGGGCATGTCAACTGTTACTGTTTAGAAGGATCTCGACGCGAGGTGAATCCAAGACGATGGTTTTTAGGTGAGTGATCTGTCGTAATTAGGCGATCTTCATTGGCAAAACCACAGTGACCAAAAAAGTTGTTATTAGGAGCAGGGTCCAATTGGTACAAATCCCTACGACACCTGAGCCAAATACGACGATGCAGCCTGCAACAATGTTAAAAGCTGTTCAATGAGTACGGTCACCAAAGCTCGTTAAATTCACTCACGTTACACGTGATAAAGCTGGTTCTGTAGTATACGTAAATTCACTGTACAAAATTTCAAACATCGTATGTATACATATAGTTTTCCAAACGAAACGAGTACTCGATTACTGCCGACTTCGTAGAATACAGATAAGCTGATATGAATCTCAGCAAATGCTTCATCCTCGGCGTTATCGTGGTTTTTCTAAAAGTTTATTCAGCCGATTCCGACTTGGACGGTTCAGGAAAGGAAATAAGACGACATTTAAGATCTGGTGTTTCTCCTGAGACCGATGGGATTCCTCTAGCAGTATCGTGTAAGACGCCTGGTATAGTACGTCATGGTAATGACAGAACGGTTTCATATGCTCTGTGACGTATCTGAAACTCTTTTGGTATTATTAACCTTGGCATTCACGACCCAGGCTCGTTCTCTTGATTCGGGAACACGCGAGTCTAACTACCTTGACTTTGTCTAATGGCTTGCGCGGGGTCGCGGGGCACGTTAACCACTCACTGAAAATGTCTGAAATTCATAAAATACAGACTACGTTGTATCATATATCTACTGCTATATAAAACTATTATATAAAGATATCATATGAAGCCAGTGGCTGTGAAAAGTTCGTCACTATTGAAATAAAGCTTCATTTTAGTGAAAAGAGATGTCATTGCGGGGCATCTCTACAATATGAAGTAGCTCTGTTCAATTGATCTTAATCGTGGTAATACTTATTGAGAATACGGACACCAACAAACAGCCAGTCTGACTTGACGGCTTTTCAGGTATATTACCTATCAGTGTTTTCAAAGCCCAATTGATATCCATCAATAGTCTCTATAAAGCGTTACATTATTTCGCGGTACATAAAGTATTGTCTGACCGATCCTCCAACTGGATAAGCTGTCATTTTATAGTTAACTGAGTTGGATGTATTCCTAATGTATGGAAATACATAGACGTACGTAAAGGTAGATATTTTGCCATTCTTCAAAACTATTTAAATCGTATTTTGTACAATCAGGCAGTAGGAGTATAGGAACATTAATCGTCAGCTACCTGCTCCTGGGCAAGGGTAATTGGCAGCTACAGAAAGGTGTAGACTTTTTAAGTGGCGAGGACGTGCACACAGGCTTCCATCGCTAGGAGAACAGGCTTCCATCGCTAGGAGAAGATTTCGCGTCAATTCGCGTGATTAAAATCAATACTGTAACTTTATCTAGGTTTTATTTCCAAAAAAAGCGTTGCTTAGATGAAGAAGGAACTTACCGCACTTGTTTAAATACGAGGGATTTTCTTCATGTTGAAACATCGATGGTACTTTCGTTTTTTTCAAATGCTCGATAAGGTAGCAGACGGTTCTGTATGGTATGCACAAGGATCCATTGCTATTGTGGTGGACCTGATAACAGGACATGATTTGCAGATGTGGTTTGGACTCTATTTAGGATGTAATTGATTGCTACATTAGTATACAACAGGCACTACTATCCTCTATAGAAGCTATTCTAGAAGCTGTTGTTACATTATTTCAACATATCTTATACAAATGATATATATATATTCGTTAAATAAAGTGATTAATTAGTGACTATTAGTGACTCCTTCTCTTAACGTACACTATATGTTTTAAAATCAGTTTAATATAAAATATACATATTGGCTCTAGGTCTAAAATAGGATAGATAACCAATCGAACTGGTCAATCTCGCCCTATTATCGTGGTCAACTACGGGAAACGTAGGCGCTTTTTTTTCTAGACTCGATATTAGATAAAATATTTTATTGCCAAGCTATTAATACCCTTTTGTTTGCGTCCGTTTAATTTGCGTACCTTTAGATAAGCATTGAAAACCCGTTTAGGATCGCGCTCACTGAATCTATAAGCTGAAGAAGATTCGATAAAAGCCATCTGAACCATTGGATAGCATGGCATCACCAGCAGAAATATAAACGACGCTATTACCATGGTAGCCTTTGAATTGAGATAGTACGAAGGCATCGGTACCAGAACTTTTCGCGCCGCTACTCTTATAGCTTAACTGTTTTTGAAAGCACTGACATTGCATGTGTATCCATGTCCGCACGTGCACTTTAAACATATATACAGATTTGATGCGCCGTCCTAACGTACACAACTTGAATCGGTAGCTGAAGGTAAAAACGGAAAGAACAAACTTCATTGAGTAACTGTCTCATACTGTAACCCCATTATAAATACTAACCAATAGGAAATTTATATTAGATTCGAGTAATCGTTTGCAGTTGGTAATAACAGCGGAAAACGTTCCCACCACTTGTATAGCAGACGATACAGGTCGTTAGACGTACCTGACAGTGAAAATTCACCATTTTGTCACAACAATAGGATCAACAAAGGTTTACGAAGCTAAGCGATTCATCCGTCAAGCCACTCGATCCACGGGCGTTCGATTTTCACAGCATTATGTCATGCTATCGTCCCACGGTAATTCAAGGCTGTCTTGTAGCGATGACTGGCTATCTCATCTCGTAAACAGTTGTGTCTCTTTTGCTCTCGCTGAAAGACTCAGAATATCCAGAGGTTGTCGGTCACCGATAGTTCGTTTGAATAGACAGTGGCTCCTCTACCGAGCATCGAGCAATGATGCCTTGAATTAAGTCGTAAACTAACCGGTTTAAAGTAAACGCTGTTTGGCCCAGAAACAATCTACTGGAATCGAAAAGTGGATCGTTAGTATTTACTGATTAGGGCTATAATTAAGTGGCGTCTGTTTCGATTAGGTTCACTGTGTATCGAGAAAGATATTATTAGAGATATTACCGTACGTTAGCGACCCGGGCGGATCCATTACATTTAGACCGTTGGGCGGTATTTGATCCCGGAAGTTCGAAATATCATTTTTTTTTTTAATAGTTATTTATTGTCACTGTAATTCTCATAAGCTTACGCTTATGGTTTTGTCCGTATGCGTACGATCCAAAAAATTTTAACCAGTACATTTTTAATAATTTACCCTGATGCATTAGTTTGTATGATAGTTTGTTTGTGATCTTTTTTCACCGTTCTTATTTAGAAAAATGTATGCATCTCGGCTGATACACATCTTTTTCCGCATAAGCCCTAACGGTTATTATTATGATATTAAATGACATAACTTACTTGTATGTGTCGGTATCGCCTGTAGAGCCTACTAAAGCTAACTGACTGTTCAGCACAAAAGAAAGCTCATGCTTATGAAGTGTATTTCCGCTAGATAACTTCCTATACGTATATATACATATATATATATATATATATATATATATATATATATATGGGCCAGATAAATGCAAAATAATAATAATAAAGGTACGTATTCTACGCAAATCATTAGAAATTGTTCAAGAGTCAGTTAAAAGTAAATAACCTTTTCATTCTTATATACCGCTTTTATATATATATATATATATATACATATATATAGTGTCCTGCCATATGTGGCTGATCAATACTCGGCACTTATCGTGCACTATTATGACTATATGAACGTCAGGGTTCAGGCAAGAATATATAATTAATTTTTTTTCTGGATAATGAGTTACGATATGATTATATAACCTCATACAGATTTTGTTCAGTAAATATTAGACAGTGTTAATTAATCCGCGATAGAGGACGACATAGAACTGGGCTCCCAGAGTGGAATACGCGACCCATCAAAACGCATTCAAAGAAATCATCGAATTTTTTATAGCGTAAATTAGCGGAATAGGAACGAACTGTTCGGCTTAACCCTACTTGTTGAGTAATTTTTAAGTTTAGTTACGCAATCCTTTATGAAATTGCCTAACCTTCCACTCGTGTCGAAAGGTCAAACGTTGGTGGTTTGTTTTCTATTTTCTTACGAGGCTGGTAGACTTTTTCAATTTGTTCAATTTCAACCGTTGTTGTATAGATTACGATAACCTATTGTTTTCCCTAATTCATTGTGACACAGTTTCATCAATGCGCACGGTAGCACGCAGATGTTGTGTGAGATAGAAAGCGAACTTTGTTGGGAAACATGGCACCACCGCTCGGCTGCTTAATGCACTCTAGAAGCAAGTAGTTTTCACTCACCGAGTCAGCGGTGGAGGTATCATCGATACGGGAAACACATCCCATCATTCAAATTCCAAGGTTCAAAAGACCGAGGAAAAATTGTGCGCGGTTTATAAGTAGGGACCCGTATCGTAAACTAGCCAAATACCAGATCATCTATTCGAGAATCACAGCCTGATACTGCTTCGACTTCTGCTCGGGGATAATGTGCATGAATTGTACCGCTGTATTATCATCAGGTAGCCAAAAGACGGTTTTACTTGACAATGTACACCAATGTTATTTTCACTAGGATTTTCATCCAGTCAGAATACAAAGGCTACTAGGATAGAAGCACACGTTATTGACGTTGGAATGGTACACAGAGTCTAGACGCGCAGCTAATTTTCTAAACTAAGATGTATTATATATATATATATATTATAATTATGTAACTCATCATACACGTACATGTTCAGTATTACCGCTGATTCGTCTACTGTCCCGTGCTGAGATTGTTACCTTTATCAATGGAATCGTCCGTATCAAATAGGACGGCCAAACGGAAATGAATACAAAAAAGCACCCTTGGGCAAATGATCTAACGCTGAAGATTCAAACCATCCTCTTGCATCAGTATCGATCTGGATTTATTGGTTACTCAACCTGCAAATAGATCCGAGCCGGCTTTCAATCAATAACGTTTCTGTGCCAGCAATCGAAAAGGAATCAATTAAATAAAGTAACGTACACGTTCACAGTAATTGCATACATGCGCAAATCATCTGGCCAACCTTGACCGTTTAGTAAAATTTACCCCACCTGTGGGTGTATAGGTAACTTTCGTTATCTCTGAAGACTAACAGCACCCTTTACCTGGCCTGTGAAGTGGCACGTTTCATCATACGATATAAGCAAGTAGCCGTTATCACAAACTATGAACCTAATATTAGCAAACTTCAGAGATTCTGTCCGGGACGTAACCTGGAGGCTGTCTTTTTTAGCTAGTCCTGTGGTTGTGCAGTCGTTCTAATCGTAAATTTACGCTTTACCTTCGTGATCTGGTTGGTATGGGAATGGCATAAGCCATAAAGTTAGGTTAAGTATTTGTTCTTTATCGCTTTTACGGTTGCTGCCTTTGGCAATTCATGCGCAACGTTATCGATACGAAACAACGATTCTATTTGTCCACAAGCAGCCTTTAAGCAAATGGGATAAAGGGAACGCTCACTGCATGATCTTCCTACACATAATTTATTCGAAACGATCTTCGCCCACCCCCATAAGCATTAGGTCTCTAGCGGTGCTACTAAATATATTTGCCTCGACTAGTTGCGCGCCTGGATAGAGGAAATCAAATAGAGAAGTGGAAGACCTCGTCGATGGCGTTCACCAGAGGTGAATCCATTCAAGCTGCCGTTATGATTCAATAAGATGATATCATAGGACAGCTATGAGCTTAGGCGTCCGGTAAGAAACCTGCCGGCCAGATCGGCCTGTTACCGATTGCCTTGCCGATAGACAATGGTGAGTCAATTCGCTTGGACTACTGGAGTATATAACAGTTTGAAGAATGATTTTTCATAATGGCAGATCCTACTAAACGGCCTATTTGACGACAACAATACACTTAGGGTTTGCCATTAGGACAGCCAAATACTGAATCAGCAAAGATTTATCACTGGACCTATTTGTCTAACGGTCATGAACGAGGACGTTACACCTGTACTCGCCGTGTTTTTCTATACCGATCTGAAACTAGCCATTCATCAGTCACTGCCGAAACAAATTTTTCCATGTTGATATTATTTAAGCGTGCCCTTTATAGATATAGTAGCTTAAAATACTTCAGCCTTTAAGTTTTAAAACTAAAATCTTGATTTTTTTTAAAAAAAAAAGACGTTTATCTAGCCGCCTATAATTAACGTACTCTCGACGAGTACATGAATTGATTTTTGTCAGCAAAACATTGTTGTCGTTGCTCTTCTCCTCATTCTTATTATTTATTATTGTAAATATATTAGTATTCCAAATTTTAGAAACACTAGCCAAGCTTACGAAGTCATAAATGCTACGTGACCTCAAACAGGACAGCGCTTATCGACGACCATCGATCAGCGCCGTAATTTAGGCGGATCAATAGACCAAGCCCTCGAGTAATGCAATGACATAATACTCTACCTGGAAAAAACCCTGGCATATATTTGGAAAAATAAAACTAGCTATTACTGGCAATTTTAGTATGTTACGATAGTTGATTTGTACCGATAAAATTTTACCCGTACTGGTGGATCTTGCTAAGCTTACCTATGATACCGAAACTGTCATATGCAGCGGTATAGCAGCTATACAAGCACACACGAACGTTGATAATAAATCCTTGTTTTTCCTTAATCCCTTATTGTTTTATTTTCCTGGTTATTAATTCATGAACACAATTTTTCGCGGGCGCGGGCATTCGAAGAAATGCGCGTTAGCCGCGTACTACGCTATTCTTAACTGTACCACTGGCGATTTTAGGGGGGTGAGCCATGTCCTCTTAACATACTGCAAGCAGCTTATCGGCATAACCATTGCGCTAGTTGAATGAAGGCCCCGCATGATAGGCAGAAACCCTTAGACTTTTTTCATAATGTTTTGCATAAGTGCTTCTACGTTGGTCCCTATACAAACAGGCCCGGCATAATTATAGATCTACTTAGCAATGTCTGGGTGGGCCCTCTCGTTCAACGTTTACTTTACATCACCGCATTTATTCGAATTACATTTATAATAATTTTACTTGATTGTTAAGTCGGTGGATGCTCTGTCTCAGGTAGACTCAGATTCTCCAGGAAGCTCGTTTAAATTGTAGTCGGAATCTAGCTAAAAGCATATAAGGGCTTTTTCCAATTAGGCTGTCGCCGAACATACAAAAAGGTACGCGTCCTCCTAGGACAGCAGTGTATAATACAAGAGAATCAGAAAGTGGCCAGATTTTTTCAATGCTACTGTTTAATTATCGTAACTCGACTTGAGCACAGTCACATCTATCTTCGTCAACAGAATCATTTTGGACGAACAGATAGCCCCGAGAGCGTGGTCTATCGTGGTATCAGGCTCATAATGAATGAGCACAGACAAAAATACACTACCCAACACTAGAGTTGCCTATTTAATTAATAGCTGTTCCAGTTCCAGCTGAGTTGATAAATTTGAGCTTCATGCATTTCCAAGACAGGCACAAAATGTGACATTTATTAAAAAACATACGATTTATCGTTTGCCCCTGCACCCTGCAGGTATTTCGTCATCAGTTTTGCCTTGTCTTTGAAGTGCCACACCTTACCATCTGGTACGTACAATAAACTACTTCTAGGCTGAAGCACTTGTTGCGATCGAACCTATTCTGATGTCTTCCCCACGGGAGTGGGAGTAGTCGGCGGATCTCAGTTGGAGTCGTTTTTTTTTTTTAATTCTTAAAGGCAGTTGACCTGCAATATAACTACCCTCCTTCTCGTATATGCAAAATTAAGTGCCACGAAAATCAGGCCCATTGCAAACTTACGGCTGCTGAGATACCACCATTTCCAAAGGGTGTCCGTACATATTTGTGTAGTTTCGTTGATGGAGAATGTTGTTATACGGTCCGGTAAGAATTTTTGGTTCCATCTAAATTTCTATGGTTCGTCCCCATAGCAAAAAAGAACTATTGTTCACGATGAAAGTGTTGTATGATCAAATCATTGCGCACTCGTAGCGCAGTTTCTATGTATTATTCTATCTGGGTGCGCGGTTCCGATGACAGACGTAACAAATAATAATGTTTGCGAAGGGCCGACAACGTTCAGCCGGCCCGCCGGCCAATCTATTCTTCTTATCTATTCTTCAACTACCTACGATAAGAGGTAAGATGTTATCAGTAGTCGAACTGTTTATTGCAGTACCTGTTGGAGTGTATCAATTCAAAAATCCCCATGCTATTCATGCGTCCGAATTTTACCCACGTCAAAATATCGCATTCCGTCCAAACGTGTATGTGATTCTAGAAATACGTATAGTGACTCCATCTCATTTCGAATAGCTCATTAACATCAAATAGCTTGCTCCCATCGTTTGAGCCGAACGGCTGCGAAGCGAACTAAGGGATAAAATGCTAAGCAACAATGTCCTCGAAATCTATCTAGTAAAATGATGTACTAGATAACGTTTTTCCGTCCCTAGGAAAACGACTAGCTGATTTAGCCCTTGGGACGCATCAAATTAAATTAACAAAGACTTCAACATCGCTGCTGATTAAGCGTTCTAGAAAATCCTGCTCGCATACTCCGTTTGTATTTCGTAGCTTGTTGCTGTTTGCTGATGCCTGAACGAGTGCACCATGTTTTAAAGAGACCCTTTCTTCATGTTCGATCAACTTAAATGCTTGAGATGTTGCTCGGACCTTTTACAGGCCATAGTAGTCGGCTTTCTTAATTCTTTTTCGCTCTGAAATTGCCAGTGAATAAATAGCGTATGCCAAAACTCGCATCGTAGATAGTGCTGCTGGCTGCGAGGTGTGCTAATCAATTCAGTCACTTCGTTTGCTGAAAACCCCATCACCCTTGAGCCAGATTGAACATGTATTTGCTTTATGCGGATTGCTATACAAGGAACGACGCTAACACAAGTCTTCTCTTTTAAACTAACCGTATAGTCTTCGTTGCATGCCAATGGAAACAAGATAGTCCCGGTAGTTTCTCATCGTGACGTCACCCCGTGAAGCCATCGCCTCAGCAATAAAGAACAAGTAACCTCTTGTGGAGGTGTATCAATTGCAAACACTTGATCTCGCAAACTGGCTACGAGATAGTCCGGTGCCGTTTTTTTCCATAGACATCTTCAAGACAGCATCGACATGTTGGAAAAACTGAAAATGGAAGAATGAAGTGGGCCACTTACTTTTTATCTATGTGTCAAGCGTTCAGCATTCTTTTTATAGCCGCCAACCTATTATTATCAATGTTAGGTCATTACCTATAACATTTGTCTAAGGCCATTTCACGGTACGATTCGGCAAACCGTAAAACGGTGTTACACTATGGCAAGGGTTGCAGAGGCAGTTGTGCTAAGCGAACGCTAGACGGTTACAACGCCTCGTTTGTTACAGTACGTTAAAAACACATTTACTTTTTCGTTGTGCGTCATTATTATTGGCATCAAATTTGAAGAGCCGCTCGCCTCTCGCAAGCCTAAGAACCCTTTACTGCGGCTCTGGCTAGGCCACATTCGACAATACACCCTACTCTATCTATAAAAGTCGCATTCGGCTGACTGGTTTAGAAAATTAGAAAACATCTCAAGGATAAAACGCTAATATAGACTGAACAATGTTGACACCGTAGGAACATAGTCGCGCCTAGGCCAGGCCGGACCGGGCCAGGCCCGACCAGGCCAGCCCACTCATTGCACGAACGCTTACCTATCCTAGCTTAGAATCGCTTCAAACAATTGCTATAGCTCGACTATTTTAAATACGAGTGCAATAGGCAGAGTCAATTTACCGGATTTTAGGTTAATTGATCCTATGAGATAAGTCAGGGTAGCGATAATGGTAAACACAACAATAATAAGAACGCGAAAAATAAAGATGGATATATAGCATATATATTACATTGTTTCCTTCTAGTTTGACATTGATCAAATTTCCTCGCTGTTTGTAAAGTTTTAAAGTAAAATTACTTCTTTTTTTTTGCCACCTGAACTGGGTGTCGCATAATTTCCGAAGGTGCTGCTCCCTTGTGGTCGGCGAACGGAAGGACTAGCATGCGCCTAGCTACGATCAGTGTGGGAGATGTCAATACCGTTACGGAAACGACAACCCAAAGCATTTTCAGCGTTAACTTTACTCGTTTACGTTCTGGAACTTAGAATTAGAATAGTAAGGTTACGCAAATCGACATTAAGAGAAGAATAGATATTAACAAAGAAAATACTCTCTTATCTAGACGATAAGAAGCAAGAAAAAATGCTTTATCGATGCGACTATAGCTTCTAAACGTCCTAATGAGTAAATATAGGTGCCAGGTAATGTCTGTAGAGGAATCGATGCATCAGACGTAATACCTCAAGGCTGACTTGACAAGTTCGCTGTCGAGGCACTATTTGACGAACCAGGACACAGTTATTGCCGTCTACTTCTTGTGTCATCTAGATTTCTACGCTGTGCATCGTCTGTATAGTAACGTTTGAACGTGGAACGATGAACTAACGTATTGAGCTCGACGGTACCAAAAGGTCCAGCCCAAGGTAGGTCAGCGGCTATAGAAACTCAAAAAACTTGTGTAGAAAATTAACCAAGACACTGATGTACGACTGTCGTCGTTCATGTTGGGTGAAAGATTCTAATTTTACTTCATGTTAGCAGTTGTGTGTACTGAACAGCTTTCCGTAAATATTCGTTACTAGCACACAAATGTACAGAAAGCATAGAAAAAAAACACAGTGCTATTGCTAGACCTAGTCGGCTCAAGGTAATAACTGTAATGGTATTATAATTAGTTATCAGCCAATATCGATTAGCAGTGTCCTTTCTACTCGAACGGAACCGAGAGAGCACAATTGTTCCACACGCTGCTATGGTCTAGGTACCCGAATCTTATCGAATCGAAAACTTATCGTAAATCAACAAGTACATACTACATTATATGAGTAAGAAGGTGGTATTCTATGTTACCTGCAAAAAAAGCATACTATTATTTAATTATTCAGTAATACGTTAATATATGATATTATTTAAGCTATCAGTGCACTTTTATTGATAGATCGCGTAAATGGATGTCGAAATTACGGTTTAGTCCGTCTACATAAATTACGTAGTGCTTTTCGCGCTTGCCAATAACAGACACAGCGAGACCGTGTCTAAGCCAGGCTACCAAGCACGCGTTTATCACGCACAAAAATAATGTAAGTATAATTAGCAGCAAGTTCACGATGATCTACAGTTGAATGAATTAGTTAGATAATAATCATTATTATTATTATACGGAAACCGCAAAGCTGAGCGGAGAAATCGTCTAGCTACACGAGCAATCGCTGCGTAAGACATTCGCGCACCCCTAATCAAAGTTAGTGACTCTGGCGGATACGAGGTCTCATGCACAAGTGTTTGTGAACGTCGGTCGAACGGAGTGAACATGAATAAGAAAAAAACAAAAAAACTAGCTTGGAGAGGGTCGTGTTTATAGCAAAGAAGAAAGAACAGTGTTAGATCAAAATAAATCAAACCCTCAATCAATGATCAGTAAGTCTTAAATAGGTTGAAGAATATGAAGTGTCGATCCCGGCATGCCACAGCGGCGGCTCCCGCCATATGCACAGGCGTGCAGATGTGCTAATTAATGTTCCTCGAAAAAAGGCAAACGTTAGTAACCTATATAACCAGAGTGAGCCTTTTTGCGGGGGCACCTATTTGGTAAAGCATGCAAATTCTCACCAGAGCTGAGCCGTCGTCAATATACTGCCTACGTTGATAACAGCCGCTTGACTTTTCTGTGACCTTCAGGAGATTGTACTATTTCTTATTTAATATTTGCAAGATAATTGATCTATCGACATTACTTTCAGACAATGTCGCTAGTGTTTCTAGCAAGCACTTTGTACGAATGCACTATTGATCGGTATTTACGCGCTACTGCATTGTCATATACGCAGCATCCAATAGGACATTGAAAGGGGCTACAGTTACTTGACTAGAATCTCGGATAAAGAAGCTAGTTACTGCAAACATCATTGCGCTGGGTGGGTAGGGTTCTTCTGTATCTAACGGAGCCGAAAATCAGGTTGCGAAGTCGTGAGCCTACCTTGACATCGAAAACTGATTCAGTTTTCGAAAAAACTCTGCATTGCTGTGATTTGACCAGTGTTTTGTGTATAGTATATATTAATGGCGGAAGTTAAACTAGTAACTTCTAGTTTTCTTTATCCAGACTTTTAGTCGTTAGGACTTCGATGCTCATAGCTCTTTCTATGTAGGTGTGAATGCAATATTTTTGTTGGAAGTTAGCCGTTTTGCCGTGCCCTAAATTACGGCTTTAGCCTACCATTGAGCTTGGAAAAGTGCCATGATTCTTGCGTTAAATGGCTCAACTTCTTGATATGACGATATCGTTAATAGCATAATAGATTAGTTGCAAACGCAATATAGCTGATAACTTGCCAATCTTTTTTTAAAGTTGATACGAACATAACTATAATTGACGGGGAAAGATTCATCCACGTCGACCGCATCCTTGCAGAATAAATGTTGGAGTTTCCTGTCACCAACTTTGAATGTCTATCAAGTTTCATTCTGAGACCTTCTTTCAGAAGGTTTCGGAATGAAACTTAATTGGGGCTTTCACTAAGTAGGAACTGCGGTAGATAACCGGAAGGCAAAAGCTTATTATATAGCTGGTCTACAGTAGACAGGAAATCCAATTTTATCTAGATTTTTTTTACCTGTAATTGCGTATTTTACTCGGAAAATTAATACCCGGCAGGCCCCACGACTAATGGCAGCTGTACAATAAACCCTTCCGCCGTTAAGTAAAATGGAATCCATTTTTGCCGTCTGAGTAAAACCATTTTGTGTAAACTGATGCAAGAAACATCAAGCCCGCCAGTTTATTTAGATAAATACTCGGATTTATATTGAATTAAGCAATTCAAACACACGATCTGTGTTCATTAAAGTCCAATCTCACACAGGTTTCAATTAGGAATAATCCAGTCTACAAGGCCGACAGACGCAGGATACGATCACTTCAAAAGATGATTTAGAATTACGACGTAGTTTCTATCTAAAAATACCTATATATATATATATATATATATATATATAGATTTAGTCTTCAGTTAATGAGTAACTTCATAAAAGTACCATCTAGCATCTAGATTTCCAGGCACCTGCGGCAGGTTGTCGTTGTAGAATGTAATTCATTAGAAGTTACAAAGATCAAAGCCATTCATGTGCATACGCGGGCCAGTTTTATCATGGGTTACAATTATATCCAAGTAACCCCATTCGATTGCCGGCCTCGATTGTCCAATAGACTGCTATTTAGATATCAGATCCGGAAGGGATGTTGATTCGTGTCAGATTTTCTGCTGTACTTCCTTAACATATGTTTTCTATCCTATTTCCACTTTTATGAAATCTGCTCAGATCCGATGGTAATTTTTTAATACAACGATACAGGCTTTTTTACCAATACCAAAAACAAATGGATTACCTAATCGCAAATCAAATAGTTAGCCATTCAGCATTTACGGCTTTCAGCCGTTAATAACTTTTTACGGAAGTATCGAACTCGTTAACGTGAGGCTCTGGCCATATACGTTTGCGTTATCTAATTCCGTATGACGCGTGTATTTCAGTCATCAATAGGCTACGAGTAATTTATATCGTTTTCTGTTACGTTTAGCTACGTTTTAGCGTGTCTGCTTTTCGTAGAGGCATTTTTTGTCGTGGAATTTTCATTTACGTTCAATTAGGATGGTCGACTAGAATCAAACGTAGCAGCAGACCCTGTCTCTGAACCAGTAAACGATAGTTTCATTTAAAGCCGCCAACTAAAAAAGATTTCCATCTCATTACATAGGTTCCTTATGTGTTACAATGCACATGGTAATACATATAGAATGGGTGAAATATGGGAGATGGTGAAATAATAGACGTGACCGAAGTAGTCCGAGTGTTCGGGAAACATCTGCGTCCAATAGAAGTCCCATATACTCTGTTGCATTGTAGATCAGCAGGAATTAGATGTTAATCTACATAGTTCACCTTTAACGTTTAATTTAGTTTAATCTTAGAAAAAAAACATGCCCCTGTGCGAGCAATTGTTTTTCTTTTCATAAAACCTATAAGAAGAGGCCACATGATTCACTTAGCAAGCGAAGTTCTACTGCAATCTGCCGGTGGTCCGTCGGCCAATTAAGAGTATATCATGGTTACCGCAGTGCCATCTCCGAGTGCCATATGATTTCAATTTTCGAATTTCAACCAAAAGCAGCACATATATTTTTCAACTCACCAACATACTTGATCCTCCATATAACTATAATGAAAAGAATGATTAATCAATAAAATTTTATGAAATCCGTATAACTATTATTGTGGTCGTGTAAACATACATAAATTGACCAAGCGCCTGCCCTGCGACTTTGGATCGATATTGTCTGTTATCCGAGCTAAACCTACGAGAGTTTTACTACATTTGGCACTGATCACTACGCAGACTATTTGGTACATCTGTAAAAACAACCCCGTATGTCAACGACGTTTGCGTTACGCAGGAGAAATAACCTAGTAATGTGACATTTTTTCTCCCAGGGAGCGTTCGCACCATCGTAAATGTAAAGGTCGTAAAAAGTAATGAAATAAAGTTTTTCTCCGGCCGACCCCAAAGTGCCTCGTAGCGCCCTGACTTTGAGGTCTTTCGAATCTCACTGCTACGAAAAGTCATGAGGTGCAGTACCAGCTTCCAACTTTTTTGGCGCAAGTTAGTCAACATTAAAAAGCATGCATTTTGTTGAGTTGCTCAAAAAATATCTCTACCATACACCGTAGAAGCTTGTGGACAAGTACCGACTTAAGGATAGCACAGCAATAGCTCAAAGTAGACATTTTTTCTTAATTTTTGATCAACCTAGGGTCCGTCCTCTATACTTCTACTTCTCGCTCGCCGATATCAGTGCTATGTCTTGTAGCCCAAGGTCACTCTAAAAGAAGGCCCCACAGGGGAAACGGGATTGAGCGGACGTATCTGCGCAGAATTATGATGTTCAGCAATACGAGGGACCTCTTCGCTCACCACAGTTCCTCTTACTCAGCAATAGTTAAATGAATTATAGAGACGCAGAGTACCTTACTTGATGATCTCAAAATTGCTCGATGGCGGTTGACAGCATGTGAAACAAGTGACAGTAAAAAGTTGATTTGATCAAAATGTGCACATTGTTATTAACGATGCAGCCGAAGCCGAAGTTTAAAAAGTTCACTTGATATCATGGAATATTAACTTATTAAATATTCCGAAATAAAAGTTTAAAGAACTGACCGCAACTTAGGCCACTGCTTGAACCACATAGCTACACCACTGCATGAACGACCAGACTAGGTAGAGTATACGCTATACGAAAAAAACTTTTGTCTTAATGAACCGTATATAAATTTTCGTTTTTTTTTCCCAACGAAATATCCCAATATATTCTATTATCCTTTCTATGTTTAATCAAAGAGTAACAATCATGATGTACAGACATATAGAATTTTTTACCGGCGTCATTGATTCCAAGTTATTTTTTTAGAGAAAAAATATTTTTTTCTTTCGGCTTTTATGACTTATTATTCAAGCCCTACAACCAAAACTGACATACTAACCTTCACAAAAATGATCAAATATCCTGAAAAAAAAAAGAAAATGTCGCAATTTTTTCCAATTGAAGAATATTTTCAAAACGTTCAAAGATCTTGACGCGGGCTAATAGTTCCTGTAAATTTTGCACAGATCATCAGCATGGTCATTTGAGATTATGAATAGGAATCAAGAACTGCAAATATTTTCATCAAACCAAAAATAACAGCTAACTATTCTACTACGGCAATAGTTTATTACGTATGTTTGTATATACACGAATTCAGGTGCGGCAGAAACCCTTTGGTAACCCTACTTCGAGCTAGTAATGATCAAACAACAATACCGAAATGTCTCAAGCAATTATTAAGAATAAAGAAAAAAAAATAGCGTAACAATATCTTTTAGCTTGAAATTTAAAAAGTCGGTATCAAAAACGGTCATGGCCAACCTTGCCGACAACTCAAGCCCCTTAGATTTGCCGTTAATCAGACAACTGAACAAGGAAAAATTTCATAACTACTCGATGCTGTAGATTCTCTATGCGTCCGTATTATATATGTTGTTTAAAGCAAGGTTCATACTTGCAATTTAAGGTCCTATGGACAGGTGTTCCCACAAAATTGACGTTGTGCCTTAACGTTTTGAAACGACTCGTTGAAACAGAGATTTCCGGGATCGCTCGTAAGCACGTATAATATGTTAAAACTATCACCCACTGTTTATTAAACTATTTTCCTTTAAGCATTGGAATTAAGTAATACTGAAAGTACATTTCGTGACTTAGTAACAAGGCTATGAGAAAATACCTGTGGGCGTGGGCCACACAGATGATGGCGCAAGCCGCCTCAACGTTAAGGCGAAAACGGACGTGTAACCTTATTTTGAGCAAGCATATGGTGACGGTTTAAGCACGTAGAAGCATATAACGTGTTTTATATGGTAAATATTATGTACGGAATCGATCGAATGGTCGGGAAGCGTTCGCTTGAGTCTCGATGTAAAGGAAACTGATGCGTTTTGATGAATTAGGTTAAAACGAACATAAGGAAGCTCGATCTCAATATCCAGTCTAACTTCGAATGAATTGTCTTATTAGACGACCAGACTCGCTCAGTCCTCTTAGGTTATTCTTACCCGATCCTATCTCAAAATGTGTTCGCGAGTTTTTACACGGGCTACCTTATGAGTGTTAAATGAATAGGTTGATGATAAGGCTGAATTCCCAGGCCCAATGCGGGTTGCCAAGCAACTGATGATGATTACATACAGTTCGACGCTGACTTTGGCGCTACCTTAAAGCTTAATAATAATAGTGCAAGCAGACCCATCAGAAAAAGGGGTGTGGCTGTTCTTAGCCCTTGCCTATCGCTTTTTTTTTATAAATATTTCTCATTTTCGCGCAGCCACCGGTTTGTTGTCCAAGCTTTTTATAGTTACGCCGTTTCTAATCGTCAAGTACCGAATTCCTAGACGCCGCTTAAGGGCATACCAAATTGTGTGAGTTATGATGGAGTGCTACAGTATATGCTAATTTACTTAGAGCTTAATTTTTGAACTAGGAATTCTACGCGAGCCTAGACAATGTCCTCCGTCGCTGTGAAATCCCTAAGGAACTAGTGTTTTGTTGAAAGTGGTAGATTCTGTTAACTAGATGGCGGTGTATCAACCATTATGGCGCAATATTTATAAACTAACAACAGTAATTTGTAACAAAACTATCGTTCATTCACAGTTCTAAGCATCTAGACATTGCGGAACATATTAAATGACCCTAGCGAAATTGCTCAGTAGTTTCGAATCGTCAAATATAGCGTTTCTAACTCTAAAAATAGCTTTATACATAGATAAGTCATAATCGATGATAAGGACCACCCTGCGTGGCAGTTTGGTGCTAGAATTTTGCCAATGATAGTCGCAGTCAGCAAGGTCCCACGGTCCTTGACTGGAAGACCTTGCGTGTTTTTTTGTGACAATTTAGAGACATCTCTCATGGACGTTGATCTTGAATATATCATTTTTACTGAAATTAAAATGGTAGACGTCGTGTATTTTATTAGAACCTGAAAATTGATTTCTCTGTAGCTAACCAAACGTTGCTCTTAATGTAAAATTCGACGTATTTATGATAATTTGACTAGAAAGCGGTTTTTAGCATTATGCTCTACGGAAGGTATAGATTGTCGTACAAAAAAAGGACAAAATCTTTGCCTCAAGAACACCTGAGAGTTCCATATATCGCAAAATTCGGCTAAAATAATACAAAACCTATTTAACCAAATCAAATCCTTCTATGTAGTGTAAAAAATTGGCCGGGGAATCAAACGAGAAAAACCGATTTTAAAATTTATCGACAAATGTCATATTGTTCAGTTACAAAAGCATCACAAATATGAAATATCAGTGAGATCTTTATTTTATATATACGGATTGTGACCGACCGCGTTAAGGACAATTAGATATTGCCTTTTCACATGGCGTATAGATGTGCCTTTGCAGTGGTGTGCTACACGTGCACCAGCCTAAGACAACGGGAGAAGGCTGCTCGTTCATGAAATGAACGTTAGTCTAACACATACGCACTGCCTTAGCTACGTACATACATACACGTAGATACATGACATAATTTCACTGCGGTACCACATAGCGATGCGATACTCCCATATGGCATAATATAGTAAACATTCACGAACACAGCGGGGCCTCGCGTCGAACCGAACGAATACGGCCATACTGAGTGTCGATGTTTCAACCTGCGCATAGACAGACAGGCCTTGTTTTTGCTTTTGGAAATGAGTCAGAATTATATTTCACTATGTAGTAAAAACATTTGACATTAATACGACCACCAGCTCTTCTAATCGGCTTACAGTAGATCGTATTGTTAGAGTTCACATAAAAGCTGAAAGCTTCGACACTACTCATTGAGTAGTCAACTACTTAGTGGGTGCTCAATTGAGTACAAGACGACTAGTTTCTTATTTGACAAATCCATACCTGTCATGCGCTACTTAAATCGTGATTCGTTCATTGCGAATCTGATAAATTGTCAAACACACAAAAGCGTAACGATACTTTGTATATAATAACAAAAGTGTTAATAAGTGCTTCTTAATGCCGTTGCGGTCAACTCGGTACTACAGTGTGCGGATCTTGGCGCTAGAGGAATTGCTAATCTAATTGGAGATCAACATTTACTGGGTGCGTATCTGGGCAAATGTTCGCATTCTGAGCGTTTAAAAGTGGACATTATCTTTTCTTATCGGATTTTCGAGTATTACACGTTACCATGAACGTGGTAACAATGGCTATGTTTAAAATTCGCTCGGCTGTAAAAACATGGACAACTTCAGTTTGCTTTGTCTTCAATTTAAATCTCTACGAGTTTTTCGCAACAGGCATATTCATCTATTTCTGGGTTAGGCCATTACGCGCAGATAGGACGCAATGTGCAGAAGCTCGCAACTTGCTCTAAATTTCATCTACCATCATAAAGGTCACAAAGCTTTTCTAGCGTATCGTTTAATCGTATATCATTTAATCATCGAGTGCTACATAAAATAGCTCTTTCTTTTCACGGAAACTGTAAAACTCCATCTCGTTGGCAGAACTGGAACAGACAAATCAGATTTTTTCTGAATGAATCATGTCCGTCAAAACTAGCCCGTCACATTAAGCTTGACTGAAACCTATATAGCATAGGTTTCAGTTCCAAAATTATGATCAAACTTGGATTTCACTGCTGTAATAGCATCATTGAGGAGAAGATGATCAGAGATATTTAGCGATCTCCCTATGTTCAATGTGATACGAATACAACGCATCGGACAGAACTGTTCAAAACAATATTTACAGAAACACTCTACGCCACGAGGCCGTAAACAAGCATTGTGAGTTCACTACTCGAGGGTATGAGGCAGTGTATAGACACTTTGATGGCACACCTGATTGGAGTTCGGTGGAGGTTTTTGCAATTAACATGGTTAGAATATCTGTGATCGTCGGACGGTGTCAGTATGTGTTTTTGCTCTTTCTGTGTGTAAGAACGACGACGTCCTTCTTTTATGTTTTTTCTCACTTCTAGTTATTGCTCACATTAGAACTATTATGGCTTACATTGTTTTTAAGGGTCTCTTTATTGCCGACCGTATAGCGTATGTGAAGATAAATTCATCGGCGCAATGGGATCAATGATTCAGTCTGTCAAGCAAGTAGAATTTGTCTAATTAAGCTTCAAAGGGGATTTGAGATTATTAAGTAGTGGTTTAGGAGTCAAAAGAAATCGATCGCAGCTGCGGTACCCTAGGCCCAGAAACCTCTGTTCGTGATGACTTGTCAGCTATAGAGAAATGTTTTTTGGGTGACTGTTATCTGCATGTGTTCGGTAGAAATGGAGCGTAGGAGCTTACATTTGTATCTTGTAGGAATCTCGACCCAGCAGATAGAGAAAGGATGACATTAAAATATACGTTTAGTATTTATTGTTACTGTTGTTTCCTTCAACCGCGACCGTAATGACCCATAATTAAAATCGTAATGGGTTTGAAGATTTAAGAGCCCTTGCTAGCTATTAGAATCCATATGACAAATTATAGCGGGTAATGATCTATTGTTTTTACCTTTCAATGGGCCACATCTTCGGTTATGAGTTGTGCGGCACGTTTCTCGGAACGCAAGGTTTGTTACGAACTCTGCTAATTCTTAGCCTTCGTTTGCAAAGACTGTACAGCGAGGCTGTGTGGGATACGTAATCTATCGGTGTCCATATGTAACAAAAGACATGCTGCAATTCTATGTACATACATCACATTTCAACACGTTGAGATAAGTTCGTAAATGTACATTTCTAAGATGTTTATAGTTATGCATATAGAAGAATCGTAGTAGATTTGGAAAGGAAACAAATTTCATGCGGATCTTTAAAAATATGTCCTTTTTATATACCGACAAACGATTAAGTTAATTTTTCATTTGTACCGTGGCATAATATCAAACTTCATTTATTTAACGAGCTCGTTGCGGTAAACTATTATTCAATAACGGCGGATAAAAATTTGAGACACTTACTTGCGTATTCACGCCGTTTTTTTTCTTTATAAAATGCAGTGATACACCATCAAGTCGCACTCCTTACTAGCTAGATCTATGGCCATAAGGACGCACAATACTGACATAGAAATCTCATCTAGATGTAACAAGAAATTGGACATTTTAATTGATCTAATTTACTTAGATTAAGTTCTTCAATAATTTATTTTTGAACAGTAATGTTTTACATATACATACATACATAATATCTATTACGTAAAATGTGCGTACAACTCGGCTGTTTCTAGCGTCTTAAAATCCATACGACGCTAGCATTCGCAAAATACTGCGCCTGTCAGCTACAGCTGAAAGCGAAATCCATAAGTAAATGATAGTAACTTTGGATTAGCAATGGTTTTTCTACCGATCAACGATCATTTATAACTCAATCGCGTCGAGTAAGTCGAAGTCTAGCTAATATAGACCTGTTGTACGTGATCATCGCTACCTTCCTGTGAGCCGCAAGCGCAGGCGACGATTCCTGACTTGGACGAAGTTCCATTCAATATGCACTATTAGAAAAGGATGACGCTGTCGACGATGTTTACGGAAAAGATGAAGCAATTACGACGTCGGCATGACACGTAGACTTACCGGCAGACAGATTGCAACCTCCCGTTATTCAGCTAGCAACGATACGATTTCTGCGTCTGCTGTTAGTAACCACAAAATGGAAACAAACGTTTTGCTTACCGGTGCAGGTACTGGATACGTCGTCGCCGTCGCCGTCGCCGTCGCGTCTTTCGGTGTTGTTGATGCTGCCGGCATCGTCGCGACCACTGTCGTCGTTGTTATTATGGTCGTGCCGATTGTGACTGCATTCTAGTGAAAGCTAGCAGACGTGACTGGCGCAGACCGTGCCGGCATAGTGGACAGCTGCTAGGGGTTCATTTAACCCCCCATACTACTCTGTACTACTAGTGCTACTGTTATTTCGCACAATGGCTCTTTTACGCGCTTATGGATTTTGTCTTGGCGCGGGTGGCGGTGCTACGCGCGCTTCCCGCCTCTCCTCACAAACGGCACGTCCGTCCGGATCATTTGGTGCTTATTCACTGAATAATAGTAGAGCTACTATTACAACAGTCCTCGTGCGATATACTACCCACACTTTGATAAGCACTCCGAAAAGCAACAAAATAGAACAAATCGGAAAAATACAACGGTGACGAGAAAAAGACGAAGCGAAAAAAGCCGTCTCTGATCATTCTGTAGCCGGTATCGATGCCACCATCAACCACAATATTGGCAACTAGCTCGTTTTGCCTTGCCGAGACGGGTCTGCGCTTGGCTGTAAACGTAATCCCAACATATTTATCGGATCCCTGGGAGACGCGAGGAGAGTCGAATTCTTGACATTGTATGATCCTTGACCCATTGCATTTTCTCCTGCTACGCGGCTCCATAACGATATTCGTAAAGCCGATATTCGTACGTAGGGAAGTCTCAATTGGCCGTCCGACCAGTAGCTCCAGGTGGAGTTGGGTCTTGCAGTCGTCGCATTATATTGAATAGTTGCAACTAACAGCATCGATAAGGAGAAATTTATGCTCTGATCGCCTGCTGACTTCGTGGCTGTTAGTGCCTCCCGTGTGTGTACTGTTCTGGATTTGGGCAGTAGCAGTAGCCGAGAAAGGGATATGGGGTTAATAACGACAACAACGACTATCACTGGGTCACGAGTCGATATGCCCAGATATTAGACAAGACTCTTCTTGCCGTTGAAGCGCGGGATCGATTATGTTTTGTAGATTTGTTCTACTTGAATTCAAACTGCGAGACAGGAAGTAACTGGTAGAAATGCCTGATGCGTTATGGATTGTCGGAAAAGTAGCTTTAAGAAAAAACGTAGACGCCGTATATGTATGTACAGAGGGGGGTACGTTTTAGTTAACCATGTATATCATTGGTATTCTAAAGGCTAACACAACTAATGACAAATGATTTATATTTGATAAAACAAGGCAGCAACTTCTAGTCGAACAGCTGTGTAACCTGGCTTATAATAGCTTGTGTACATCGTCAGAAATACATCTTTACGCGTAGTCGCAATAGAGGTAAACATCGGAATCAACAACTCCTATCCATCGTTAATATATCGATCCATCTAATCTATTCTACCTTTGATTGTAAACATTGTATGTAAGCGTTCCAATTATACGACACACGTAACGGAACTTAGTTAAAACTTTTCTACACGCAATAAAGCTATCAGCGGCGCTAGTCAAGCAAGGGTTACAATTATCGTGATTAATTAATCAATTAATTAATAGATTTCCTTATAATTAAAACGTGCCAACAGCTGAAAAAATTGGAGCATCGAACTAACTGCTTTAACCTCCGACATTCGAGTTGTAAAGTATCCTATCAGACGGGTGTCTCCTCCCAGCGCGAAACGAAGTGTAGTTAAGGTCGAAATCGGACCCAGACCACAACGTGTTCTAAAGTTCTACAGGAAAACATGTTATCAGTCGGACATAGTACAGGACTATGTGTTTGTCTTCTATTGGACCCTAAAAAATAGTCATGAATCTCAATTTTAACATCCGAGTAAACGATGGCAAAACAAGTTGATCATTATGATCTATTTAGGTGATTCTGTCTGAGGTTGCGTAACTACAAACCCGAACGCGCGCATTTTAAGGCTTCTGTGGTGTTGAAGTCCGAACTGACTTCAGGACTGGAAGCAGTCAGGCACTCCAAGCCAAGAACCACCCAAGAACCGAAAAGCTGCCTATAGAACAAAATCTACCTATATAACTTATAAAACAGATATGCGCACGCGTGGATCCGCAATGATTATGACATGAAACTATAAAATTTTTGGTTTGTTATTTCTTAAAAAAAAAATATAACCAGGCCGAATCCTGAATAGCATTGTGCAGATCTTAAAATACATAAAAATAAAAAAATAGCTTTAATTGAAAAATACGGTTTGACTTTATTCATCGCGTCTATCCGCATCACAATCATTCGTTCGCACCATTTTGCGTTCGGCCTCTCTTGTTTCCTTTCCAGTTCATTCAAAAATAATAAATAAATAAAATATAAATACAACCGATGTTTCACTCTGGGATATACATATACATATACATATATATATATATGTATATATATATATATATATACATATATATATATATCCGCATAAATCACTTATAAAACATGATAGTCTTTCCCCTGAGGTAAAAAAATGTGCGACAACTGCTAATCATTAAAACGACGTTATTCAACCACAAACGTTTAAAAAACTCCCGCTCATATTTAATTTTCATCTTAATCGCAGCCTGTAATTGTTCACCATAAGTCCGATATGCAACGGGGCATTTGAGTTCAACAATTGGCGTAGAGTTCCTTCAGAAGGCAAAATGTTCAATAAACAATACAGCTCTCATTAGGAAGATGATAGGTTGGGATCCCGTTGGCGGATCGTGACAGCAGGTTTTGAGGCCACCTTCGTATTCTGCGATACCCTTGCCACCTAAAAAGTATTAAAATTGTTGTCAATATTGATTCTTTGGCAAACTGAAATTAAGTTATGATGGAGTGAATCTTCATTGCTAAACTGACCCCCATAATCCTTTCGTAACTCGTACTCGACGTACAACCGACAGAACGTTAAGTCCTGCATGTAGTCATTGCCAACCAAAGCT
Source organism: Varroa destructor (assembly GCF_002443255.2). Taxonomy (NCBI): domain Eukaryota; kingdom Metazoa; phylum Arthropoda; class Arachnida; order Mesostigmata; family Varroidae; genus Varroa; species Varroa destructor. The sequence continues at coordinate 53,139,638 of NW_019211455.1, read as the reverse complement.
GTTTCGGCCTTAAGACGTTAACACCAAATTTAAAAAAATAAAGCGTTCTGGGCGTCGCTTAGCAACAACAGGGTAGTTTCTAAACAGTGATACACAATCTGCATTGATTTCATCAAGCTAGATACATGACAAAGAAAAAATTCCGTCTAGACCATTGTAACTGCTGAGCTATCTCTTTAATAAAAATGTAGTACTTGTAACAGCTATTTTTGAAATTGCCTAAATGTAAGACACGTTGTGACCAATAAATTAAGGGCAAGTCGATTTTTCGTAGAACTAAAGCATCTTGAGTATGATACTGAATCAATGAGAATGCTTCAGCTGCAGCCCGTATCCAATCTTCGGGCTTACCTTTGCGAGATCTAGAACGCCTGTGAGATAGCACTTGCGGGTTTTGCACTTCAGCTGCCCTTCGAGACCGCAGCGGCACTCCATACATGCTCCTGATGCCTGCGGAACAATCTGTCCGTAGTGGAACTTGCGACCATCTAGTTCGCACTGAATGTCCTGGTAGCGATTCGCTTTGCTTGGCAACGCAACAAATGGTCGTTGTTTCTTTGCAGTGAACCCCTGATGTTTGCTGTTTTTCAGGGGAACTTCCGGGTCACATTCGACAAGTGGACAGCACATGCCTGCGCGGCGCACTTCGCGGCAACTTTTCGCTACCTTCATTGGGGGACACGAAGTCTTCCAGCACAGGACATCCCCACTAAAGCACATACATTTATCGCAAGCGTCTTCTCTGTGAACGTTTCCGCCATGCCGAAACAGCTGACCGTCAAATACACAGGATCCGTTTCGATCTGATACAAAAGTATGGCTTTTTGTGCGCTTTACCTTGTACGAGCGACCACCAATTTTTACACGATCATTGCTTTTCAGAATGCGAATGGTAGTCGAGAAGTCCTGTGCCTGAATTGCCCATGCTATGGCCACGAGCACCGCTCCAACCAGCTGGGCTCGCATCTTCAGCAGGAACAAAAGAAAGGAGCACAGTTCTTCACGAACACACGAGTGTCACTCACCGTCCAATGTGGCTCTCAGGTTAGCGACGATGACCACAAACGACGATGAATAAAACTCTTGTATCTCACTAATAAGATATGTTTTTTTCGGTTAGCTCGTTGCCGATCGTCTCACTTGACACGCCGTCGTGCAGCGGCGAACTCCTAAACCCGGGAAAAACTTTCACTTTTAGCGACTGCGCGGCTCCCGCGATGCCGTTATGTAGTTGGCTTCGTGTGAGGGTCGCTTCGGGGGCAGAGAACTGGCAGCGTTTAGTCTCTTCTTCGACCCTCGCCCTCGACGCGAGGCCAACTAACGTCGCGGACGACGCTGACGCCGACTACCGCAGGAAGTAGAGAGAACGTAATCGGTCGGCTGAGGGAAGCATGCCGGGGCCCAGACGTCTCTCACTCTTGTCATGGCTTCGATAGTTGACATGATGATCGCCGATATTTTTTGCGGCAGCAACTTCTTTGTTGTTGTCGATTTCGCTTGAGCATCTCCATTACCAGCTTTGCCGGTCGCTGAAGTTCACGCTAAACATTGACGTTTATAGCGAAAAAGTCAAATAAGAACTGGCGCTAATGTTTTGCTGTTAAATGGCGTAGACCGAAAATCGAAAAGTGTGCCGGCCCCTAAAAGAATGGGGGACGGGGGCCGGGGGGGAGAAGTTCGACATCTGTTTTAATCTTCAGAATCAGTTTGCTTAAAGTTGTTTTTTCTTTTGACGATTTTAAGTTAATGCTAGTCAAAGAAAGAACGAAAGATATTTGAAGATGATCTATGTACTGTTACTATTCAATAAGGAAATATTGCTTCTGGTAGGCGTAACTTGTATGCTTTATTGGATCACGTCAGCAGCATGTGTAATCGTACGGCCGTGCGCCGGCTCACCTGGAGGAGTGGCACCTAAATTTTCGAACAGCGATTCGCTTCCCGGTCGAGGCACCGCTCATTAGTAGTGCTCACTCAATCTGTCCTACTGAAAATGAAAAAAAAAATCATTACCATAAAAGCTTTGCCAGATGTTGCAAGAACATCTTTCAGAAGTCGCTGAGCAACAGAATTGTCGAGGGCAATATTGAATGATGCCGTGCGACTAAATTACTCGTATAGATTACTTCCAAAATAGTTCGCATACCTCTATATCGTGACGAGTTCTTCAGGAGCTCCTCTTGTTTCTGCACACAAAATTGGCTTTCATCATACTAACTCTACCCAGCCGCAACACTGGCGTCCTCTTCTATTGAGATCTGATCAATGTGTTAACCTTATTTTCACCAGCATTCAAACAGGGCTTTTTTGCTTCGTATTTAGAAAAAACGAACACAGAGTAAGAGCGAAGCTGAGTAAGTTCTTCGCAAACTTATTAAGTCCGCAGCTAGTGCAACAATCGGTTTGAGTTTATCAACTTGATCTTCTTATTTGATCTACTATCAACAAGCGGGAAGAGATTCTATCATCGAGGCGCTCCGTTTGCACTGCTACAGTAACTGTTAGTAAATAACCGACCGCATGGAGTAACATCGGGAACAGTGCCACATAATAATAAGATTGTCGAGAGAAAAAATCCCCGATGCGTACCCACACACACAGTTGCTGGAAGATGGCTGGAAGATTTGCCCGGTAGATGTAGTTGTTGTTACACTCCAATTTAACTTGCTCCCTCTGCCCACGTTAAAGAGGTTCATCTTAATGCTTATGCGGCAACAAAGTTGCGATTATTCGATGTTGGACCCAACAAGCAAAAAATAGACCGCCCATAAGCAACGAGATATTCATCAACGTTCGTGGTCTGTTGACGGCAATCAGCGTTATCTTCGGCTCGACTCAGACTAGCTGGCGCTAGCGATGCTATCACAGACAAACAGTGATGTGCTTATTGAACTATTACGAATAATACTGATAGAACTTCGACGGAACGCCGCAAGTCTTCCGGTAGATAACAGCACCGAGAAGACGTTTTTGGTTTAACCCGCGCCATCAAGGGTGGCCGCCGATGCACGAAGTAGCCTCGAACCCACAAAGCTTAGCCGACAAGCGTCGAGCATCAGGTCCTTTATCCCAGAGAAAACTGTCAACGTGCGTACCCACTTTTTGACTCAGAAATACCAATGTGTAAAGTTTCATTTGTGTACCCAAAGTGATCGGTACGCCATCGACTGAATGGCAGAGCCCCGATATGATCGCTTTAATAAAGTTCGAACTTCAGCGAACAAGAACTTTTCAGATCCAGTCCGACTTTCAGCGTTGCTTTGTTAATTTGCAAAGCACACATATTTCAACTAGCGTTACCTTTTTCCAGAAAAAAAAAGTTTGGATCATCACTAGTTCTTCCCTTTCGTTTTCTTCATTTCGACACGAAATCATTATTTACTGCTTCTGCTAATTCTAGTGCTTCGAACTTTGCGTAGTGCAATGCTCTTATTTGGTCGCCGGTCCTTTTGTGTAAATCTGAAAATTTTAAGAGCCGAAACGTGTATGAAGAAAGCTTTCCCTCGGATGCGTCCGTCGCCGCCATTTTGCCCAGACTCGACCGCCCAACGGCCAGGCCGTCTCAGTTCGCCTAATAGCGGTAGCTGATTTATGCGCGCGAAAGGTTTCACGCGCGACCCGTGAATTACGGTCAAGCTATTTCGTATCTTGCTACTGCTTCTGGTATGACGGTTGCTACTGCAGCGACTGCTATCAAAGAGATCAGATCTGACAATCGATCGATGCCTGAGACACATCTGCTCTCACGAACCATTCGTTTCGAGCTATGATTTATTGAACATTTATATTTCAATATTTTTCCATACCGCGCCAACTGTGGATGTTTCGTATTGTTTTGCTGCCGCTGCGATCTCTAACGTGTAGGCCGAATAAGTCCTGATCATGTTTTATGCAACAGCTTTCTTCTTCTGCTGTATATATGCACAGTAAATATGTGCATAGCGGTTAGATTGCTTATCATTATTATAGAAACAACCAAATCGTCGGTAGAATTCGCGCGACACGAACGGACGATTCGTCGATTTTTCGCAGATGTCGAGAACTTAGACGTTCCAGGGGACGACTTCTGAGCGTGCTAACAACTTGCTCCGCCATGTTTCATCGTTCGCAGTGTTTGACAACTTTTTACGCGCTAGCCGTTAGCCAATATACTTTATGATCATGAGCTATCATAACTTTTGTTCGTACTGCCTGTCGTTTTTGTTTTCTCAAGAAAGAACTCTAAATTTGAATGGATCGCAAAAAAAATGATTACGGCTCTCTTTTCAAGTACGTGCATCCGAAGTCATCTGACAACGATCCGATAAACGCGACTCGATTTAAACGAGCGTGCGTATTATAGAAAATTTTACTTCATTTTGAAACACGGCATTTCGGTACAATATCGTCTGCTCTTAAGAAAGACGCATGAGATTTTTTTTCGAAATTAGAACGTCTCGATATTATTGTCTTATTATTGTTAAAAGGATAAACAATGCCACGAAAGTTGAACTTATGACGCTTCAATAACAACAAGCTAAGTGTAGACACATTCTGTCCTGTGCCGGGGGCCATCCGTCTGATTGGCAGGCGTGAAGCTTGAAATTGTTGTTCAGTTGGAGTTTCCATTCTGTCCCTAGCTTCTATCTAGCTAAGAGCTACAAAAATTAACGTGGAAAATTTATAGTCCACTCGCGGAGCCTCGGTAGTGATGTGCCGTTTGTGCAGGTCGAAGTTTCAGATGGAGCAGTTCCGGGTGATCCAGCAGTGTGTAAATGTATTTATCCTGTACCTTCAAAAGAAATAAAACTTAATAGAAAAGAAAACTTGATATGTTCGCATTACACTTCTATAATATTTTGCTAGCGCTTCCTGTATCGTCGTGCAAACGAATGGAACGTACGTACTTAATTTCAGGTTTCATCTGCTCATCGTTCCAGAAGCCGCGTCTATTGCGCCTTCGTAAACGGGTCCTAGTTACAATAACGATGAGCACACGTCGATGTCGGTTCCATTGATTTGTAAGGAACTTTATTGTTTCTATTATGCATAACATACTCCTTTACAATGCACAGAATGAATGAAAGTTCTAAGTACTCTAGCTAGCTACGTTTAATTCAACAGAATATATTTAATTTATGTGACAGCTAATTATGTCCCTTTATTAAAAATGTCCCGTTTCATAAATCAGACGATTTGCCCACCTTTCTCGTTTCGGTTTTAGCACGAGCTTATCAGCAACGGTGCAATTCAGGCTTATTAATGGATTTTTATACAATGGCCTGCTAATGGCGTTCACTATCACTGATAAAACATTGGCTAGGTTCGCGAGTTATTCCATTGCCTCGTCAACTTTCGGCGCGAATGAAGTGTATGCAACGTGACTATGTGGATCTCTAGTCACTCACTGCCCATGCTATATCGCGTATTACAGGTCAACAATATGACGACGTTCATCTGTCTGTCAGCTACAAATCCATTTTCTTGTAAATCGTTCTTCCTTCTAAATGTAGACGCCCATCGCCCATCGCCCCTCGACATGACATTTAGCATCCGTAGGGGTCATGTGTACACAAACAGCCCCCCCTCCCCCCTCTCTATCTATCTCCTCGCATATATATGCTAGATTCACTTTTGTTGGGGTCAACGGTGACGGGGCCGTCCCTGATTTGCTGCGCCTCGTCCACAACCCATTTTCGTCGACTCCGTTGCAGAATTACGAGTTCCGACACTGACTATTGACAGCCTAATCTACTCCCAGATTGGCAAACGTATTCCACTGTAGCAGAAGAAGTAAAACTTAGCGACATTTGCTCGAACGGTTTTTGCTTGACGGCGATAATAGCAACCGCTGGGGTGGTGCCAGCCGGCCACGTAAGGTTCGCTGACGAACTTTCTGTGCGATGCACGATCCGCAGTCCGGAAATGATAACGAGCAAATTGTTTTCTTAGGAATGGAGATGCAATAGAAACGCAGATAGCAACGGTAGTAATCAATTAACATGCCATTATTGATTACGTCTTATGCTATCGAATCATCTGGGTGTGATAGGGATGCGAGCGAATATGTGTGTATAAATATCGGCACGATATGACATGCAGCAATGGCCAAGACATATAACTATGTGAACATGCAATATTTCTATTTAAGCGTATCTATATGTGAGATAAGATAATATGTTGCTCGTTGCCGCCTGATAGTTGGACGGATCAGGGCTGGACAGTAGACATTTTTCCGCAAAAATAAGCCTGTATGGCTGGGTCATATTATGGGTAATATGGAATGATACAGTCCAAGAAAACGGTTTGAGACGCCATATTGACTCTGATCGTTTGTCTCGTTTGCCCCTTATTGCTTACGATTTTGGTTTGGACGCTTAAAGTACCCATCTTGTCGTTCAGATTTGTCGAGAGTGCTCTGCCTTTTTTAAATGCATTTTCAACATGGTGGATCATTCATAGTAACTTGCCTAATGTTAAACGCTACCGTTTTCACTCATTGTTTCTTTGTTTTTTCAACTAAAAAGCTTCCTCATGCTCAGACAGTCTCCCGATATTAACAAAGACGCTATGTTATTTCTCTGTTGGCTTTTCAATGCCAACCGAATCAGTTACGGAAACGTGTCTGAATAAAGACCTGTGTGCTGGTTTTACGATCGCGGCTATGCAGAACTGCTTCCATTTCTTCTTAATTATTTAAAGTTTTATTCCATCGAGAGCTTTGCAAGGTGATAACGACAAACGGCGTGTTCAATATAGAAGCTTGGTTGATAAATACACCAAGTTAGTTATCGCTTTCGAAGATGTCATAGATCTAGCTCTGTAAATCTCCGCTAGAAATATCTCCGGTAGTGAAAACATCTGAGAATGGATCGCCTATAGTTCACAGACAATTTATCTTCAGGCTAATCACAGGCTTCAAATTATTATATCCATTTTATTTTTTTATGTCGATTAAGCAATCATAATTATCTTATGATTTATTTTTGTTATTCACGTAATAGAAAAATTAGCAGTAGTTGCTGTTACAATAGGCATTGCAACATTGTCTGTTGAGGCTGTCACCCAGCAAAAACCCGGGTCGTCAATGTTTTGAGTGAAAATATGGACCTAAACGATGCTGACTTTACTTACGCGTAATCGCTAAAGGCTATGCCAGCATCTTCGCCACCTTTACCATTATCATCGCGATCATCATTGTACAGAACGGAAACTTCACAAGTCACGGAGCTGAAGTCTTCGCCGATTCATCTATGACTTGAATCACAAAAGTTGTCATTACAAAGAACTAAGACAGCTGTAGAAACCGTAAAATAGTAGTATAAAGGGATCGACTCTATTACTAGAAAAAAAAAAAAGAAAGAAAAGATTTTCGTTCGCAATATTGTCGTGTTTGCAACGACAATATGAAAACACATACACACCCACACACAGACCCGGTTACGTGAAGCTTCTTTCACGTATTGACTTGGTACGTAAATGTGTTTTAGTGTAAATTGTCAACAATTTTCAGACAGCTGCGCGGACCCCTTCCGTTTCAAGTGAGAAAAGTTCATTTAACAGATCAGCAGCCTCGAACAACGGCCACAGACCGTTCGTAGTCAGCCTTTTCGACGGCGACGGGATCAGACACGCAACGGGCAAAATGGAGCCGAGTCAGAGAAATAATGCATTGCCACAACTTTTTTCGAGGAACGGTCCCCTATCATTTCATCCCTTCACGTATTGGTCGCCTTAAGACCAGTGTCAAAAAAAAACAGAAGCTAAGCGTCTTCTTAACGCAGCCGGTTTGTAATTCGTTGTAGACTTGGTTTGCCGTCTCGGATTTTGATCGTTGGCTACACATCGTATTGGCGAGGTAAAAGGAAAATGCCTAAACATTAGTGACTGTTAAGGTGGAGCCTGAATTCGACCAAAAAAGGGCTGTAACTATTGACGGGTATAAATCTGTGCGAGATCATCAGTCTCTAAGATGGAACGAAAAACAGTTATCAATAAAACTTGTTAATATGCTCTTATTTAGAAAATGATGAGCCTCCAGAAGCAGAAGCCGCATGTGGGCTTGCTGTTATTCTGGAACGTGAATCTATCTAGATTGCGTTCCGGGTCTATTCTTAGACGGCAGTGATCGCCCGTTTTGGCTCTATATCTGTTGTAAAATCTACTGTTTTGACCACGTATCGCGCCTCATAGAAGGCAGCAGACACAATCATCGTGATCAACTTCTCCTTCTTGACCGCAGTTGACACAATTTTCTAAGTTACAGTAGCGAACGAAACGCTATTCCAATATAGGTTCAATTTGCGCCGATGATCACGAATGTTGTAAAAAATTAATGACAACGGGCTCAATTTTCTATCTGAGCCAAAGTTATAATTCCGGTTTCCGATATGCACCTGTTTATGTAAAGCTAGAACAATTTAATCCTTGAGAAGCGCCGTGACCCCTGTGATTTCACTAGCTCTGTGATCTATCCTCTTAGAAGAAATACGTCGTAGACATCTTGAATGCCTGCCGCTTTCGGTTTACTAGACAACGTTTCCAGTCGGTACTATAGGGACCTTTCAAAAAGACCTCCTGCTAATGATAGAGATGGAACCCGTGCAGTTCGCTCAGCATTCGTTCGTGTGCGTTTCGCCGCTCTGATCATAGAAGTTCGACGTAAAAATATGAGTTTCCTCTCAATCCGTAATTACACAACACCCGACACCTGAAATTCTCATTAAAAAAAACACAAGAAAAATCGTTGCACTTTGTTCCTCTTTATTTTAATTAGCCAATTACATCTCGTAGAATCGTTGAAGCGTGTTTCACTATGCATTTCTGCATGATCCATCGAAAAATGTCTTTAATGCGCTTCATTAAGGTTTTTTTTTTTTGCCTACGTCTTAATTCTACTTCTAAACTAGTGTAATCAACGAACAGATCGGCTGTTTGTTTCTAACGGTAGCGAACGAATTTCATCTATACTTTACCACGACCATAAGACGCCATTGTCCCTACGAGCGCTTTCAATAGTTCATTGAATCTAAACAATCGGCTATTAGAGAAGCGCCTATCATTCTTAATTACCTGACAGTGATGAAAAAAGGACGACCATTCGCCGGATTCATAGACAGTACCGTACTGCATATTGCAGATGAGACGAGATCTCTCTTTGTGTCAACTCTCGAAAAATAAATCGGCTTATATACTAGATGTATCTACTTTTCGCCCAAATCAGACTCAAACCAAAATTCGTTATCGAACGGTTGCGCTGTATACGGCGGTCTGTTTCCGCTTGTTCTATTATTTTGCCTGTTATCTGTTTGAATCTGTGACCAATTGCGGCTTATCCGTCGAGTTCAGCTCAGCTTGTCTGGCGTACGCTTCAGTAACATGGGAAGGGTTCATGTTAAGCCGATTGCGCGCAATCATCGTTTCAACATTGGGCCGTATCATTTGTGACCGGACTTCACCAAAAATTATAATGATACAATCCAAATAAATAATGCATCGTCATAGTACCGCCGATCTGCGCGTTAATGTCCGATTGAGCGTTTATGTGTTCGGCTACGGAATACGGAAAAAAAAAACCAGAGCGTTTCGCGTATTCTTTCTACGCTGTTTTTTGGCCTCGTCTTAGTAATCTCAATAGATCGAATTCCACCATTGACTATAACGGTATCCGCCACATATGATATAAATATGCACTCTATATAACTATTTTTAGCAATTTCATTCTTCGTTTTGTTTATACAGATCTGCTTACGATCGTCGCAAGCCGTCGACATCTACTCGAAAAATAGAACCTCGTTTATTCCAGTGTTCGGCCGTGAAGTCTCTGCAATTTACCTGTCTATCTGTCATCATTACCCTCAGTCTATATTTAATTCGTTTTATAGTTGTTTTGTAGTTGGTTATCGTTAACGGTAGAATCGCACTAGGCCATTCCTGCCTTCGTACGCAGGCTTTGAAAGTGGCCGATTACGTTTAGGAATTTTTAAATTGTATATAGTGCCCTAATTTTCTGGCCAATCCGGGTATCATCTACGTGGGGAAACCGGGCCGGGAGACTGTGCCGACTTTCTTAATAGACGGTCTTAATAGAGGTTTGTAGAGCTAAAGACACGTAAACACATTTCGATTTCTCGCGGAAAAACGTATGAACTCGTGCTACCATTATTCTGTGTCGCTGAAGATATGAAATTGAACTGGCGGATCGCGTTCAGCCGCTGTTTTTTAATTGGCTTTTTCCATACGCGCAGAGACAAACGCCACAACGACATTAGTCAATGTTATAGTTCTTGCTTGTTTATGTCGTCCATGTTTCTAATGAGGTATCATCTCGATGATAGTCCATTAACGTTATTCGTAAAACTTGACTAAATGGAATCGCGGCTAGAAAATAGGATGATTATTAGCTGAACGCCATATCAAATCCTCGTGAGAACGATACGACATGTTTGTCTGCTACCACGGAATCGGTGCGAGGCTCATGATAGCGTCATGCGTTCCGTTTAGCTCACTGGCCTGTTTGATTTTTGAGATAGCTTTCCCACAGGGTATTATGTTATGGGTCAACCCAAAAGGACGCCCAGCGATCAAGGTCCTAGACGGATTCATACGTTCGGACGAATTTGCAGAGCCGTGTCGCTTTGTTTACCATTGGATGCTCACTGTGGCTACTTTCAATGTATTCTTTATATAGGATTGTACCTAGACCTATGAGCAATTAACATCATGCTTGTTGCATACATTGCTCACTATAGCTTTGCAGCTTGTTAGCCGCTGGACTGACAGGAACGAGGCCATCTTCCAACAAAACCACCCACTGTCTGGTCATTATCCCTAACTAGGTAAATCGGCCTATTTTTCAATGGAGCCCTGCTACACAATTCTCACCGTTCGTAGCTGTATACGATCATATTTGTAAGTAGATTTTGTAATTTTGAAAGTAATCATAGATCCAGTTGGTTTTTTTTATAGCGCTATTATATTCTCGGTCAGATTTTAAACGGTCATCACCCGCTGTGCAAGGTAGCCCTAATCTAAGTCAGACCAAAGTCAGATATCGCATCGATCCGTAATACATCCATGTGCCCCCCTCCTCATACGTGTCAATGCGCGAAAATGGAACAATGTCATTTTAGCTCTTCCTATAATAGGCCTCTAGCTATAGCCACAGTCTGAGTCGATATGCTCTATAAAAATATGTTAAACCCGTATGCAACTATATCCAATAAATAAGATACATCTGGAAAACTGCAATATATGAGACCTAATTCGTCCTGACCGATTGCTCTACCCTCTTGATCTTTTCTGTTTTATCACGTTTTTATTATGATATTACCTTGGCAAAACGCTCACGCGAAACATATTTTAAACGCAAGCTTCTCATAACGCCTGATCGGGTTCAAGGCGACCAAGGCCCCGGAGTATGATCCCGGGTAGCCAAAAGGCTAATCGAGGGAAACTCTAATATCTAGATGACTTTAAAATGTCATATCAGTCTTGTCTAAATATGTCTTAATCTTTGCCCGGAAGTCTTTGAATGATTGAAAGCGATGCATATGAACCCTTAGCCAATTAAGGTGGCATTTCGGGAGAACTGAGACCGAACAAGCGCAGTCCTAGTAGTGGCGGAAGCCGCAGCAGCAGCAGCAGCAGTAGTAGTAGTAGTAGCAGGGAGCACGAGATCTTGACTTCATCTGCCAGTTTGCGATAGCAGCTACAGATCTGAATGATCAATATTTACGTGCAAAAAACAGACGTATTTTTTCATTAATTTTTGCGTTTAATGCGTAGACTTTCGAGCGCACACATTTTATCTATCCTATGTAGAAAAACTAATAATCTTTTGCAATTCTCAAGATGTTTGCAGCGTTGGCTACGTCGACCCCCAATGCAGTCGTTAACGCAAAGCCGCCAACGTAACAAAATGTCAACCTTCAACCACGACCGAGTAACGCCCAAAATTAATCAGTATAGCCAAAAATACATGAAGGTCACCCTTTGGCTTATTGTTCAACCTTGCACTGTCCACTTCGCTTGACAACGGCGCCGAAATAATCTTTCGTTAGAATCTACATGTTTTTAGCTTGCTGTGTGCCTCCGACCATTCCGCCAATTTGAACTAGGCCAAAGTTACCGTTCAGTCTGAAACTCTCCTCTTTCCTTGTCTTTTCTATGCGCATGTCACACTTTAGATAGTGCGACTTTCTTCCACGCCAGCGTTCCACCTTAGACTATTTCCTAGGGTTTGATCAAGACGAATGGATAATGTACGAGAAAGCGGTACCTGACCTACTCTGCGCAAGGATGTTTCAGACGGCATGCCTAGTGTTCCTTCAGCAATCTAGCTCGATGACGAAGCTCACTCATACAACCCGCCGTAGTAACTCATCTGTGCTCATGAGTCAACACCCGACTCTGGACTCTTCCTGTCGTAGACGGGTCCGCAGTTCCTGTTACTTTTGCTAATTCTATTGCTGGCTTGGTGCCAGCAATGATCGCGACGTCCGAAATCAATTTTGATATTTTTTTAAATAGCAGACGATAGCGAAAAGTCCCGCGCGCAGTCCCTACATTCTGCCATGTACAACAGCATGACGTTGTTTCGTTCTCGAACAGCGACTGAGCTCCCGCTATCGACTGGTGAAGTCGCTGCCAGCTTCGCTGCCCTGACGATTCTATTACGATGCTGTGCGTGAGCGTCTGAGAGAAACTAACAGATCTTATTGCAAACGGACGAACAACGCGTGTCTTTGTAAAGTTCAAACAGGTGTAGGCTAGTAGCTAACTGGTTTCAGAGGAAACGATCCGACGACTTTTTCCCTCTTTAGAACGCGATGACCTACCACAGGCAGGACAGGGTGCCGCGTTAAGGAGACTGTCTTGCCGACCTGCAGACATATTTCGATTCAATATATTCGTTTACCTTTCAAACTATACTGCATCTTCGCATTGCGCTGGCGTTAAATATCGATTTCTGTAAAAAAAAAAAAAAGTCGATACTAAAAACAACAGGAAGGACGGACGGAGAGACAAGATAGAACGGTTCAGAAAAATTATCAATAAAAGAAAACGGAAAAAATGCTGGTTATAATATAGATAAGTTAGACTTGAAGCAATCTAAAATTCGGATTTACACATGGGAATAAATGCGAACACATAATAATAGAAGTTCTTACAAACTTGTTTTGTGGCATTGAACGAGACTGAGCTTTTGAGACCATATGATTTACTGGTACGAGTGACAGTTCCGTAGTAATGTGATGACAAACGGCCAATAGAAATTTCGTTACGTAAAACGTACGTAAGGCCACGTTTAGTTTACGAATAAGCAACGAGTAGGGATAATTTGAAAACCTCTATCCATATATGCTTGATTTTTGTGCGTCTCTCGTGTACGCTTTGTGCAATCAAAAATCATAATGATAGCGATGAATAATACGTGTTACAGTTGTCTCTACATTTAGACAGAGATGTATGCACAGTACTATTTTACTATGGAAATATACTGATTATGAGGTCATACGTAAATCGCGCTAGATTTTCATTACCAAACCTATCTACTATCAGAACATAGGTATCCACTATCCTAAATCAGAGGGGTTGTCGTTCTGTGCACGTGTATAACGTCATACAACGACCATGACCCGTTCATATATACCGCGCACGTGTTTAGAGTGTACGCAGATGCGCATGCTATAGAGTACGCTGCCATCGGCGTTCGTTGCAGTCATTACGGAAGAGTTATTGAAAGTGGATCTAGAGGCTAATTTTTTCGTAATTCGTTATAGAACCTTGTGCTTTGCGTTTTTATACTTTGATTATATTGCTTTACTATTTTCTGACTGTGTTACTTCCGTTTTTTATGTTTTCGAATTGTGGTGATAATTTTATTCGTATGGTAGATAGCCGTTTTCAGCAGATTAGTCGCCGTTACTGAGACATATTTTTCAATAAAACGTATTTTTGTATTATTTTACTTGAGTGCTTATTATATTTTTATCTTAAGTTAGAAGCGATTCGTTACCCTCTCAGCTGAAGTGCGGCGAAGACGAACGGAAAAGGGAAGGGAAGCTTCAGAAGCCCAGAACAAACACAAACGAAATTAATCGAAAACGAAATTTAAATATGCCGCTTTGTAGGTTAGCTCGGGCCACAGTGACTAGCCACTAAGATATCGTAGATAGATGGGTTAGTTTTTTCAATAGCTCTACATCAGTTACTGCGTGTCTATAGCGATACGCGTTGAATCTAGTAATGATTAGCCAATGGTCGCAAACGTAAATCAGTCAAGGAAACAGGTTTTTCTAATTTATGCTGTACACAGCCAAACATCTTCGAAGGCTGCAGATAGCGACCCTGGCTCCCTATGGGATCTGTGCACGCGGACATGTGCTAGTAGATCACTCGTATCGACGTTAGCTTAATTGAACCTTCTTTCAGCTTTCGTGTACGATGTGTTTAGATTTTGTCAGATTTGCTCAGGGAAATGAAGTGGTTGATAATATTGCTAATTGCTTCAAGCGTATTTCGTATTTGTGACTTACTGATCTCTATCTCTTTGATGATTTCTTTAATCTCGTTGTGTCGCAGACCTGTCCCAGTAAAGTAAATTGAAGGGTTCAGGATCGTAGATATGCGTAGATCTTGGAAACGTCCAGTATATATGTTGAATGTTTCGAAGTTTTTATTTCGTGATAGGTGACTCCCTTTAAGACCTGTATGACTCCATTGTTTGGTTTACGTTAATAACGAAGGCGCTTGTTTTAGGGGATAGGCGGCTGTTTTCGATAGGGGAACATCGATTACTAACTGGTTTGCCCAAGGAAAATCAGCTGATTTCTTTCGGTTGCCCTACTTGAGCTATACTTCAGCAATCCTAGGCGCAATAAAAGGTGTAGCGCTTACTAGGGTCTAGGAAGAGTAGCTTTGACAATGGCCTAAAGCTTGTTCAGACAGCCAAAGAAGGCTGTATTTGAAACGGATGGCGGTTACACGAAGAGACCACGTCTTCCAAAACCGTCACTATCTATACATGTAAAAAAAATACGATGTTAATGTGTTGTTTATATACAGACACGGCTTAAACATAAACGACATCGATTTTCTATCATGAGTATCCATTGTGTTCCGGAGGTCCCGTTATATTACATTACGCTACTGAAGGTTAGCCATTTCTATTATATCATATATGCCATAGTCGTATTTCTTTGCGTTTATTTTGCGTAGTATTTGCTTGCGCCCGCTCCAACGTCCGGGCGTCTGTACGTAGCCCTTTAGCGACGATATTCAGTTACGCAACTGCCTGTATAACGCTCGGCGACAACTCTCCGAGTTGACCCTATGCGGCTCCATGCGTGTTAGCAAATGGTCGCACCTATCACGAATACGCCTGGTCTAAAACCGCAATTACACATGCTTGGACCATTGAAGGCTATAGCCAATAATGGTGGAAATTACGTTAGTGACGTTGCTAAAAAATACGACATCTCGCATCCCAATGTGCGCTACCATTTTTTAACACTAGACCCAAACAGCATGTTCTTCGGTCTATACTAATGCTATGAATCAACCGAAACGAACGGGACGAATGCAAGCGGAAGGTAAAGGAAAAGAAATTTTTATCCATTGAATCAGCGGCTGCTCGCGAACAAGGGCGACATGTGGCGAGCGGACGTCCCGCCAGTCAACCATCTCTGATCGGTCAACCGGACTCTATCTAACGCGATAAGCAAATCACGGTTGAAGTGCCCATAGTGGGGCCGATGACTCTCACATCATATTTAGCAGTAGTACTCACGGCACCATCGGACCATCGCTGCGACCATCGACACTATCAGTATAGCTGATGATGGTCGGACGTTCCGTCAAACGCCGGAAGGCGTTGGTCAATTTGTAAAAACACCTCTTATGTAAGGGAGCATTGGACCAGATTGAGCGAATTAAGCGTTACGCAGGGTGTGATATCACATAGACTGGTACTGGACACGCATAGCAGCTTTAGCAACTGACAGATGTCAACTAAATAACCAAGTTGGTATCTGACGACATATTTATCGATTATGATAGATGTCACTGCACTCATTACTGTGCTTGTTATATTGTGATGTCCACTGGCAATCAGCTTCTGTGATCCGTCTGTCCACGGACACATAGGCGCCCATCGATGTCATGTACTTCAGTGTTACCCCCATTAATGGGTTTGCAACACCATATGCTCGTTGGATAGCTCATGCAAATCATTATCATTGCCTGCTTCGTGGCAGCATCCAAAAAAAAAAAGACTAGCTGTCATGGCTCGTGCCGTTCGTCGGTGATTCCCTGATCGGAAAGGTGGCGGAAGGGGGGCCCTCAATATCGGAACGCTACAAACGGGGTAACATCCATACACAGTGAACATGTCACTACGAGAAGCTGAAATACAGTGAGACGGTTACATGGAAATGTATGTTGTGGGGAATGGTTGTTTATGCGATGTGAAGGATCGTTGGCTACTTTTGTCACTGGCTGTTGTTTATGCTATAGCCTTTACTGAAGAAATAATTTTGTCCGTGGTCTTTAATTTTGATTATTCGCCATTTACGTCATTTGACATATTAATGCTGGCATCCCCACCATCTATATTACGGGCTACACTATAATTACTCGTTTTTTTTTTGACAGCCATTTGTGGGTGATGACCGGGAATGAATTGGGTTGAATAGAAGTATATAGAATCATGCTCGTCCAGCCATGCAAATCTCATCCGTCTGCATCGCGTACCCAACACGTCGATTACAAGCATGGTAATAGGCGCTTGTAGCTGCAGGATAATTACACAGGTTTCCGGGATGCTTGGAGAGGTTCGTCTAGCTTTTAAAAGAAAGACATCAAGAATAACACGAAATTATTTTAACAATATATATATAGGTATTCTTTCGTTTGTCCACGGAGATCTTTATAATGAGAGTACATATATTTATATATACGTACTCTCATTATACATACATAAGCAAAGCTCTCCATTATTTTGTAAGCCTAAAAAAATTGATACCGCTGGAAAGTTCCGGTAGAAATGCTTGGCGCAAAAAAAAGATAGCCAGGAGCCCGTAGGTGGCAGTAATCGTGTTAAAAATCATAGCGTTTCCTCATGTTTCTCTCATTAATAACAGCATTAGCATCTGAAATAGGCTCCTCAAGGTAACTGTTCGTATAGTTTTGGGAAAAACAGTGACAGTAAAGATAGTACCACAGTTGGTTTTCTCAGAATGTAAATAGATGTTCTGTTTGTTTCTTGCTTTAACAGCAAAAGCGTCCACTTTAATCACGGTTGATCTTTAAGATTACCTAAACACAGCTCCTAACCAGAAAGAAATTAACGAAATCAAATTTTTTTCCTAAAAGCTTAAAAAAAAAATAAAAAATATGGGCGTTCCTAATGCTTGCTCTTTGCTAACAGTAGACAGCACCTTTTTCTGATTTTCTCTGTTTAAAAAATCTTCATTCTATTTTTTCTTGCACGCCATCTTTTGTATCTCTAAGCAGGTCTGCATGTGTCTCTAATGTTCTTTTACAAAACAGTTCTAATGAATCATAGAACTATACATACGACACTCGTGACAACATTTTAAGATGGTTTTTATTATTTTATTATTGCAATTATTTAGCGATTCAAGATAAGGTTGCTACAGGAAGATCCATGAAGAGCGGCTGTTCTCCTTCTGCGAATACCCTTCTGTGATTAATTGCTGTAGTCAAGTTTGGCAACAATAAAATAACTAATTGATACTACAGTCATTTTATTGCTAACAATATTTAGACAGTTAACGGTTGAACTTGCATTCGGGACGCTCGGTATATTCACAGTGACGCAACGTTACAGCTTACGTAATACTGATATTAGAGGTCCGTTTAAAGCTCGCGAAGCAACAATCACATTATCAATAAGAACAATAATAATAAAAAGTATTCATCCCTTGAAAGTACGTAGAAAACAGTTATTTTTTAAATTACAATGGAGAATTTAAATTGTGTATGAAAATTTCGTAAATGATTCTTAGTGATCTTCTTGAAGACCTTAAAGGTCTTTAGTGCAATGTAGTCATATAATAAATCCACAGCAATGAAAAGTTTTTTCGAAGTGGTATAAATGAAGTCAGTGTGCACTTTATATATATATATATATATATATATGCATGTATGTTGGGTTGTCGAAGAGGCATTGACAGTTTCTCTGGCTTAGAACTCACGTATTGATGGGTATATGAGTCGTGCCGGCGTTAGTACCATTCGAAAACTCAGATTTAGTAGTAAACTGCGACAAATTTAGTAGTAGAAGTGTTTGTAATAGAGCACCTTGAATATAAGTGAGGTTTCTGTGAAAATGTACTACAATTTATAATTTGATAATGATAAAGGCGCACATGCTGGCCGGGCCCACAAAAAAGGTCTTGCTCTGTATCGTATATGGCCTAAAAACGGTTCTATCGTGTTCGCTTAAGAGATTCCAATGTGAACGATGGTAGTCAACTAACTATGGAAAGAGCTGAAGAAGTGGAACAGGACACATGTGAGTTTCCATAGCTTTCCATAGAGAGATTTCCAATAGCGCAGACATCCATCAACAAACAGTTTTAAACTACTTGAAAAAGGTTAGCTCGAAATAAAACACGCATGTCTGAGTGCCACCCCCGAATTGATGGAAAATAATTTACTCGATCGTAATTCCATCTGCGAAAATATATAGAAACGTAATGTAATCCAACCATTTCCAAGGCCATGCGGTTCCATGCGGTTGGACATGGGTGAGAAAAAGCGGATCGCACACGACAAAAATGTGTAAAGCTCACACGGATGCTGGGGCTGGATAGGAACCCCCACATTATGACTTGCTGCAGTCTGTCAACGATCGATTCAAATTTTTATTGTGAGGAGTGAATAATTATTATGGCAAACTACTGAAAAAGTGTCGCCAAATCACATACATCTTAAGTATCATAAGTAGCAGAAATTGAGAGCATTTGGATGGGAGCACCTGCTAGCGTAGATCGTGCACCATCAGACCATCACCTGTTATGGTCTTTAAGGTTTTAACGGGGGTATAAAAAAAATTACTTGGCACAATTTTTTACCCACGAGCCACAAAAGTTCTACGGTAACGGTAATTAAAAAATGGCGGAAGGCTCTCGATCAACATATCCAATATTTAGTTCAATAATTTTTATTATGGAATAAAAATTATTTCCAGATATAAACATTATTTGCTTCAATTTTTGCTTAAAAACAGACACTGTCTTTTCGACAAACAATATATATATAGGTAGAGGGTGATGTGCTCTAATAACACTGGCAATCTGTTTATCATAACGAACATGCGTTTATTTGACGCTCGCCAGCTCCTTCTAGAACAAAGCAACAATTTCATTATGACAAAGAACAGAGCATCCACTTTAGAATTTCAACGAGAATTAGCTATCATTCGATCTACTCGTGCGGGACGAACTACGGCCAGGACGAAAACCGCTCCGTTTTTTTTCTCGAAATCGATGACCCAAATTATTGCACGTCTTTGTGATTCTTCTAAATAATTCGAACAAGATTTTTATAAGATAAACCGGAAAATCCTAAAAATAAAATTAAAAAAAACTCATCATCCATCAGAATGGCTCAAAACGCGATTTTTGATACTTCTAGGCCTTCCGTACAGAAATGAACGATGGCTTTAGAAACAAAAATCATTTGCCAATTGGGTTTTCCAGATAAACTCGAACGGCTACTATCTTGGAAACAGCTTGCATCTTACTGCACATTCCTTATTCGTTGGATCCTGAAAGCTAATTTTAAAAAACATTTTTGGGACTTTTTCGGCTGCCATCAGCCCAACTTCGACTTACTTCAATTGCAATTTCTTAAGTACGACGTGATTAGGCCACAGTGTAACTGGTTTGCTCTTACCGATATAACGAGATGCACAGTTACTATAAAAAACCTCAGTAGATCAAACAAAAAAATACTAAAAAAAAGTTATTAGCGGTAACCTAGATCGAAGCTATACTCGCGGTCGATGATGCTTATATTGAACAAACATGATCATTATCAATGACACGTCCTTCATGTTCGATAAAATATCGTTAAAACATCTTCTGCTGTATTGGAAATAAGGCATAGAAAAAATTTCTAAGTTGTACGAGCCATTCGGTATTTTCGTATAGGTACTATATTTAAAGAGTGTAACATTCAGGTAGTGTATTTTGTCGTTACTTTGT
This sequence comes from Varroa destructor, assembly GCF_002443255.2. NCBI lineage: Eukaryota > Metazoa > Arthropoda > Arachnida > Mesostigmata > Varroidae > Varroa > Varroa destructor. Next base: position 53,119,422 of record NW_019211455.1, on the reverse strand, counting down.
AAAATGATTTTACGGAATATGGGGTAGTACACCGTAACAAAATGTTCATCTCATTATAAAGACGCGATCCGAGCTTTGAAGGGGACTAGCATCTAAAGAGATACTTCTTGCTTGAACATACATGTGTAAATAAACCGGAATTTGTAAAGATCGAAGGAAAAACGAATACACACGCGGCATTGGCTAGACCGTTACATTGCACCATTTGGGTGCATGCAATGCGTACTGAATTTGTTGTGGTTCACCCGTCTACAGTAGCGTTGACTATGAAGACGCAGACTGTGACCGATGTCCATAATAATGAAGCGAACTATAAGAAAATGGTGCACGTCCGGTATCGCCGTTGTGCATAATTCCACCAGACGGATGGTTGACTGGCTCTCATCACGAAACGCTGAAATCCTGTCCATACCCGGATTCGAACCTAAGCCACGACGTATCCTTAAGTCAAATACGTTACCCACTAGGCCATCACCGAAGAGCGATCAATGAAAAAGTTATGATTGAGCTAGGATTTGGCAGTAACGCCTTGACGATGCCGGTCACACTTTGGTTCAGCGCGTATCATCACTATTCCATTCCATTCCATAGATCTTTCTAGGATTGCGACGGAGATCCACGACAATCTAATCCACAGGTTATGAGATATTTTATAGGAACTAAGAACAGAGAGAGAAGATTGCTAAAATATTGTACGTAAAGCTGGTCATCTCTCGTTTCACTATAGAAGCTATTTGCATAACCCAATATTATTACTGTAACCGAGATCTAGAACTTGGCCTATTATTTAAATAAAACGCGTCTTCATCTTCACTATATTTCCGTTGGCTTAGGACGTTGCTTTATTATGAACGGAAGGCAGACAAAGCAAGCTCAAATCGTATAAATATATCATAATTCCTACGAAAGTCTTTAATCTAGTTTTTGTCAACCATCACGACTTTATCTATGCTCTACTCTACATACTTTTCGATTTGCTCGCGAGATGCCGCCTTTGAAATGGAAGTTTATACATACACGTAAATGCCTATCATACTCGCCCTCGACCTATCATACTCGTGCGGGCTGAAAATTTTCTGACCGCAAACAGTGCTGACGGCATAAGGCTAGAGGACAACCATAAATAGCCTAGGTTAGAAAGACCAAGAGCCCACCGTCATAATAGAGTGCACTAAACACCAGCAGGCAGGCGTCTATATTCCGTGCGACTTGCTTTCGTTGGGTCCAAAAGCGCTCCGGCTTAGAAGAGCTTTTACTATGGTCGACAATGCACGGCTTCAGCGTAGTCATCGCTAAATGGCAGTTGCAATGCTAGGCAAGGCTGAGCGGCAAAGGCGATGCCTTCTTGACTCATGAACCTCGTGAAGAAACAGAGGGCAAGCAAACGCTAAAATACGGGGTCGTGGCAACCAATAAACATGGCCGCGGCTCGGCAGGGCCAAGCAGGGCTTTATTGTGGTAGCACCAAGAATGAACGACGGCTTTACCTATTATTCTCTAAGGAACAGCTATTCAGAGAGCGATTCACTATGGTGTATATATTTATTTATGCCTTCGCGTTTCTTCGATTCGTCAGGCTTTATACAGTATATTCGCTATCCATACCATACCGACGAAGAAAACTAAAGTAAAAGAGTATGACTCCCAGACAGAGGATGAACACCTTTGCCTCGCCTCTAGGCTTCACCAGCATAAAAGTACTTCATGTCTAGACTTGAAAATTGTAGGCGAGTAAACTAAAGATATTAAAAGTTTATGATTGATATTATTACCGAATGGGTACGTTAGGTAATTGAATCTCGTAAGGTCATGTGGATATCGTTAAAAATGCTTGTATATATTATCCGTGTAAAAAAATACGCGGATTAATTTCTCCAGTGACTTTTAGTAAAATAACCGCACGAGTTTCCGTCACCTTTCTTTAGAGTTTTTTTTCTCTGATATAACCGTCTTTTTATGTTTCTTTTGAATAATGACGCTCGATCTTAGCTCTTGTTACAAATATTACCACCTTTATTTAAGCCATTCTTGTCATACAGTACTTTCTATTAGAAGAATTGGAATAATCCTTTTAAGAACAAAAAAAAAAATAACGATTCCGGTGCATTATGTCACAAGTGGCTCAAGATAACATACGAAATATATCACACTTTGAATACAGGTTTAATTTACACCATAAGCCTTTGCTACATATACAAACAAGCAAAACGTGAAGTAGGTATTCGTATCCGAGACATTTTTGATTACTGAGCCGCATGGCACGAGCGCGTATGTCTAGTCCACCAGGTATATGTCGAGTAAATCTGGGTACCACAAAAGCACCTCAGACAGAGTCAAGTACTTAGTTTAACGCAAATCTAGCATAACATTACCATCGGTACTGCGAATGATTGTTAGAGGGTTGGATTAGAAAAATAAAAAAGACACCATATTTTCTACCCAACTACTATAAACCTTAGGAACAGGCGTTCACAATATTGAAACATCCAATATTCATCTATAATAAGCTTTCGTTAATATTTTATTACTAACTTCGCATTAACCAGGTAAGCAATCCTTTTGCATGCATATTAAAAAAGGCTTTATCTTAAATTCGCTCTGAGAAAACTTCAAAGGAAAGCATGCGGGGACCGCATTTTGTTAGGTTTCTATAATGGCAGAAAAAGAAAATATTAATGCTTTTTGAAATATTGCCAAAAATAGCAAAGATATTGTCACGGCAGGAAAAAGAAACGTGTGAGGCCACTGACGGTTTACACCATTCAGTGTGTCCATATGTTCATACGTGCTGGTGGCTTCGTCAAAGCTTGATACGGAGGATCCGCTTTCAAAGCAAAGCTTCGACTACTGCGCGACTTCTTTCAGGTCAACTGCTTCAATAGCGGGAAAGAAGCAGAAGGGGTCGAGTCATTTGCTGCGGCTGAAGCCGAAACTGCGTATCCGAGTCTACCCTTCCGTTTGGGTAAGCAATGGTAAAGAGTGGTTTGAACGCATGCTATCGTCTCGGCCTAACGACCCTATTATTGGTAACCAGAGGAGAAGACAGTGAGGACTGGTTTGGAGCACGAACTGAAACTTATGACGAAGTCAACGGGGCAATACGGTGAGCTTCTAGTTTGCAGCCACTAGTTTCTGTTGGCGGCGGCAGGCGTAACAATTTTGTTCAAGTGGGCGGTAGCAACAACCTATCCCTTTTTATCCCACACTCATAGGGGTCCAAGCGCCCTGAGGCGTTTCTGACTGTAGGCTAATGTGATGGGTTTTCTGGGGGTAGGAAATATGGCAGTCCTGCAAAGGCAGGTGGCGAGACACCCAGATATGAATTGAGACACCCACCAGTTGGTCGAGCCAGTCGCGCTAGCCGTAGGCTAACAAAGCAGCAGTCTGTCGCAAAGGTGGCGACGTCAATATCTGAAAGTTCTACTGGTCTAGCTACATAGGACTTCGCCTACCTACGAGGGAATGTCGTGATGCTGCAAAAGCTTTCCTGGGCAGGCAGGAAGCTAAGTGACCTTATACGAAATAAACTGAGTTGTTTCAACCTGCTGACGGCGAGAACGATGATAACGGCCTTGGCTTACAATAGCAGCAGCGGAAAATCGAGACTAGAATATTATGTCGGCGCCGGACCGGATAGGTGGTCCGGAAGCGATTACAGGTCAACAGCAGCAGCGGTAGCAAGCTGACTTGCAGCTTTTTGATCTCCTGTGGGCGACGACTGTGGCCCATGGAGACCTTCGGGACTTTTAGGCGACAGGAAGGCCACATAGGCAGGGGCGTTTTAACCCCATCTCGAAGTAAGCTTCTGCTACCTCCCTTGTGTTCGTTCAGATTTCCGTTATTTTCGGAACCAACGGCAAAGCCCACAATACTAGTGTCCAATGGCAAGTGGAGTTTTCTAATCATAGTAGAAAAGTATGCAAAGTTGTCAAAGGAACCGTAGTACCACCCTTTGACGTTTTGTTGAAGAGTCTGCTTAGAGCAGGGTGTTCACGTGAGTTAAAAGACCGACTATTTAGACTGTAGCTTTTCTAGCCAGTCTATCGATTATCTAAAGTTACCTCTCGTACGACCAGGAGCCGCTTGCTGGAAACCTTTATGATAGACGATTCCATTAGTCCTACTTTGTTGAGTTATTTTTCCACAACTGTTAACTTAAACCGAGTGGCACACTTTCAAAGCAACTTTATTATCTCACCAAAACTTGACATATCGAATATTTGATACGGTGTAAATTATATAAGGACCATGCCTTAAGGCTTGACAATTTGAATACTTCTATAAAACGCTTTTTTTACGGCGATTGCCCACTATAGATTTTCGACGACTCGTTCATTCTTATTAGCGTCTCGACTTCGGCCACCCAGAAGGATTCTGCGCCTAGATCAAGTGGAAAACTAACATACATATCCTTCTCCGTCTATGCAGAAGCACTGCATAATCCTTTGAAATATCGGATATGAAAAAAACTATAAATTGCAACACGTTATTCTTTCAGTCTCAGGAGCAACTCGTATAAATCTATTTAGGTGAGTTTTAACATCTTCCATTTTGTGGGGAATGCATTGGAGATCAGCATTTTCCGTGTAGTTGAGGAAGACTGTGTCGCAAGTGACTGCGCTGTCGACCTCCTTCCTTATGGATATATGATTTATTTAAAAACATTCACTTGTTATAGTTCGTAAGCCTGTTTTGTTCTCTATTTAGGTTTGTTTGGGTTACAGGGTCAGCTAAAATGTTGGTATGAAGAACTTAAACCACCTAAAAAGATCAGGGAGTCTTATTTCATAACGAAAGTTCAAACAACACTAGCGTTGCACTGTTCCTCTGTAGTGTATTAGTGATTCTGAGCCTGAAAACCCAATGATTGAACTTAGCTGAGCTCAAAGTCAGCGTATGCTAGATCAATATAAAAATTATGGTACTTTGTCGAAACTCCATCGATGTCATCTTGATTATGAATTGGGATATGGAATATATAATTAACGTGTCAGATTTTGCTTACCTGCACCCTCACCGGAGAAAAAGGTTTGTTCTGAAAGACTTATCTGCCGCTAACTCAGACCGGAGTGAACCAAGCAAGGTTAAAAGGTCCCTGCTTGCGCAGCCTTTCCGTCGCCTAGCAGTCTCGAAGATTTCCGTAAGTTACAGTTGCCATATACAGGAGACTGAAAAGCTGTAAGTCAGTTTGCCGCCGTTGCTGCCGCCGACGCGCAAATGCTGCCGGACCGTCTATCCAGTCCGACGCCCACATAATTTTCTAGTCTCAATTTTCTACTGCTTCTGTTGCAGGCCAAGGACATTATAATCATTCTCGCCGTCAGCAGGACGAAATAACTCAGTGTATTTCGTAACCGTTCGGTTTAACTTCCTGTCTGCCTGAGAGAGCCTTTGCAGCCTCGCAACTGTCCCTAGTAGGTAGGCGAAAGTCCGCGTAGGTAAACCAATATGATTTCCGGATCTTGACGTCGTCATTTTTGCGACAGACAATTGCTCTGTGAGCTGATGGCTAGCACCACTTGTTCGACAAACTGGTTGGGTGGGTTCATGTCTGTGTGTCTCGTCGCCTGCCTTTACAAAACTGCCATATCTCCGACCCCCAGAAAGCCCACCATATTAGCCTACGGTCAGAAGCGCCTCAGGGCAGTTGGACCCGTATGTGTGTGAAATAAATAGGGATAGGTTGTTGCTACCGTCCACTCGAACGAAATCGTTACGCTTGCCGCCGCCAACAGAAACTAGTGGCTGCAAACTAGAAGCTCACCGTATTGCCCCGTTGACTTCGTCATAAGTTTCAGTTCGTGCTCCAAACCCGTCTTCACTGTCTTCCCGTCTGGCTGCCAACAATAGGGTCATTGGGCCGAGACGATAGCATGCGCTCAAACCACTCTCTATTGACGCGTATCCAGGCGGAAAGGCAGACCCGGTCGGATGCGCAGGTTCGGCCTCAGCCGCAGCAAATGATTCGACCCCTTCTGCTTCTTTCCCGCTATTGAAGCAGTTGACCTGAAAGAAGTCGCGCAGTAGTCGAAGCTTTGCTTTGAAAGCGGATCCTCCGTATCAAGCTTTGACGAAGCCACCAGCACGTATGAACATATGGACACACTGAATGGTGTAAACCGTCAGTGGCCTCACACGTTTCTTTTTCCTGCCGTGACAATATCTTTGCTATTTTTGGCAATATTTCAAAAAGCATTAATATTTTCTTTTTCTGCCATTATAGAAACCTAACAAAATGCGGTCCCCGCATGCTTTCCTTTGAAGTTTTCTCAGAGCGAATTTAAGATAAAGCCTTTGTTAATATGCATGCAAAAGGATTGCTTACCTGGTTAATGCGAAGTTAGTAATAAAATATTAACGAAAGCTTATTATAGATGAATATTGGATGTTTCAATATTGTGAACGCCTGTTCCTAAGGTTTATAGTAGTTGGGTAGAAAATATGGTGTCTTTTTTATTTTTCTAATCCAACCCTCTAACAATCATTCGCAGTACCGATGGTAATGTTATGCTAGATTTGCGTTAAACTAAGTACTTGACTCTGTCTGAGGTGCTTTTGTGGTACCCAGATTTACTCGACATATACCTGGTGGACTAGACATACGCGCTCGTGCCATGCGGCTCAGTAATCAAAAATGTCTCGGATACGAATACCTACTTCACGTTTTGCTTGTTTGTATATGTAGCAAAGGCTTATGGTGTAAATTAAACCTGTATTCAAAGTGTGATATATTTCGTATGTTATCTTGAGCCACTTGTGACATAATGCACCGGAATCGTTATTTTTTTTTTTGTTCTTAAAAGGATTATTCCAATTCTTCTAATAGAAAGTACTGTATGACAAGAATGGTTCACATGTGTGTGTCTAGACTGTTTATCTAGATCTAGGATTCCGTTTCCTGTGTTTTTTTTTCTTTTTTTGTGTAACGTGTGCCTCGCAAAATGGTCGATATTGAGACCGCTCTGACCTGATAAATCAGCTTAATGATATAAAAAGCTACTAAACGATACACAGTGGGTGTATGTTCAAAGCCGGATGTGAAGGGAACAAAGTCCAAATATTTCCGTATATTACAGCAAAAGCTTTTTCGAAGTTACTATTTTAAAACGCATCGAAAAGCTTTGCAGGTATGTTGATTGTTATTCTCCCGTCTGAATCCAATGTATCGTCGGAAAAGGGTATCTTCTAAATATGATTCCAAAGGCAAAACATCAATAATAACTATAATTGTGATGAAAAATAGTAAATCACTATTATCTCGTTGAGAGTTGTTGAGCGGGCGTATAATATATACCAACTTGTTCAATTGAATCGTGTAGAATTGGTTTGAAATTGAACTGTTTTACGTTAAAAACGACAACAGCCTTATTCATAATATTCAATCAAACCACAGACCGGCTCTGTATACAATTCAATGAAAAGAGCGTTTCGTTATTTGGGGTTTGGCTTCGTTACAGGTAATGAGGCTAGAGGAGACCTGTGGAAAAAGTACGTGTCCTAAAACGCTGCCCCAAAATCGTCGAAAACAAAGTACCAATTACGGGATTCGACTCTACTCTAAGCGCTGTATTGTTTCCCAAATGCATAGCGAGCTGTTGATACCGACAAATAACCAAACGCGTCACTGGATCAACCTGTAGCTGGCCTATAGGACGGGGGGACGGCTGAAGAACATGCTACTTCTTATGGCGAAAAAAACGTGCTCATTACTCCATCTATGTGAGCCAATGCGCGTGTCTTTTCAATTTCTCTACCCTGACATATAACTCCATTTCATTTGTGTGCACTGATTACTGTCTGCTGAGAAAGGTTTATTCGACTAAATACTAAAATGATCTAGCTTGTTATATTGTCTATTATGTATATATAAGCTATATATATATATATATATATATATATATATGAGCCAATCTCGACTAGCTAAATTTTAGAACTTCGCTAAACCGTTGGAAAGTATTTTCCGGTCGAGATAGAGGCGCGTTAACACTGACGACTTCTCCGAAGACTCTCTGATTTCCGGAAGTCAATTAAAAGGAAAAATGTCAGCGTCAGCCAGTATGATCAGTGAAAGGTAGCGGAAGGTATGAAGAGCAGATCGGAGACAAACACAAATTATCCAACCGGGCATCAAACTCGTCACCCCGCTCGATTCTGCACCTGGCAGACTGAAGTCCTCCCGATGTCGGCTAAAATAGCTCATTCCTTCAATTTACGTGCTCAAAAGATCATTGCAAAGTGAGTTGAGAATGCTTATGCATTAAATGAGAACATCGACAATGTTGGACCCCCTTTAGATTTTGTAGGAATTTTAGGGAGCGAATGACATTCTACGGTATCGCTTGATATTAAACATAGTAAATAGATAGTTCTAGGTGGACGGGTGTCTCAGTTTTGAAGATATTACACGAACGAATTTACGAAAATGATGAAACATTGCTGAATTGTATGTTTACTCCCTGTGGCTTACTTATTCCCATTTGCGACAGTTCAGAGCGAAGCAAAAACAATCAATTACAGTTGAAAATTAGAACGTTCTGAAAACTAATGATCCTTAAGTTTAATTAATGTCAGTTCAGAAGAAAGACTAAAATGCCTCTTCTTTTCGAAGCTAATTTGTATCTTTCTACTAACGCTGAACTTATTTAGTCTGAGCCATAGTTGGTATTACTAGGTGATGAGTTACTAGGGGATTACTAGGTAGGTAGGCGGGCTCGTGACATGAGTAACTCATAATTAGAGATATAAAAATTAGGCTGTAACAGCACTAGATTCTCGTTCCCAATCAAAGGATTACTAAGAAAATATCCCCTTAATTGATAATTGATTACACACACAGAGACTATAAGGATCGCATGTGAAATCAAAGGAGAATTCGCAGGGCTACAGAAATTAAATCAAAACTATCTTATACAGTTCAGTAATCCGAAGTGTAGGAACGCTGGAATATGGAGTTGAAAAAAAGACTGAGGTTTGGATTTGAACGACAAGAACTGCTCCGACCAACCATATCTAAGAAAGGGCCGTTCGGGATAAAAACGCAGCTCGGTCAAATCGAAATTTCGCCACAGAAAAATATACATCGGCTAGTCGAATGTTTCGGGCTGCCTTTAGGTAGGGTACGGAAGGAGTAACTTCGGTTCACAAGTCAGACAAGAAAGAATGACGTAAAGTACCGTTACAACATGACGACGGCAAAAACAGTATAACAAAAGTGACCTGGAACACCAGACACAATCAAAATTACGAGGTTTCGACTGTGACCCAAACACTTTTGGGATTACCAGCATAGCAAATCTATGCAGCGTAGCTTAACAAACAGATACCTTAAAGCGGAGCCAGATATGTGAGGGTGGATTGACTATTGGATCGCCTTTAGAGAGGAACGATTTTGCACATCGTAGGATCTACGTGTGCAGGTTACCTGAAAAATAAGCAAACGTCATTTAAAGCAAGAACGATTACTTAGCTGAGTACGCTATAATTCACTCTTTCCAGGCCCAGCACTTCAAAGTGAGCCAAAAAATTTAAAAAAATCAGCTATAGGCAATTGCTCTAATAAAAGAACGCAACTGTTATATCATCATATGCTTGGAACTATGCACGGTAATTGCAATGAGACATTGAGAGGGCAACATGCACCCTTGCTTTCATGCGTATATGGAATAAAATTAATTCATCTCAATGGAGACGGCCATTCTTATTGAGGAATGGCCTCCAATAAAAGTCTTCACTATCCTGATTACCTATTAGACCAACCTACAGGATAAGCAACTCTCCCACTCTTAACCATTTGGAAAAGCGCCTCGGGTGGTCTGGTATATGTGCCCGAGCGCTGAAGTGGACAAGGGCAATTCGCCTGTAGATGTGTGCCTTAGAAGGAATTGCCCCTGTAATTACGAGCTGCACTAGACTAGCCGAAGTAGATAGGAAGTGATGCCTAATGATGCATTGTCATATTTGATGGCTGGCGCCCTTGGTCATGCCGCTAAAGCAGCGACAGCATCTACCGACTTCGCTTGATGACCGCATTGCCGAAAATGGGCCTATAGGCCACTAGATGGATTTCGGGTAAAGCTGCGGTAGTTCTTCCCGGACTACACATACCAGACTTCTGCCCCACTGACTTGACGATAATTATTATAGATTGCTTTGAGGGGCCTTAGGGAAGCCAAGGAGACGGACCGCCGAAGAAAGACTACCTTCCTTTAACCCCCGAGTCCCCCGGGTACCAACCAGTCGGAGTCTTGTGCTTCCCTGACAGAAGCAAATCTAACAGAAACGCCTAACTGGCGCTAGTAATTAACAGTGGTCTAGTGACTTGAGATTTGCATCTTAGGCCATCTTAGACCGATGTATACTTAATGATCGCTTTATCGAAATTTGAATTACTTGATGAACTTGTTATATTCGTAGCACTGACACCGAGAATCATGGATGTACGATATCGCTTTATGGTGTTTGAAAATGAAGAGGAACTACATAATAACAAGTAATTAAATGCTGAGTGCCATCTAAGAGAAGCGTATTAATAAAGGCTACATATATCTTCTAAACTGAGGTATGCGTTCAAATCCTGTTAGGAATAAGTAACAGAAATTACAAGTTTATCATTCGGACACAACATCGCCCGATAAATACGTCATAAAACCTAAGTCACACCTTGTAGCAGGACTTCAATATAAGTACTCTAGATCGCCGAAATCAAAGCGTACTTATGCACTGTAAATGCAATACTCGTGGATATAAGAGGCATTTGCTGTGCTCTTTTAACTTCTTAAATGCTTCGAGTCCATGAAGAAACTAACCCTATCCTTCAGGGTAATCACTTGGTATAGTCGATCGGTGAACCACTCGATAGATTTTTTAAGAAACGCAACGGTTGCAGCTGTCACAATCAGAAGCTCGCAAAAACTATCAGCCTAAATAGCAGAAAGCTTCTTTAACTTGAAAAGCGCTTAGACGGCTGGTTATGAAATTTTAATTCTTTGAAAAAGGCCCGAGACTCTAGGCCTGAGCAGAGTACAATCAGCTTTTTTGAAATCAGTATTAGGCTTTCTCTTGACGACTCGAAACCATTGAGGCTACTCGTTAATCGGCATCCCAATGTCGATCGAAAATATCCGGAAAACAGTCAATTTTGTAAACTTCTGAAGCCCAGCTATGTCAGCCTAATTTTAACATTACGAATTGCACGCAGACATAACCCAGGCAAAATCGAAAATACTATATACGTATAAGATTCACCGTAACAGATCCGGATTATCCTAATATTCTTTGCAAATCAGTATAATTAAGATTTAGGAAAATATTACATTTGAGAATCTCATTTTCCTCCAGTGCGCCTGAAATGGCTTCTAAGAAGCCTACATTTGATATAGTAGCTATCTAAATAAACAACGAATTACCACAATCTGCGACCTTATGATCACCTTTATACGCCTCCGACTGTACTGGCCTCAGCTGTAATTATGTGCGTCTATGGAATTCGTCATGGATGCAACAGACGGGATGTTCGCTCAATTAAGCCCCTTGCCTTCCTTGCTTAGTTAGGAAGCAATGGCAGCTAGGTGGGCCAAAACAATCGTTCGATGACCATCCGGTCCGGTGCGCTGGGTTTGCAAGTAGTAATGGCGAAAGTCTTGTGGCACAGAGGCCTCGTCTGTCTCCAGGCCTTTCAGCCTAAAGGCAAGACATCCACGTCGCTTGCCTTTAGGCCTACGCGTGAGAAGACTCCTTAATTGGAGGACGCAACGAAACAGCGCCTCTGCCGATTCCTGGATGACCGAACGATCAGTTCACCAATGCTGCGTTTGCCTAGCCACCTCTTTTCATTTTGTTACCGCCTTTGGCTCACACCGATCGACGTGGGTTGTTTTGTGCCAGCACACGGTGTGCAGTTAGCCAAAGAATTCGCAGGAGCCGAAGGCAGACATAAATGACGCGGCAAGATAAGACGAGTTGCTTTCTGCCGCCGTCATCACCCGCATTCAGTCGCTGCTTACCCTGGTTCCTTCTGATGCAAGATAAGATTGATCGCACAATAAGCGCTTCTGATGCCACAGAAGCGTCCCGTGGACTAGCGTTCAGCCACGGATAAACGAGGCTAGTTGGATTCAAACGGGTATGGCTCTCTATTTGGTGCTTACTAAACTGCGCTCCTTGACCCAGCAAAGTTGCCAGGCAAGCACACACGTGGTCGCCTTAAGGGGCACAAAGTCGATGGCGGAGGGTCTACACGCTACCGGTGGTCGTAGTATTGCTTTTGGCGGTGGTGCCGATAACTGCGACGGTGTGAAAAAACCGGCAACGCTGTGCCGCTTAGCGATCATCTGGGGCAGACCTGTCCCGAGTGGACCCGCTCGCGTGCCCTGCTGAACGCGTTGATCCGCATTCATCATTTGATCACGATAGCGACAATGTACGAGTGGGCTAACGGATTAGGTTGAACGAGTTTCAGTAAACGGGGTTGAAGATGGGGGAATCGGAATAAAGGGGAAGTCAGGGGTGGGCCAGAGAAAGTGACATCAGGCTAAGAAAAGTAAAATAGAATTCTGATATGATTTAGAGAAAGGTAATTTGGAGAATATCGTTAACTTACCATTACTTTCCGAATTCTTAGCCAAATGTTGCTGGAAATGATTCTCTCACTGCAACTAAACTGTTTCCTATATATATGTATATATATAGGAAACTGTTTATATTATAACAATAGTGTATATATATAGTAAATAATAGTATATATAGTTCTTGCACACGGTCTCATTTGATCTAAAAAGTTATTTTCTACAACATGCTTTCCACTTTTCCATTAATAACTGCAGCAAAAAAGGTTTGTAATCCTCTGAAAAATCTAATACCATTTAGGTCATAGCGAATATACATGTAATTTCATCTTGCGTGGAAACTATTTCCTAGCGACTACGCAATAATCATTTCCAGCGCACTAAACTAACTTATACAAACCGCCTTTGAACGATACGGCCGGAAACATAAGACCTCGACGTTTCCTGCAAGCGCCTTAAGAAACGTTATTTTATCGTTTACACCGAGTGGTAGTACACTCAAGTTTATGAGATCACATTTACTAGTATGCTGTCTCACATTCTATCTAGTGAGAAGACCATCTCAAGCTGATGAGTTGCTCTCTTCATGCGCCTCGCGGTTGATGTGTCTTGGTTCAGGAAGGCAGATTGCCTGCAAATCTCAGCTCCTTTCCTATACGTATTTTACTCCCTTCCTTGCTCTCTCTCCCTCCCTCCCCCTCTCTATGTGATTCTTTTTCTTTTAGAGTGTGGCTGAGCAAGCAAAGCGACCACCAGAATTCACGGCAGCCTCTCCTTTTCGTCCTACGAGAGCTCGGTGAGTCCTCCTAAACCGCGATAAATTAATGAGCGTCACTCCGGGCATGTGGATGGCCAAGACCCGAGGAGCCTAGGAGTCCTCAATGAGGAATGGCCAACGGAGCCTTAAACAGGAGGACGGAGAAGCGGGTGGAAGGCAGGGGGTAAACGAAGGCTATAGAGCTATACTCCTTACGAAATTGTTAGTAAGGACCACACTTGAAAGGCAACAGCCACAAGAAACACATAACGCAGTTACGCGCGGAGATGGTTGGTATTGCAAAGAGATGCACTGATGCCAATAGCGGCAGCGCCGCGGTTACGGGATCTTATGAGGTCTTCGAGCCCTGTACTAGACACTACTCGTTACTGCACCCCTTCGTATCATCACGATGTGGTTGCTGTGGTTACTGCTGAACCCAAAGATTGAAAGCCTATTGCCCTTTTTTTCTTTTGAGGAGGGCACAGTTCCCTTGATATGTAGGGGGCATGCGGGAACGACTGCTCATTCTAGGTTGTACTGGCGATGGTGTGCTCCTGCAGGAGTTAGATACAAACTGCTGCTATGGGCACATATGCTGGTGCAACTGTCGTTCTTCGGCTTCTTGGGCTAAGAAAAGCGCAGGTAATAATGCAATAATAGCTTGGGGGTTCATTCCCTGCCGTAGTCCTGTCGACCGCAATGGGCGGAGAGCGTGATTCCTCCTCATATCTTCATCATAGTGGGCCCATCCTGGACTCTCTACAAGAACTGTAGCTCATAGTAGGCGACATATGGAAGTGCAGTGGAAATTGCGCGTGCTCGAAGCAACGTCGCCTGTGCACGCGTCCACAGAAATCTCTATACAGTGCATAGCAAAGACTCGTGTGTGCAGGCTCAAAGACACTGTCAAGTGAAATTGCCCTGACAGGATTAAGATAGCAGATTATCGTAATGGAAAACTCCTATTTATGTAGTTTCAGCGAAAAAGGTAACATAAAGGTAGGTCTTGCTTGTTTTTGCTCGAACAGTTACGTGCCTTCTTGGCGACTGTGTTATTTAGTCGAATTCAAGTAATTACAGAGAGCTGCGGAATCGGAAGTTATTGTGACTACATAGGGTCATACGCTGTAGATAAGATGTATGAATAAGTGTGTTAGGACATGATATCAAATTTTATATGTTAATCTTTGCAACGTTAGCAATTACCGGGGGTTTTTCCTTATCTATCGTCAGATATACGTTATAATGCGAGCCAGACGCCTGAATAGATGTTAATTAAATAAACTAATTTTATTTTAATTATACATAGGTCAAAATAGCACTTGGATTCTACCATCTACCTAATGAGAACTGAGGATAACACTATTCGGTAGCAATGGAACTTAATAGTATCTTACTATTGTATCTAACTTTTGTTTTTTTTTTTTTTTGTTGTTTGAGTACTGCGAAACGACATGAGAAAATTTTTTCTTATATTACCGCTTCACTTACCTATACCTGTAATACCAAGGCGCAGGTAGGCAATATTTTATTAAGCTACGTAAGCAGAAAAACAGCGTATTTTTTTGAGTGTATTGCAATGGTAATCGTAACTAAAGGGCACGGTCAGTAGCAATGCATTTTTTTAAATTCCAGCATCGACAAAATTTCTACCAAAAAATTGTTAATTAGGAAAAATGAGAAATTAAGGAAGATAAGGAACTGATATTAAGGCTAATAGCTATTTATATGGTTACCACACCGTTTTATAGGTCTGTTAGAGAATTGCTATATAAGCTTGTTAACATCAGTTCCGGTTGTGAGAGCAAGCTCTTAATGCTACATAGCTAAAAAGAGGTTATCCCGAGAGCTTATTCGTTTAAAAAAGCATAACTAATGATTCTAAAAGACAAAGAAGAAAATATAAATTCTTAATCAATAGGTTACTAGCGAGTATAGGTTCTATCCTAGATCTCTGAAGAACCGTAATACATCATGCGTTGATTGAAAACTGATGCAGCGGCCGCCAGCTAAACGGCGATGCACGCACTATATTTTGCTCGCGACCTCAATGTTAGATCTTGAAGGATTATTTAACCTTTTCTAAGGCCGGCCATCTTCTCTGCCTCGCACAAGATGAAAGGCTTAGTTGTATGATGAGATCAGGTTAAACAACAAGTTGGTGATCCAACTCTACTGAATACAAGCCCGGATGCAATTATCTTTGTTTACAGTCATTGAACATGTAGAGAACGAGTGCTTTCCTATACTCATTGTGAAGTGCCACGTACCACCCCTCGGAGATTTGGGTAGCCACTAGTCTCTTTGGCTAGGGTGGATTAACTTGATGAGGGCAAACATAATCTATTACTTCAGTGCGTCGAGAAAAACGTCGTTCATCGAAAGTTAGCGCAACTGGATAAATGATACCGATGGATTAGTGATTGATTGATGCTTAAACGAAAAGAGCTTTCTGGGCACGCTGCGATTGGGACCTTAAAGGGTTACCGTGAAATGCGGCGAGAGTTCGCAAGCTTATAGACAAAAGCAACGACCTTGCACCTCTTGCACGGTACTTGTGCAGATGCTGATTTTTAGAATTGTTGTGGCATTGTTCTCAAAATAATACCATAGAAAAGCTGCATACATAATTCCGTAATATTCTACTGCTCAAACTTGCTATGGTTCATGCATCTTTGTATGGACATTAGAAAGCAGAGATACGCAATCCACAAGCTTAGTAAATAGCAAGGATGTATATATATATATATAATATAGCTCACTTTGGAGATCACATAAAACTTCGTGCGGTGCTTGTTATCAGGCACCCAATTGCCTGCCGCGAGTTAGTCCAATTCAAATGCTACTCCGGCCTGCTACTAGGTAACCAGCTGCTATATATATATATATATATACATACATGGCCAATATATGTGCAAGCTTTTTATCTGTCCAGTTGAGACTTAGGGATAAAAACTGAACGACAGTTAGGCTCAAAAATCGGTCATTTGCCCCAGCAAAATTAATAAATTTAAATTATTAGGACTTTAAAAGACTGCAGTCAGTAAGGTGATCTTGAGATAATGTAACACTGAACCTCGAATATTAATTTTAGACCTCATTTGTCGGTTTGGGTATCTCAGATAGCAAAGAGTTTTTAGTTTCGGTACGTTTATATATATAGATTCCTTAAACATATAATAAGACCTGCTGTTGTGGCCTAAACAGCGCCAACGTTCTTTGTGCCATCGTCAGTTCACGAAAGGCATTCATTTGTGGCCGTAATCCCTTTCATCCATATTTTCAATGTGAATTTCAATACAGCGCAAGCGTGGTCATGCAAATGACGTTAGCATTAGGATATTGACGGTGAGCGTGATAATTTTCGGATTATCTTCCTTATATTATGAATGACTGCTTTTGAGGCGTTTTGCTTTGCAGGCCCTGGATCGTCTTTAAACGTCGCTCTGCAGTCATCTCCGTCTCCCTTACTAGGCGCTTTTGAATGACGGTTTTTGTTTTACAGTTCTCGTTCCCTTTCGAAAAGTACAACTCAAAGCTCACTGCTGTTCTCTATGGAAAACTGAGCTCCACAACAAACTAGTAGTCAAGAAAGCTTCGTCTCAGCGTATTCATCTAATGTAAATTTAATGTTATTACTATTCATGAGCTTTATTTTTTAGTGCTGTTGGCCAAAACCAAAGAGCAGCCTGGGCAGACGCGTTCGCGTTGTGTGAAGCGAGTGGTCATGGACTTCTAACAATCTGTCTACTGATGTACACGATTGCATCTAGATTACGCCGACTCTGATCTGTCTCAAAGAAATTCTCAGGACAATACGCAAGTATCGGCAGAGGCCGCCATATATTACTATCTTCACCAATTAAACTCTATATTAATAAAGCCGTTTGGTCGAGTATGTTAAAGCAGCTGTGCTTGAGTTAAAGGATACTGGATACTTCCCGTGCTCAGCGACATTTCGAACCGCCCGTTCCATGATTCAGCGAAATTCGTGAAACCCAAAGAAGGATGAGGAATTGGTGGCTCTTTTTCTTTTATCTGCCTTAATAGGATTATTATCGCCATTTAGCCTAATCAGGTATGTCCTACTTCGTAAGATAAGCTTTAGCCGTATTAGAAAACTAAGTTAGTTTAAAATCAGGTTGATATAATATAAGACATTCTGCGTATACCATTTACGCGGCTGTAGGTTGAATCGATAGGTTGTCTGCCGGAGCAACGAGGCGCAAGACGCTTCTACCTGTTTGTCGGCGAAGGAGAAATCGCACACCGCCTAAGTGCGGCAGAGCCATCATGTACAGTAAACTGTTTTATGTTTTAATAATCTACGTAAGTCCAAAACGTATCTCGATACTAATAAAGATCCCTCCGGGACACTTGTTGCACGAAAAGCTGTCAAGTACTAAGCGCACGTTCGATAAGAAATACTTTCTCTAGAAAAGGCTAACGCCTTTTTATCATCGAGCATGCTCCCATCACTTTATCGGCGTCCACATCTTATCTCATCGGCTCAGTTTCGTTCCTTGAACGGCTAAGGGGGCTTTTCAAGGCTCCATATACCCAGTGTAGGCTCTCATAGATCCTTCTCGGTAGGTCGGTTACCCGGTCGACTGAGCAAGCTTCGCTTTATTACTGAGCCATCCTAACATCGCCTTCTTAAAGAGCCTTATTATAGAGGCTACTGCTGTGGAAAGCTAGCGCGTTACCCAACGGGCCGTGCGATTGTCTCACTGCTTGAGGCTTGAATTTCGAAAAGCTTATTGCGGCGTCGCTTGTTGACGCTATTTAGCTCGGCCCAAGGACCAAGGCTGTGAACTATTGTGGTTTTCCTAATACCGTCTATCCTGCCCTTCTGTTCCGACTTCAATGCCTCAAGGCGGGGGACAGCTGGAGGCTAGCGTACCCTAGCGCCAAACTTACATACCTGCCGTTGCGGTCAGAACAGACCCTCAGGGATACCCTCATATCGCCATTCATTTATATATTCCAGTGTATGTTCTGGGCATATAAGCAATGTACATAAGGTTACTCAGAAAGCGGGTGTTTCCATTAATCCCGCTACCTGAGGCATATGAGATATTTTGAAGGATTGAAGTTGACATCAGGAGTCCTCTTGGCGGCCGGGGGGACACAAGGGATGGCAGCGGCGGTGGCGAAGACGGACAGTAGCCGGTGTCCACCAAAATGATTAGGGCGAAATCTAACGGATATGTTATCTTCTTATGCGTAAAATAGTGCCGGCATCATTTTACCGATAGCAGCACACACACTGTGCATACGTACAAACGAATAAATTAGGCCGTACATCGAAAACAATAGCTACTGATTGGCATAGGGGGCGATGATGGACTGATACGGACTGATTCAATAGACAATCGGAGAAAAAGGGATTTTCAGCTGGATAACGTGCATTGCCAATTTTCGGAACTCGTCTATTGTATCAGTCGAATCACCTCGCGCATCTTCATGCCGTAGACGCTGAAGTCTGTTGGTGTTAATTGAACTACTAATTCTTTCAGGTTTTTAGAGAATCTACAGTGCGCTACTGGGAATTGAGATGTACGGTAATCTATGGATATACAATCCATAGAGTATTAGGAACGAATAATGGTATGATTAAGCAAGCTGCTGAATAGTATTTACGAAATTTATACAACGTTAGTGTTAGTTTCATAGTTCTCCCAAATAGGTGAAAATCATACAAAAGTACTAAGTTTACGGGCAATCTTAAAGGGTATTTTTAGAGATATAGCCTTTCTCTACTCGCTATAATAGTCTCGAACTCAATCCGACAACAAGGTGTTCTTCGTAGTATAGGACCTACCAATTGGATAGTCAAGGACTCTCAAGTGAAATGTCTGTTTCATTCTTTCGAACAACGGCTCAATACTAATGTTAACGTTTACTATAGAAAAAAATGTAGATCACCTACCTTATAAATGTAACTGTCCTACTTAAAAACTAGACAAAAAAAAAAAAAGGAAACAGCTTTATGCATCGCCCTATTTTTTTTTACTCTGTTCTATGAATTAGTTAGTGTTGATAAACAAATAGAATATTTCTATACACTTAACCAGAAACCAGACAAGCGAGGCTACTTTTTACCTGTGTATGTATAAGCATATCGGCATCCAGCTCTGGACGAGCTTACCAAGGTGGTCAGTCAGAGCCACGCACTCAACTTCACTATGAGCTAAATATATCTCTGTCTCGATCCTATACATGTCTTACAATTATTCATTTTTTCTATCTGTGTGACTGGCATTACATCCTATGACCAGCAGGTAGCTTATATCTCACCCGCACACGCAATTTTTGAACTAAACACAATAGAATTTATTTTTATGAGACCTCAATAGATAAATACGAAGTGAAATTTCTGATCTTTTTCTGTTGAACGTATCTATGGTCTGACCCAAAGACTGCGCACAATTCTGTGAAGCTCCTTACAGGTATTTGGCCATTTCATTGAACGTAAGAAACACATCATATGTATCTTTGCATGCTACTTTTATTACTTGGTTAAGGAAATACGTATGTTTATTCGACTTACAAATAAGTACCCTGTTCTGCTCGAGACTTCCCCCCTGGAATCACCGCATGTGTAAGTCTTCACTAGGCCTACTATGTAAATATAGAGACTCTGCTGATGTCGTTCATGCGTTCACATATATTTACGCAACTTGTGAAGTGGTGAGTGATTGCGTACACAAATCAGTATCTAACAACATTCAGTCAACTTGTTACGTGTCTTCTTCATTAGCTTCCGAGTCGCAACCGCAGTGCCACTTCATCATTAGGGATATATGCTGGCAGAACTGCTTTAACAATAGAGACGTCATCATGTAACACAAAAACAAAAAGAACCAGCTAATAGAATACGCAGACCAGACAACATTGAGGCTAGTAATGTTGTCGTACAGCAATAGAAAGGTGTGCATGCGGTGCCGATACGCCCGTCGTTGCGCGGAGAAGATATTCTGTGTGGTGGAAATGGAACAGTAAACACTACTGAGGGTAGTGACCTTGTGGGTCAACGCCTAGCGCTTTATTGGGCAAGCGCAACGACCGCATAGTGACACAAAACGATGACGGTACTCAATCCAACGTTCTAGGGGTCGAATGGGCACAAAAGACGACTGAACACCCCCTTCACCGTTAAGTCCCTATTGAGCCACGTTTTTCCATCACGTTCGTATTCTGTTTGTCGCCTGTACGTAGCTAGAAGCCGAAGTTAGTTGCAAGTCAGGCGTCACGCTAACTCAAATGCTACCTGGTTCAAGGCTTTTCACACTAACTAAAACATGTGCAACGGTTTGACCTAGGCTCTTATCAACAACTAGGACGCGGTCCCTGAACGATTCACTCACAGCTGGACGCAAAACGCTTTCGCTATGTATAAGCTACATTTAAGCGTGCTTCGATAATTCGCTGCTTTGACGTTGCTTCGGTGCCAATCAAGTGAGCAGGACTGTAAACGAACGGCAGGAACGCAGAGGCTCAGTACTACTACGAGAATGTCAAAGAGAGGAAGACACTGAAAATGACTGAAAGGCAGGACAGAGATGCTGTCTGCAATTTTAATTTAGGCTCTGTGCGTTAACACAGCGCAAGATCGATTTGGAGCGTTCCAGACTGTGAGGTGCATCCAGTAAAGCATCTATACGGGCCTATTCTGCGGAGAGTATATTCAAAAGGACAACGTGGCGGGATATAATCGAGTACACAGTGATTATGGATATCTCATATAGAGATTCTTATTTGGTTTGTGTCTGCCCGTTCTCGCTTACTTACACGAACCCGTTCAAATCTGATCGTTGCCTGTTTCCGATCACGGACACAATATACACTTGTACACAGAAGACGCTGTGGATCTACGATTGTTGTTGCACGATAGAGAAAGTGGACATTGTCGTAAATTGTATAAGAATTCAACATCTGAGCGGTTCCATAATCGAAGGGTGGGTGAAAACAAATCTAGGTCCAGTTAGGATCGTACACAAGTTACTGTTTGATAGAGCTAGACGCTGTTAGCTTCTTTGATTGTTGCTTAGCTCGGCGGGGTGTCGTTCTTTACGATGTGCCCCTAATCAGTATTTACATGTTTGCTTCCTATATTACAAGTTACGCGATGAACGTACATTACGCTCCATTACGAATGTTACGAGCAAGACGCATCGTACAAACGAAACATCAATAATATTACATGAATCTGAATGACATTATACGCCTTATGGAGATAGTATATTTTTTTAATCTAATCTGCTTGACAACAGATTAGCTACCGGGTGATTACCTTTTATTCTACGAGAAGGCACGGACACCCTACCTATAATATATGTTGGATGAAAAAGTAAAATTATTAAAACCTGTTAAATAAAACGTCGGACAGTACCTATTGTAATCGTTTTAGTTTAAATAAGCTTGAATACAAATATGATAGTTTTTTTTCCCATATCTTTTTGGACCAATTTGGAATATATATGTGGCGGAACGTTTCGATTTTTGCCTTTGAATAGTGCTAGGTTTTATCATGATAAAAATTATAAATTTCTATCTTACCCACATAAGCAAAAGTCTGAAATAGTTATTTTTTTTTTTAATTCTGCAGCAATTATTTCAGCGCATATATATCGCTTCCTTTTAACGTAATGGGAGTCAGTGACATAACTAACTCCCAAAAGGACCAGCTAGCGATTTAGAAATACGCGAAATCAGCCTAGGAGCAATAGAGAAAATTTGAAAAAAAAAGAATTGAAACAAAATAGAAAAATGAAAAAAATGAAAAACAAGAAACTGAAAGTTTCTTGTTTCAATTCTGTATTCTAATACATTATTTTTTATTATTATACTTAAACCAGCCTGGTTAATACCAGGTCATTAAGGCGTGACGGTTTATTTACTCAACAATGCCTGTTCTATTTTTTTTTTTGCTGTTTGTATCGTAAATCGTATTGCACAGAAATGGGATCGAAAAATGCTACATGAATATCTTATTCTATTTACGAATATTTTATTCAGTAATGGCGTATGTCGCAGAAATAAAAACCCGTTAAACTACACCAATTCGTGGCGGTACCAAAATTGAGGTTCTGTCCTATACAGTTTTAATATCCTGCCCGAATAGTGCACTTATACCCATTAACTGGTGGTCACGAAGCTGCTACAAAGCTAGATCACTTAAAGTAGCTTCGATGAACTAGGCCCCGGAAAACTGCATGGACGAAACTTCACTTGACTCCTGAAGATCGCCTGAAACTCACTGTGAAGATTCCTTTTCTCTAGTGCGATACAAGCCGTGTCTGTGGGCTCGTGTGATCAGGCGTTTCACGTTGTTTTCCTATAGAGTTATGCGCCTTTCCCTTCTTGTCCATGAACCTATAAAGGACATTGACATTACCAGCCTTTCCGGCTGAGGCAGTTGCGCGCTTTCATTTTCCTTATGTATGACGTGTCTTTCTAAGGCAATAGGCAGAAAGTAATCACTCACATCTCGTTCTCTTTCTTTTCATTTATTTCCATACGCCGCCACGTGCCAAGCCGCTAATCCGTGGTCTGCGCGAGCCTGCAGGATTGGTCGATCTGACATATATGCACCTACCTAACCTGCGAAGGAGGACCGACGAAGTGCGACGCGCGAGCATGTTAAGAACGACTGGGTGATAATATTAGGAAGAATGTTTCTGATGATCCTCAGGCTTTTTCCTTTGTACCAGCTGCTCAAGGTCTCCAATTCTGTCTTTCTATGTTCACGCAACTTGGTGTCGCCTACACAAAATATTGATTAGCATTATAACATAGACTTCCCTTTCCTAAGGAAGTGGGATGCCCCAAAACGCCGTTTCCCCTGTCGGCACAATCCTTTTTAGGGGAATGCTTATGGGAACGGGCTGAGGATAGGTACGTATATAAGAGCCTGTTACTAAAGGCATAGCAGTGGTTGATTATGACTGGAATTCTATTTTCCAGTACCGGAAAAAAGGAAGACACCAGAGTGAAAAGACGCGACGGCTTTTTTGGTTTTTGAGGATAGAGCGTCGCGTCGCGGATTTAGGCGGGACGACGTGACATCATTTTAACACCTGAGCCAGACGAGCTGGTTGTTGGCGGACTTTGCGTAGCCGGACGAAATAGGATACGCGACTCCTGCCATGTGAAAGGGCGTCAATGGTGAATGGGCCTTACGGCCACGGACAACTGGAAGGCATCTCATTTGAAATCTTCTAGGGTCTTCCACTGCGTCCCTGCCTGGCAAACACTGAGCGGTCCAGCTCCGAATAGGTCGATCTCGATCTGCCATCGTCGACACTGCAGACTTGAGCTATGAAAACGGAAATACAGAGCTGCTAGAGCGATGAACTGGGGTACCGACGATTTTGCGGCTGCACGCGAGTGCAATCCTTTGTTTATTAAAAGGGCGAGTAATCATCCATAAGGTTTCTACAAACACTCCTGAAATTTTCTGACCCGGAAACGGGATCTGAACGAAAATAAAAGGGGATCGTATAAAGGTGTCTGGGCATTTATCTAGATTCGGCATGAAAGGCGCATAAGGTCAGCACTAGATGCTCAGGCCTAGATGCTAGGCTCACTAGATGCATAAATATGCCGCGCCACGTGTTTCTGTATTATATAATTGGCTTAGCTTTGCTACAAAGGATAGTCTGCTTGGGAAGCCTATGATAGCTTCATGACAGTCCTTGATTAAGTCATTTGTGTTCTCCACCCTCACGGACACATTACTATACAAAGGGCTTTTCGTTAGCAAATCGATATCTTCACATCTATTCCCGAAAATACATTTGAAGCTTAGAAAAGCATGCTGAGATATTTGTGTATGTTTGCTTATTTTTATTAGTTAAATTCGTGTTGCCATATATTTGGTTACCCCTGCGATGCCCCTGCCAGCAGCGATTTAAATGTGGATGTTTAACTCTCTTAACGGTTATATTATCTTTCATGTATCAGCATGCTTTTGCCAATCGAAGCTTTTTCATCTACGCCTATCTAACATACATACAATAGTAGTAGCTTTTATCGCTTTACTTATAAACTATTTTCTTCCATGATGCTTATCCACACTTATGCGTCATTCACAAGAGTCTAGCTCAGATTAAGCGCCATTCTGTCTGAGCGCCGGCACGTGGGAATAAATCGTTAGAAGTTAGCACGAAGACTCTCAAGAATAGCTGCCATTTGTGATATTTATCGTATAAAAACTTGATAATTGTTAATTGTAGTCAGATACCTTATCACTTAGCCATTGCATTACGCTGGTAAAGAACGTCCATGCCACTCTATTCACAATTCTGAGTTTGCGCTTTTTCTCTGCGTCTTTAACGAAATAGTAGTGGGTGCGAGGGAACCATAATTAAAAGCCATCGTTTGCCTCTACAGTTCTCGCTCGCCAAAGCAATGACAAGCATTCAATGAAAAATTACATAGGTCCACTGTGCATCTCCTAGAGTCTTAAATGCATTCATAATTCACCATCGCATGTGGTCTTTTTGTCTTGCGATTTCGCTAGGACATGCACACCTCCGGGCCTTGGCCGCTGTGTTCTAAGGCTTCTTCAGCTGATTTCAGCCTCTGTCGTGCGTTGTAGTTTCGCAGCGATTCGTCCTTCAGTCGAATCTTCCACGTTTCTTCTCGGTTTTTCCTCCTCTACCTACTAGCAGTATCTCCGAGTCAGACATCTCTCCTTCTGAACATTTCATCTTCACAGTTATCTGCATGTCGCGGTCGAGTTTTTAGCATCGCCTTGGAATGACGCTCAGTTTCTTCACGATCTCTCGCGCTGGTGATATCCATGCGGACAGCGATATTTTAGTCGTCTACCAATGTCACCCTAGTTTCAAAATGGACCGAAAGCGAACCGCGGTCATCCTTGATTTTATGTGCTTGCCGTGTTGCTACAGCGGTTTCTTTTCAGCTGTGTCCTCGACCCATGTCGCATTATTGCTAATAGTGTTGTTCCTAACCTGTCGTCGTTGTTACCTGTCTCTCCTGCTGTAAAGAGTTTGACGCAACGAACGTTGCCAAACAATGGGCCCTGTTCCTTTGTGCCGCCATCAGTACCCATCTTTTTCGCTTTCTTCGTTCTCTTGAAGCTTTTCTATCAACGCTATAAGTCGACGAACGAGATCCTTGGAATTTTATGATGATTTTTGTGCCGTCTGGCTCGTCATTCGAACGAACCCAAGTGAGGGGTAAACGTTCACACCGCAGTAATGGCCCGAATGAGGAAGAAATGATATAAGGAACATTTGAGTACCGCTTTGGCGCTCCATCAGCATCCGGGCGTCAGCGAGCGGCTTGCGCTGAGCAGCCTCTTCTAACCTAAAGGCGTGCGCATATAGATGGCCTATACCAAGTCGGCGCTCTCTCGCACTCAGGGGTGGAGGACGGGAGAATTAGAATAGTTTGCTTTTCATGATAACCATGCGCCTGCTGATAGTGACTGTTGTGATGTAGTGAAACTGCAAGTCGACTCTGTTCGTATTTGGCTATACATAGGACGAGCAATATAGAACAGACATCTACATGGGGATGCACGCAAATACCTCAGCTGACGCTATGACAAATGTACGCAAAGAATGTCTGTTGTTGTATGAGGCGTAAGCGGGGCTGGCTTCATGCGCGAAATCGCTTTGCTGTCGTTTTTAAGAAGTCGACACGAGATGATTCGGCTTAACTACAGGAAAACGCACGGTGTTACAAATGGGGAGCGATTGTGCTAGAAAATGAAATAGAAGGAAAGGGATGGATGGACAAGAAAAGAGAGAGAGAAAGCATACTGGGAGAGCGCGGTAGGGAAGAACAGAGAAATATAAACCGGCGCATTAATGGAGTAAAAATATGACCAACCTAAGCATATACGAGACAAGACATTCTGGGCAGCTTTCGGGAATTCATGAACATTGCTTTATCACTGAACACGTCCGCGCAGTGATGACTGGTCGATTGATTAATAGCTTGCATTGGATGGTGTTCCGGAGTATGTATATGAAGTAGAATTTGCGAAGACAGGCATACATTATCTAGTTTTAAGTAGTGCAACCTGTGTGTCGATAGCCGTAGTCGAATGACCAAAGACGACTGAAAAAGGCTAACGTTCTAACTAGCGGGGTTGGGAAGGAAGTTTCCTTATCTTATACAACAAGTACGATTGGAACATTTTTCTCACAGGTTCACATTAACTGTAGTCCCACCGCTACCTGTTTCCTTAACGCAAATCTGGGTTAGATAGCTGTGGAATATAGATTCTGTAATACTATGGTTACGTACGTATACAGGGCGAACAAAACTTGATCGCAACGGCTAACTCGTTCAATCATAACAGACAATGAGGGGCTCCGATTTACCTAGTTTCCTTCGTTTGCATTATAGATAGGCCGCACGACATACTGAAGTGAGGCCGACCGCTTTTGAAGAACGTTCCGAGTGCATACGACTTAGATCGGCTTTCATAAAGCCACGCGGCGCCAAAGGGGTTATGCGCAGGGAAGCAATCAGTCGGCTAACTCGCCAGCCAAGGTCATCCAGATCCAGGAAGAGCAAAATCGCTCACCGACTACCTAGAACATGGCCGCCAATTAGATGCTGTTCCCTGGGAAAACATAATGTCTCTGCTATTTCTGTGGGTAGACATGGAGTAATTAATCACAAAATTAGTGATTCTACCGTGAATGATTTTAATGCATTGCGTATTTCATTGAAAGTATCAAAACCGGATCATTGTCATCAGCCACCACTATTAGGAGCAGCCAGGGGGGTTTGCAATCGCAAATGTGCATGGGGCTGTCGTTGTCACCGTCACCGAATCCGTGTCGTGTCGCGTTTACGAGAAACCTCTCAGATCCTGTCAGGAACTTCTCGGATGAAATATGTATGCGAAGTGCACGTAACTGTGGGACATTCCTGGAATGGCTACGCGTACAAAAACGTACATGGCCACGCTGGCATCACCAGCAAATTACAATTTTTCCTCGAACGGCAAGGACGGACTGGGCTGCACAAGCTTTAATAGAGGCTATATAATTATTACGATTGTTGTTGTTGTCATATCATGGAAGAATGATTTTTTAGTGGAAGAATTATTGTATGTGGCGTATTGCTGTTGTCAAAGTGGGTGTGATTACGAAGTATATGTGATGATATTTTTCTTCAGGAAGCTTCTTTGTCCTTTATGTTCTTTTTACATAGTACAATATTACTAATATAGGTAGGCAACGAAGTTTAAGGGGTGTTTGTTTTCTTTTTATAAGACAAATACTTAATCTTTATGAAACGCTTGCGCGAACTTTCGTGAAATTAAATGTATTGTAACTTGTGTGGGTGTGTTACTCATTCATATTTTCTTTTTTCTGAAACAGTCGGTCATCGGTTTAGGTTCAAATTTTTCACCTTTCTTTAAAAACTTGAAACCTTTTCTACCTTTGGAAGGCTGGTGTCTTTTCAAGTTTCTATAATTTCCTCTACTGCTATAGAATTGGAAACTCGTAAGGTCTTAATGGTAGATTACTTGCTGATTTAAATATTCACATTTGTATGTTGTTCATTTCTAGGAAAAATAAATCAATATACCTTTTAAAAAAATTTTTTTTTAGTGAGAATACTAACGGCTGGAACATTTACAGATGATAGAGACTTACATAAATACGGCATATAAGTCTCCATTATGTTTTTTTTTATTATATAGTGTAAATGTAGGGACACCTAAAGAAGTGTATTGATCTCTCTACTTTCCTTGTAACTTTCATATTTTACAGGTAGTAATGTATTTCAATTGTCCATCTGAAACTTATGACCTTTAAAATAATTGAATACTCATAATAGGATCTAGCCTAACAAACTAATTTATGTTTCGTCTGGTCTGCGCAAACATAACTTATGTTTTATGGTGACATCGTTCGACAAACGCTTTCCGTCGAAATTCTTTTGGTCTCAAAAGAAAAAAGAAAACTTGCTATAAATAATAATGTAATTAGCAAGCAAAGCGTAACTGCCAGCGGTAATTTAACAAATGTATATGATGATTGTCACGGTGAATGTACAAAGCAGTTGGATTAAGGAATACGTCTGTAGCATTTTTTTCATAGCACGATGTTGGAGTTTTGTTTCCCCTGGCCCATGCATGTCAAGCAAGTATCTATTTAAAGCTTGTGGAGCAGCAAACAGAGTCTATGATGAGCTCTTAATTGTTTGTAACGTTACGGCAAACAGTAAAGTGCCAAATAATGTGTACTTTTTTTTTTTCTTTTTCTACTTTTATTGACACGAGCACCACTATTTGTACATTATATAATTCTGACGTAAGAAACTACAAGGCCCATCTATCGTCCTGTTTCTGTATATATCCGTCTATAATAAATCTTAGTTAGTTGTACAGAGGCATTAATTTTAACGAAGCGATACTTGCTTGCTACATACAGCAAATATTTAAGAGAAGGTGAGTACAAACTCCGGAACGGTGCACGGTAAATCTGAATCAAGAACGTGTAACACTGTGTAATTTTTTTACTTGAACCTTCAATATGGCAATATAGCAGAACTTAGGAAACAGAAGCTCGGCGCATCCACAAAGCCCTTATTTTTTATCCAGAATGAAATTAGCCATTTTCTTCATGCGCGATCACGTAATTTGCTAGTATATTTTTTCCAGTGGACCAATCACTGGAACAGCCCCGGGGATAGCATGGTATCGGGGTTAGCTAGGCCCGTATTCTAACATCGTATTTCGTCCAAGCTTTAGCCGAGCACCTCTACACAACTTCGTGTTCCTTTTTCTCACTTGGCTATGTTGTAGCCTGGGGCAAACTCGCCCGGTGCACAAATGTTTAATTTACATTTTAGTTTCGGGCACTGTCTTGATTGAATCGAATCCGTGTCACTCGTAAAATTCTCGCTTCAACAAAAGACGACCCATTGCTAAAATTCGTCTTCTAGCTAAGTGCTTCCAGTTCTGCGGAACTACGTATGAAGTAAAAACATTTTGTATCAAACGTTAGGGTCCGGTGACTTTTGCTCGACTAGAGGATAACAGAATCACAGAAAAGCCCGCGCAGATTTAAATAATTCTTTATACTTACGCTAAATGATAATTTGACTGCTTTTCCTTCGCCTCGAAGGAAGTAGAAGCCAGTTGCAGGGTACAGGCAGACGTTTGCGCAGGTAACAAACGATGTCACATTTAGCCGTAATTATAGTTGAATCGCATGTAAGTTAAATTAAAATTATTGTTCTTCCGTTTAATTTCTATGCACAATATAAATGGCTAAACCGTTCGCGGAAGATTGCACCTTAAATTGCCGGTCGTAGTACTTGCAGTCGTTTATTCTCTAAGTTTCTATTTTATTGGCAGTTAACACTACTAATTAAACTAATCATATTCTTCACATATATGTTAATATCAATGATGATACACATTTTTTCAAGTTCAACTGGTATAGTTCCATAAGTGGGCTAGATCAAAATGTAACTAAGGAGATACCCATTTGGCAATGTCTCAAGGACATCGAGCACCAAAGGATATGTACTTATAGTATGTTTACTTTGTACTAGATATGGATACCCTCGGAAACTCGCTTCTTGACGTAATTATTCAAGTTCGAAAACTTCTATTGGGGTGCAAATATTACAATTCGCAAGTGGGTTAATACCCACTTGGTAAACAGACGGCCTAAACGAAGAGTTAATGATGAAATCAGTGTACTTAGAACCGTCTAGATTAAGTCTGTTGATATCACACAGATAAATTGTTTGCATATGATACTAGACGGGACTCATTATAAGATTAGAGATGTGTCCATCTTTATTCTGATAATGAGCCCTGTATGCATTTGTAGACTGGATCAAAACCTAAAACCAATTGCAAACGTACTTAAATACCCGATAATCAACATTCTACGGATTTGGACCCTGGCTAAAGTATAATCAATACTGTGCAATCTACCGTTGTGTTGATTAATATAGCTTTTTTTTTACATAACATTTTATATAGACACGTGTAACTATTTTGTGCTGTTAAAGTTTGCGCGCCGTGCTTAGGTATGCCTGCCGCACTCAGAAGATTACAGAGCAGCGTTTGGGAGCGTGCAATATAAATGTATGGGATAGACGCTAAACGAACTCGATATCTGACGAAAACAAGTGGAAATAAAAAGATCGTATTAAACCAATAGTGTGAAATGACGAAATCCTATGAAAATCAATTCTATTAAAATATGGATTCTTCTACACGAACAAAACACAGCTCACTTTGCCCAATCTACAGGGTTACAACAAGCAGATTTCTATTATAACATAGCTAGTGTATATATATATATATATATATATATATATATATATATATATATATATATACTAACTTAGATGTTTCTTTTAGTTACGTCTACCGTGATACATAACCGTTATTTTATCTCAGCGGAAATAAAAGGTGACCACACAAATATCATACATACACAGGCTTCGATTTGGGATCACCTCGACGTAGGGCTAGTGCACAGTTAAGCAGAGGCGCTCCATATAATTGGGCACCCCATATAATTGGGCACCCCCAAAAAGCACCGAAGGCGAACTCCGAAATGCGCAGAACCCAGCTCGGAAAAAAGAGCGGTCCTGAATAGGAATAGTTGCAAAACCTTCTCTACATCCTCTTGAACTCGCTTACACCTAAGCATGCAAATGAGAAAAGTAAAGAGCAACGATGATATATGATGCTTGCGATGCGAGACACTTACTCCGCCCTCGTGAAAAAAATGATGCGACGGCCCGAGTCCTAGTCGGAAAATGGGGACCACGCGAAGCATCGCAATGCTCCGCTGACCTAATTGGTCGGGGGTAGCGGCGCTGCAGGACCCCCAAATTAGATTTGTGACGCCGAGACAAGAATTTAGAATTGGGATTACTACAACTGCTACGAGTTGCTCAGATTGTCACTCTAACATAAACTTTATCCGCCGGAACTGCTCGTTGAATCACCTATTCCGTTCTTGCAGGCGGGGATCGTTTTCGAGACTTTCGTTAAGTATAGCCTACGTTGGAACGTTTCAATAATATAATCGTGACACCGAGACACTATCGCGTTTCAGCTTTCTCTTTGATGCGAAAATACCTCGCTAAAAATAGGATTTGTCTGAACTCCAGCAAGCATATACCGTCGATGTTTGATTTGTGAAAGCCGGTGTAGGACCGATCCTTACAAGCTAGCAGCCTACACTCGGAGACTCGTCCCGAGCCAAATCGTAAGCTTTTTGGAGTCCTAAGATGACTTTCTATTTATTTTTTTGGAACATTCAGGAATTTACGATTAAAGAAAATGAACGACTACTCTAGCTAAGTGCACACCTTAAAAGCGCTATTCTTTCGCTAGGATATGAAGGCGAACATAACACGTACGCTACTTTGGAAATAATGATGGAAATTTTGTATCAGTAATTTTGTAGTGGTCATGCCTTTTACAAACATTTTAATTTTCCTATTAATTTATCTAGCTATCAGCTGTTACGCGCTTATCAAAGAAAAATTATATTAAGATATATAGATTGTATGCCAAAACACTCAACTTGTATATAGCCCTTACTCTTAAAGCTCAGAATTCCGATGTTGTACAAAAAGACAAACCTCTCTGCTGGCTACAAACAAATATCTCTATATTTGTACGCTTCACCGTTATTAACATTAACTAAAGCTAGATTTTGTATAACATTGCACCTAGTGAATCAATGATTTCGTTCTCTCTGTGTGGCGAACTTGTGATTTGAGATAATATATTTAAAAGGATCAAGAATCTGTTTTGTGTGTGTGTCTATGTATCTATGCATTTCTTTTGATCTGCGAATGTCAGATCTTTATACTGTCACAAACTATACAGCGAACTTTTCTTTGTCTCAACCCGAACTTTATAGGTACCTTTTTCTTATGTCCAAGAAGCGTACGTGTCCGATAGCTAGTCCATCAAATGTATCTAGATAGCCTTGCGACCTTCATTCTGTCAACTATCTATTTCATATATCTCCACAGGACTTTGTGTCCTTCAGTCTTCTCACTAACTATGCGGAAATACGGACAAACGCAGCTAACACTGCACACTCAGATCACCTGCTATCATTCTGTCGCCTTCCTCGCGCCCGTAACAATCCTGTAGCTTCCGATCATGATCTTGTTTAAAGCTGCTTTCAACGCCCTGTTTCCTTTATCTCTTTACCCCCTCATCCATAATAACTATCCACACCATACCCCTGTCCCAAATAGCGCCTCTATGCATTTCCAGCACGCACCTCAATTCAGCCACATCACTGGTATTACCTGCCACTTACAAGTCCCTCTGGGTGTGTGTCTAAGCATCTCAGCTAACCCTCTATACCTGTGTAGGAGCCAGTCTGCCAACAATCTAATACTCGCACACAAGCCGGTTCCCTCAGATGCTCTTCTCTCCAGAAAGCCTTCTCCATCGCCATCCTCCTGTGAGATCAAACTGAAACCTCATCGAGAGCAACTGATGCGCCAACCCTCATCGCTGTCACATTGCTATTGGTGAGACAGTTATCCAATTACGAGTGCACATATACCTTTATATATAGCGTACGCTTTTTGCTCGACTTATG
Organism: Varroa destructor; assembly: GCF_002443255.2. NCBI lineage: Eukaryota > Metazoa > Arthropoda > Arachnida > Mesostigmata > Varroidae > Varroa > Varroa destructor. Next base: position 53,086,492 of record NW_019211455.1, on the reverse strand, counting down.
GGTTCATGGTATGGAGACCCTGCTGACAGACACATCCGAGCAGCAGAAGCTCTAGTTAGAGATGAAGACGAGAGTTTGTGGTAAGACGGCCAGGTAGATGTCCGTCTAGCTGCACGAGAAGGAAAACAGGCTTGCATTGATATAGTCGAAGTTCCCTCGTCTGCGTGCTCGAAGACAAGCAGCAACAGCAGCATATTTTCGTATGTAGGTGCGTCCTAATACGCAGCCTCTGTCGGTCTCTCGTAATTCTATTAACATTAACAGACAAACAGATAAATGCTATGAGGTGCAATGGGACTTGTGGGTGGCTGATACTGGATCAGATGAGAATAAAGGAATACACGTACGCTCGGACATACTGCCGTACATAACTGGTAACACGATGTTTGAATAGGAAGAGCGGCGGGAAAGGAAAGCAAACGGCACTTTGGCTAATACGGCAGCGCAAGGCAAACGATGTTCTTGGCCTCTGATGTTGCAGAACTGATGCGCCCCTCATCGAACGCGCCGTAAGGCCGACTTTTTTCGTGACTAGGTTGTCGATGCCCGGCGAGCAACAAGTGATCAGTTCAATGCAAACGATCGCAAATTTGTTAAGAGTAAAGAAATGTCTGAAGATAGATGGCTTTGCAATGGTGCCGTTTTATATCAGCTAATAACTAATTCAGATAGATTTTTTAGATTGAATTCGTAAAATACTGAAATATCTTGAATTATTTCTCTTATAAGATCTCGCCTTATTAACCGCGGAAGAACTTAAGGCAGAACACCCACTGCTTTGAACACTAAAAAAGCTTAATTTATACTATGAACTAAGATATATAGTACTACCTTATATATTCTGACGATTTCTCTTAGAAGCAATTTAAGAAAACGTTTCACGTGATTCAAGTTAACCTCTCTTCGTAGAAAGCATAAAATATCTAAATGGAAAATCTTTCTGGGTACGTCATTTGTCAGTTGGAGCAATAGTGCCGACACTGCGGCGAAATGGGCTTACTAGTGGTGACAATATTCTATTTACTATGACTTCTTAAAGCTCGATGTAAAAATAGCCTTTCGTCTCTATTTACCTCGAGCCACTACCTTCCACTGAAGTCAATTTCGACACGATCTTTTTCAACTTGCCTGATTTGTGTCCGATGGCTAGTACAAGTAGAAAACTTGTTAAGAAATGACAAAAACTGGGAAAAGAGGAAGATTGAAGTTAGTCCACTGCATCTTCACTGGATTTAGAGCAAATCTGAATCAGTTTTCACCTGCCGTGCCTGCGGTTTTTTCTTGGTTGGTCATGTCCATCCCCTACCTCTAGGAAATAGGGTCCTCAAACGGTGCGTTGTCCCTCTATCGTTTCTATGTAGGAGAAGACGCTTATTGTAGTTTAGCGCCGCAAGGTCGCCGACAAGCGGGTTCGTTCGGTCGGATCCACGTTCCGCTATTGGCACAGGCCTGCCCGCGGTTCTAGTCTGCCATCTGCATTTATATCGATTTACCTTAGTACGAACCGCCGCAGGCCCTTTCTGGACTCCGACTAGACGCTTCGACGACCATGCAGTGGCGGTTCCACTGAGAACAGTAGAAAATCGTGGCTTGTGACGACGGCTAGTCCCGTTTAGCTGAAGAAAATGTGTCGTTCTTTCCCAAGCGACCGTACAACATCAAGTTCGATTTAACTGCTACTACAAAATACAGGTCGCTTTTTTCATAGACCGATTTTTGCATGTACCATATAGAGGAGTAATAGGACGTGGTGGGCTGTATCTTCAAGCACCTAATGCAGCTAGCTATACTGCCAAAATTCGTAATTACATTTCTCTAAAACATTTATGTGGAGTATAGTCTAATTTTTTTCTAAATTAATTTCGAAAAGTCGCTCAACTTTTTATGCCAATGCGTAGGGATAATTTCGAATAATTGGTACCTTTTGAATAATACATACGTTTATTCACTGACACATTACATTTACGAATAAACTAGACTTCACAGTAGTTCATAAAGACAACTATTATAACTAAATTAAATAAAAAATTAATAATGGCGACATTTTTATTAGAAATTATTAGTGATACAAATAATTTTTATCGCTACCGTTCAGTGTAGCAAAATATAGATAGAAAATGTGAAGCTCCTAACAGACGAACATGGGCATCATGTGTTCTTCATCCGCATGTAATAGCATAATATAGTAACGGCATGAAACGATTCTTGGCACAGAGATGAAAGTTACATGTTGTGCCATATATATATATATATATAGATCTACAGCGGCTTGCCACCGCAAAGGCGGTGGTAAGGTATCGAATCAACTTCCTTTCTGAATATATTATTTTCTGCCAAGAGTACTTTTCAATAGGATCGCGCACCCAATCAAAACTTGATCGTTTAATAAAGAACGTAATATGTGAAGGCATAGCTAAAAAAAAATATCGTTACTGATATACGCATTGTGGCCACGAGAAGATTTTGCCAATTTTGGTTGACACATGTTAATTGCATAGTCTCATTATTACTAGTAATTTCGGGCTGAAATTGACCGCTACTAGATTCGTTTTCCTTTTTCGGATCGCTGGTTGAGGGATCGTTAGAGCTTCTGTCTTCTCGCGAAGCTGGATCTACCGCCGCGCCATCCATCTCTGCGTCGGGACCCAGTCCCTCTTCATTGATTAGCAGCGACCTCTCGTTGAGAACATAGGCACTGATGAACGTTGTGTTTAGAAATCGATCTATCATTGGATGCGTAGCAAACGGGACACTGCAGTCTTCCAGGGCCATACACAAGATTTGCAGCGTAATCATGATGCAAGTAAATAACACGAGATCGCCGGCAAACCTCAGACCCCACGGGGTGCTAATTGAATGGCGTAGGGTGTCCGAGTACCGAATCATCAAAAACATGGTTAAAACAACGCTCAGCAAACCTAAATGAAGACGTTTATCGTTGGTGAGTGGGATCCAACAGAACAGAAACGTCAGAATCGCACAGGTAAATAGTGGTAGCGTAAAACCGTAACGATGAAGCGAAAATCGGCGAGAAACGTGTATTGCCAGCTGTAAAGCATAATCATAATAGTCTTCTGTTTCGCTACCCTTGACCAACGTTAAGGATGCACCTTTCAGCTCCCAGTTTGAGGAGCGGACAGATTTCCTTAATGGGTTGTAATCAAAGACAAGTCGTGGCTCAAGCCTAAGTTCCTCATAGGTGTATGTCGATGAGCCTATCAGCAGGACACATACATGTTCGTCATGCGGAAAGTGCGACATATCCGTGTCGCAGCTAACTAGTGACTTAACTTGTGGGCACCATTCTACAGTGCCGTTGGCATAGAGAAACATGATAGTAGACGAGAAGTACGGAACCTGAAAATCGACATGATTAAAAATGTCGACGTCCGGTCGCCATATTTCGGTTGTGTAAACGGTAATATTGCTCAGACCGTTGTACGCAGACGGATCCCAGGCAAGAATTTCAGCGCACCAGCTAAAACACATAGAGAGCTGTGTGGCGGCTTCATCTGTAATGTCAAACAGTCAGTGGATTAATTAGGTTTTTTTTTTAATTTAATTTATGGTATGTAAGAACAAGTGAAATCCTTTGGATAATGAAGTTTCAACACTTGTGCGCAATTTATCTACTAAAATGTACTATTTAAGCGACGATATTTGGTCTTGTCTCTTATTGAGAACGCTTTAAGGATTAAGTGCGTGGTGTACAACAATGTAACATCTCAATCTTCAATGAAAAAAAGAAAAGTTTATAGGAAGGCAAATCGAATTAAGTGAACTATCAATATGTAAAACTCTTCTTATTAGAATATATTTAATTATCTACAATGTTGACATAACCGCCACATTATTATGGTAACGCAAACGATTGTACGTAAATAGTTAGTAGTAAAATAACTTTCTGCTATTATTAATTTGTTTTGCCTAATTTATATCTTTACTTATTGAAATCTGTCTTCACTGGCCCATATTGCTAGTAATGTCCATCGAGGAGCTGAAAGGTACAATGAGCTCAGATAGAGGGATATCCGTGTTAAGATGGATGAATTTTTCTTCTCAGGGGTCGTGTTTTATGGGTTTCGCCTGCCCTATGGATTTCCGATGTCTGCCGAATAAGCAGATATGCTTGTTATAAAGTTCTTTTGATTTGTTACCATTATGGGTTTGGCCAGACAGAGCCACTAGCATTGTCCTAATGTAGAATATAAACAGCAAACTACTTCGTTAATGGTCTGTTATTTGAAATATTAGCTTGCTAGAAAAGTACTGACCGCTTTGAAGTTAACATTGAAGCACATACTTCTTTGTATTTTTAAATAATATTACGGAAATGAATATGCGCCATCTTGACCAATGGCTTCCTGTTTTTTTTTGTTTTATTGTGGTAACACCATAATTCGATTATTGCAGGATTTCTGTGGTTTACGAGCAAAAAATGGTGACAAGTGATTTCTACATTCCTCCATTAAAAATGAATTTAACCCTATCAAGGAAGTCCTACATAAACCGGAGCAGATAGTTTGATAGTACAAAATTCGGCCTATATCCTAGGTGCATTAAAATTTCTGAGCTAAGTTCTCTCCATATTTTCCGGGTAGCTAAAGCTCTATGCGGTGAGGCATTTTCAGAAGAAACGTACTACTTTCCCTGCTCACTAGTGCGGATTGGTTTCTTTCAACGGATTGTTATAACCTAGTTAGTTGTTGACACTATAGATCGAAATAAATTGTTTTGGCAGGTAGCAACAACTCATAATGCGCAATTCTTTTTTAATGGCATCGAACAATTTCCGGCGTCAATCTGGGCTTTGCTACAGATTCGCTTTTAACCCACTTTTCATTAACCGCTTTAGAAGTAGCTCGATTTCTGTGGATTTTTCTGTCGATGTATCTTTGATCGAACGAGTTCGTTTACGTCAATTCGTGGAGCATTCAAGTATCGAGCGCTTTTTGTAGTCTGTTTCCTTTAAATGGTTTAAAACTACTTAATGGTGGATGTTTAGTTCCTTATCGCTACTTAGGTGTTGGTCTTCCTCAAGCTTCGCAATAATCTCATTAACCTTTCCTGTAATTGGTCGACCAATACGAGAAACATCTTCAAATCGAAATGAACAGAACAAAAACGACAGCGACTATTTTTTGCCCCTTGTTCCGATAACGCATCCTGATCATAAATAGTACAGTTATTCATAGGCGTGCACAGCATCTGTACCTTTATTAAAATAAAATTCTATAGTAAATTTTCATAGAAATTTCACTCATTTTCAAGGCGCTCTACCTTAAATCTAAGCACACATACCATGCCGAATATAAACTTTCAAATACCACCAACGCCGACTTTCACGCGACTCATAATAAGGGCATCTAGCTAGAAAAACGGTCAATATTTTTTTGACCGTGTCACGCAAGTTGTGAAAAAGCTTCCGCCGCAGTGTATAAGGAACGCGAAAGCCAGCAATTGTGAGACACTCGGCCAAAAACCAGCAAACTTTGCCCTGTGCCTTACAAGGGAGGAACCACAGAACTGTCCGCTCTATGCTAGCGTGGAGCTTCTGAATAGCGGAGAGCTCCCGGCTTATTGTGGACCCTCACCGACTGTGTTTATTTTCATTAATATACAGTTCGTATCCGTCAACTTACAATAATTACGAATCCATTTTAATGTAACCAACGAGTATAGCATAGCACCGACACATTCGATTTCACATGTCTAAAGATGTTGTATTACATGTAGAAAGTACACACTGTGCTCAAAATTCCGCAACTCTCGGGGGGCTAGTTAAGGTTGAGCGATTTTGAAGGTAACACTCAATACAAGTTTTGCGTTCAGCATTTTTATTTTTTTAAATTTATTTTTATTTAATTTTTTTTAATATTTATTTTTATTTATAGTATTATTTATGATTATTTATTTTTTTCTCTTTTTAGTTGATTGTAACCGAAAACCAAACAAAAAAGGAATCCATTGATATCTACTTCCGTTGCAATATTTAACGGTTAATTGTTCTAGGAACAGGTCCTGTACCTTCTAAGCCTAAGTCCTTCTAAGGCTATACACCCCTCCCCTTCCGTTTTCTTTAATTTGAAATACACCGTGCTATCTTAATGTGTAGAACGCCATTTCTGAAACTTTGAATAGCCTTCCGAAGAATTGCGAAATTCTGCGAACATCCTGTAAATATTGAAGTACATAAATTATAGTAATGTACACGCCCGCATCGATAAACGTAAAAGAGTGCACAATACAACACCGACGAAAATCTTCTATGTTTCGCATCCCCAATTACTTTTGTCAAGTTCGAAACTTATGAAGTCGCTGATCTTCACCGTCACCGTCAGTGTCATCGAAGTACTTTCAGATACCACAGGTCGAACGAGCCGTGTTGCCCGATATTGGGTAGGCAAGATGTCCTTCCGTAGCCTGGCAATGTCCGATGACATGTCAATAGTGTCGTCAAGTCTCACTGGACATAGGACGCAAATAACAATAACCACTATTGCATAAATGATCTTGTACCACATTAAGCTGATACCCAGACTTGTTCGCCGGTACTGGCACATTTTACAGTAGCTGTTTGTCCTAGAGCATTTAACCACTATCGTTCGGTGTTAAATTAAATTGAAAGTTTTATGAAGAAAAGCTGAGAGGATCCGACGGCGACTTTTTAGTGGATTATGGGGCGCACAGATCACAGCGGTGATTGTATTACTATTTAAAAAAAGCGGCACGAAATTGTTTAGTGTATGGAATATGTTGATTGCAAGCCATCTGTCGGTCCGTTGGTATAAATGTTTTCAAAGAGAGGTCCCTCAGATGGTCGGTTATTCTGTGGAAGAACAAACGTTAGCGGCGGTTCCTGGGGGGCGATTCAGGTCGATGCACTGTAGAGTATCTGGACGATCTAGAGGCATTGTCAGAACGAATAGAAGTACCGTAAGCGCGGTCCAAGGAAATAGAAAATAGGCAGCACTGCATGACTCTAATTATTGTATATCCATGTTCAGTAGTAGAACTGCCGTTCCGTATTTTTAGGAAGTTTTCCAAGTGCTATTTTCTTTTCGTATAAGTTGATTCACACAATCTTTGCATGATCCTAAAGAGAAAAAAAAAAGATTTCCGATAGCTTCTTGTTGTATTCGGTGTTATTTGTTTATGATAATCCTATTTGAGTAAAAAGACGACTAAATGCATTAGAACAGGAACCAAGCCGCGTTATACACCTACGTAATACGTTTATTCATTATATATATATATTTAACCATACTCAGCTCCCTTGATATGTGTTACACATATATAAAGCGAGATGAATATGGTTAAATTTAGCTTCTAATTAAAAAAAAGCAAGCTGAGACAGAGAAAAAAAGCATTTTGTCCTACTAGTTTTGCATTTTTTTTTGCTATTCCATTTTGGACGGCACGTTACCATGTCTCATGGTCGTCTGAGTGGCAGTGTACTTGAGCCAAACATCTCGTAATAAAATCATTGCGAGATCTGCTCAGAATCTCGTACGGCTACGCTGGCGAGGCACTTATTGATGGTCAATATATTAAAAATAATGCAATTTTAACCGTTTATGTATATTTGCGGTGTATTTATCGAGTACTATACTACTGTTATACTAAATCAATCTAACTGTATAATGGCGACGCCATGAGCTCTAGCACGAATTTTGTCTAAAAATACGTTTTTCAACGGAAAAAATATTACCTGGGTGTACGTAACGACAAAAAGGGAGAGGAAGAACAAATGTAAACAAGATTAGAAGTAAAAGTAGAATGAATAATCTTAGCCCTTGATAACAGAAACAAGACATAAAACACATAGACAGATGATCAAGCGCCACTGTAAGTTCATTAGGGAAAATAAATATAAACTCATATATTAATGATATGAACAATGTTATCATATACCGTTCATCTTATCAAACATTGGTAACGACGAGGCGCGGCTTATTTTAGCTGAAGGGAATATGCATGCACGTGCCCTTACCGCAACGCGAAGCCCTAGGAAACTAACATGTCAAATATTATTTGTGTATTTGAATAAATATTAAAAGAAATTGTCGTTAAAAAAGTTGGAGTGCATCGGAAGGGTGTGGATTGATCACGGATTGACGATGTTTGAGAAGCGTTTCGCAGTGTCCCATATCGAATTGGATTGTGTTGCCGGAAGGGCAGTGCTAGTTGTGGCAGCAAGACTGTACTTGTTGACTGTACTCTTCACTCATTTGCTATCTAATAAGTAATATGCCCCACTGTGAACTAAAAATACCTTTTATGTGTCAGGGGCTTTTGGGGAAAGTCAAGCTATTGGACTGTTCTTATTCGGATATTCAGTACCCTTATTAAGGAGTTAGATTACTGTTTTTGACTTCAAGACCTCAATATATGTGACTAACATAGTTTTGCAAAAACAGTTGCATCAGCTTCCTTTTTTACTTATTTGGTGTTAGTATGTTTTCTAACAGACGGGATTGCCACAATATATATTAGCTTAGATTAAAGCTAAGAGGAAATTTATCATGGGCACGTCTTCTCAGCTGACCACAAGATAAGGTTCAGATTATGATTTATTTTCAATCTGCAATCTGTTGTGCGTATGCTCTTACAGATGCAAGTAATGAATTATCTTTCATCCAAAAGACCAAACGTTCTCGAATCCTCTAGTTAAGACACAGTCATTTTATCGAGAACGTAATAAATCAAGGCGTAGCTAGGCAGAAATATTGTGACTGATATCTGCATCAGTGCGATAAGGAGATTCTTCCACTCCTGATTTTCGCCGGATATCACTATGGTTTCCTTGGTAATTCGGGGTGTGGCTTGGACCACATTATCAGCGGCTGCTCTTCATTGTCTGAAGAGGAGTCTTCTACATGCTCTGCTATAGCGACGTCACTCTCTTCTCCCTTGAAAGCCTCGGATTTATCGTTCGAAACACAACTACTGACAATCGTCGTACTAAGAGACCGGTCGATCATCGCCTGTGTTGCAAACGGCACGAGGACATGCTCAGGCGTTAGATACAGTATTTGAAGCACAATTATTCAACGGGTAAACTGCATGGGATCGCCAGCAAGCCTCGAACCCTTATGAAGTACTGGCCGAATGCTGCAGCATACTTGAGTATTGAATCGTAAGATTGATGTTCAAAATGACGCTGAACAGAACGAGGCGGAAACGCTTCAAGCAGCACCCAGCAAACCATGACAGTGAAACCGGCATAAATGAATAACAGTAACGTAAACGTATAGATGTGAACTGAAGATCGTGTTCTGACGCATAATGTAACTTCACACGCATAGTCAAATCAATCCGCGACAGATTCGATCCCTGTGGGTCTCAAATGAACGTCCACTAGTTGCCGGTTCATAGAAATGGGTTTCTCCTCCTGCGACGAGTCATCCTGGTCTTTAATGAGACCCAATTCAAGTTTTAACGAGTCGTAACTGTACGTTGTTGATCCAATCAGGAGGCTGCATTCATGTTCATCGGGTGGAATTTACGACTACTTTGGCCCTTAGGCACCATTCTGGTAATCCGGACTGATCTATGATCACGTGATACGAATAGTCGGTAAACAAATCGGGGAACCCCATATGACGAAGATATCGATATCAGATCGCATCGTCATTTTAGAATCATCTAAATTTATTAACACGACAATGTCCTACTAAATTGGTTATCATTATTTTATAAACTAGCTAGAATAATTTAAGATATGTTGTAAACTCAGCGTATCCAGACGATGTGATACTGATTGATCATTCCAACGGACTTATAATGTAATGTAATTTTATATTTTTTAAGTCGGAAAAAAAAACAATGATTGTTTAATTAGTTTGTTCGTTATTGGCCAATGAAATGCAATAGATCTTAGCACACAACACAGAAACGATACTTACTATCGTTTAGCTCGAAGCTAACCGAGCTGCGAATCATCATTAGAGTATTTTCGAAGAAACCCGGCCGAATCCTTCTCCCCAGCTGGGAACCATTTCGAAAAATGTGCGTTTTCAGCCGTTTCAAAGCAGTCGCTTCTCAATTTCATTATTCGGCATGACTGGGCATAGCACACGCGATCAAAAGGTAAAGTCGACTAAAAGTACTAGATCGCCCATTACTCCAGTCTCTCATAGTAATACTCTCCATTGTTCCCCGTCAATGTTATCTACTACTGGTATCATCGAGTATCGGAAATGTTAAGCATAGTGTATTTATTTATATATAGGCAAAAAACTGGCGCAGACATGAATTAGAGTAAATTTAGTGAACGTATTTAGGAAAGAGCTTTCTGTGACGGATGAAAGACAGGTCACAAACGAATGTGATAGGGAAATGAACAACAACTATGCAGAGACCGTATGAATTGTATTTGCATGATTGACCGGCGTTCTGCATCGATGATATTACGCAAAGGGAAAACAAAGAGGACAGGGGGCGTTCAAAACAACAACTAACAAAGGCAAAAAGCTAAAGGCACATTGTCTTGAAACACGGCAAAGATTTAACGAGGGTCGATCGCTTTCAACCTATAAGTGTTGAATATAGTATGAACAAATCTATTTCCCTTATATGAAAAAAAAAAAAAAAATAATAATACTTTGAAACAGTATAAGGCCATTATACAATGGCCTGCGTCAAAAAAACGAAAAAAACCAGTTTCTCCACGGGACTAAATGCAAAAACACAACACGTTTTTGCCACAATATCTCAAGCTGCACTGTTAGAAACACGTATAGGCGAACTAGCAGCGTAATAAAGCCCTCGCGCTGGGGCTGAGTCTCACGCCTATTAGCTTGCGCTAGATGGACTTTGGCCCGATAGTATATATTCCACGTTACTTTACGAATGTTGAAAATGCAAGACATTTTTGAAAACAAACGGACAGTAACTCCGTCGAAATGACCACTGTAGTGTGCTTACCAAACTAATACGAGCAGCAATTATTACTGTGGTCTGGCTTTACGCCCGCATTATTCTAGTTTTATTGTTTTAAGAAATATCTATGTACGTTGGGGCAATATGTTTCAGTAAGGAAAAAAAATGATTTGTAATTAGCGTTTTCGTAGTTTCGAAAAGATGTGACGTCTGAAAATGTTGCATTGCACGTTCTAGTGATTATCCTTGTTGTTACGGTGGATTTTTTACTGCCCGTGTTTAGTTATTATAGTAGGATTGATAACGAGTTCAAGCATCTCAGTCATTTGTGATGTTCTTTCATCACCAGAATGCTATTAAACACTATACGGTTATGTGTTATAGCACCTCTGTCCCGAGTACAGAAACACTATAAAATTTGGTTACCCAATTCATTTTTGGGTCATCATCTCCTAAAACAGCGCAACGAGACATCGTTAAATGAAGCATTTTTCTATTTAGCGAAAATAATGAAGTTTACCAAATAGCTAAGCGTTTAGATCGTACAATATTGAACGGGATGCCTAAATGTAGCGCACAAACGGCAAATTGCCCTTTTTAAACATAAAGATGTTCCATATGTGTGCACGACTTTAACGTTTAACTTGCTTTTGACCTTATCACACTGCCAGTAACAGAGCTAACTGGCCATCGTGCCGCTGCTGTTGTTGTGTACTATGAAAGATGACGTATTACATAAATATAAATAATTAACAAACTTGTTTATTTTACTACAAGGAACTTGTACAACATTAGCACGCATACAGTATCTAAGTTATGTGAATTTCTTGCTATAATTGTTGAATATTTCTAATAACTTAGCAAACGCCCACCTTGTATTATTAACTGTGAGATGGATTCGTATATTAACGGCTAGTTTAGAGTTCCCCTAGAAAATTATGAGGTAAGACTAGCGAGCCTAAATCTGGTAAAAGTATGAAACTGCTACAGCAGTTTCATACTCATACTAAATCATCTTGTAAACTAGGTATAATGCATTCATCCGCGCTTTAATTTACGCATACGTTTGACCTACGTAGCTTAGCTTGTAATGGACGAAGAAGATGCCGGTATGTCTAGCTTACATAAAGTAGCGCCTGGATTTATTTCCGAAAACCGAATGCGGAATTAGCCATATCATAAAATTGTCGTTTTGCATCCTGTGGTTAGAAGTCGCGACCATAGTCGAAAAGCTGTACCATTTAAAATGTTGATACATACAATTGTCGTACTAAAAAACTCGTTGACCATCGACTATATCCCGAATGACACGAGGGCATCCTCGAGCGTCAGTCCAATATTTCATGCAACGGGTCAACAGCGTCAAATCGCCCACAATTCTCAAACAAAGATAGATGTTCGGAATGACACTGAATAGGGCCAAATGGAAGCGTCTCTTATCCGATAGGGGCAATCAGCAAAACAGGCCAGCGCAAATAAATAACAACAGCGTAAACGTACCAATTTTGTTTTCTAACACGCAACGCAAAATGGTCTGTGACGCACTCTTCATTTATGAGCTTAGAGCAGTGTCCGTTCGATGTCTCGAATCGAAGAAACTGACTTTTTGCCCTGTGATAGATCATCCTTGCCCTTTAAGAGACGCGCTTCGTATCTAAAAAGATTGAGACGGCACGTCGCTGATCGAATCCGAAACATACATCTATGGTTGTCGGGTGGAAAGTATGACATGTTCGTATCCCAGTTATCGATTGCCTGCGTCTTAGGATGCCACTTTGCCATACCAAACAAGTCGACGACCAAGTGATAGGAATGGTGAGTGAACAAATCGTTTATTTTGAGGTTGCTGAAGATCTTGATGTACGATTGCCATATGTGATGTAACTTAAGGTGATGTTCCTGATGCCGTCATAGTCCTTTAGATCTCACGATGGTCCCATGAACCTTACTCACACATGTCGACAAATCTGCTATAGCTTCGTTTGGGATCGAACGCATTTATTAAGAATAGCTACTTTAACAGTAGTTCTGAACATTTAAAATAATGTAATTGTTTAGCAGGTTAGCTTTAGTATCATACGTTTACTATGTGGTTAAATTGCAGTCATTCTTCCACAAATAAGTAAGGAAAACTGAGTGTTTAATCTCGAAAGCTGAACCTGTTCCACGTATCCTTAGCGAATAGGTCCCCTGGCTTAGTCGAGTGTGGCCTAATAAATCAGTGTAAAATACGCGTAAGATTGCACGCCAGTTGCTTGCCTTCCTGCCACAATGAAAAGTAGACACGCAGGCTTTCGGTCAATTGACAGGCAATACAAACACCTACTGAGTATCAGGAGTTATTAATCGATGAATTTTAGTTCCATTCATTAAACCGAAGCTTCTCCTCGGTATCTAACGAGTGTTACGGTTGCTTGGCTCTCAAGCAAATAAAGTGGCCACGTTACCGCAATTATATATAACTGTTTGTGATTTCACGTTTTATGAGTAGGCAATGGCACTTGAAAAAATACTATGGTATGCCCTTGTTTAGACTGTCCCCAAATCCTTATGTCAAAACAGGCAATAATGCATTTCTGTCTATACTACGATGTTGATATCACAGCGCCTTCGGAAAAGGCTGGCCGAATTTTACTTGAGAGCCGTTTGGAGTAAATTCCTTTTCGTTCCCTGTTTCACTATCGCCCTCCGACGTGATCGACTGCAAAGTGCGTGCGGTGTGTAGAAGAACGCGGAACGCTAGCTGCGGATGTAGTCTCCACGACCGACTAGAGTAGCCGTTAGTTACTTCGCTTGTCATGTTTACATGTCCCCATTGCCCCCATTAACACACATTAGAGAAATATCTGTTTGAAAAGTGTCATCAATTCTCAGTTAATTAATCGGCTCGCTATTGAGTCAGTTCAGTGGACGAATATGAGTAATCGCGTAAACAAGTCGAACGCTTAAAAAAGTAATTGGCTATTGAATGGATCGCAAGGATATGGCAAGCAACAGAGCCCTACACGTCTGCTGTAGGACGACCGGCATTTACGCAGTGGAAAAACGGATGGTAGTTATTTATGATGACGATGAAGCTGATATCGTGACATGTTTCATGGCGGGCAAGCAAGTAGGCGGGCATCGAGTGATGCCATTAAGTCGAAGAGCGAACGCTAAATTCGATACGAGATGGACAGGGTCTCAGTCAGCAGTCTCTACAATGTAAATACGTTAATGAAAATAAAGTGGAAAAGTCAAGGATACTTTTTCGGCAAAAAGCGAGTGTCTTTTTCTCGTAAGTGTTATCCTGCTTTGGAATGACCGTGTTCTCGACCAGTAGAAAAGGGCAGGAATAACAAATCTGCATAGTCAGTTTCCTGGGAGTCCAGCTGAGTGTATTATATTGAGAGTATTTGACGCCTGCTAAATGAAATCCCCATTTCATTTATCCCCATAAATTGATATAAATTTCTTAGCAAATTATTGATGCAATTAAAAAAATAGGAGACGATTTTCGCGTTGTTTTACTTTACCCCAGCAACACCCTGTTCCGACGTGAGAAAACATTTAATACAGTTCATTATTTTCTTTTAATTCTTTCTCCAGGTTCGGAGCTAACGATAGGCGTTATTATTCGATATTCGAGGTTTCGTATTTTTAGACGGTTATCCGGTCTACCTGGACACACCCACGCCTAGAAGATAATCCTGAGGTAGAGCACATAACACAAGGACATCCACCATGATCGATTCAAGCGTTTGCACTCGTTGTCTAAGCAGCATATTGGCTCCCGACACGCGACGGACGTAGAGGAAACTAAATAGAACACGTTTATAGGTTCGATGTATATAAAGGTGAAAAACAGACGAAACATGTCAAAAATGAGCAACTAATTCGGGTGAACAGAGTGCTATACTATGTTTTTCGGACTACAAGTCTGATCTATACATAGGAAGGAAAGGAACACAACTTATCGGAGATGTTAAAAGCGGGTCGCTAGATAGCTGGTCCTTCCTTTGCATATTGGGTAATGGTAATTCGAAGGCGCGTTTTGTGGAATGATCAGAAACGGAAAAGGAGGCGGTTTTAAAATGGTGCCTCTTAAACGGCGATCAAAACAAGCTGCATTCGAAAACGCTAGGCAGAGTGCCACGACGATTCAATAGTATCTCTACGAAGTCGAAATGAAGAAAGATCAACGCTTTTTCTGCATTTATATACAGAGTTGCTCTAGAGAACTTCCATTGGCCAGACGTTAATTGTTCATTGCGAGAGTTGAGAACTATCATCTAATGCATGCTATACCACTGTTAAAGATTGGCATGGTGGCCATACTTGCCGACCATACTTACCGAGTAAGCTTCTAATAATAAATAAAATAATCTGAATCTTCATATTGCTCCCCCTTTCATATCAGACCACTCTCAAGCGGTTCAATCGAACCTACAGCAACAAATGTGTACATATATATAACTAATATAATAATTGACTCAGCTTTCTCACACAAGAGAATTTAGTTGTCTCAGTCAATGATTTGAATTTGGTACTATAACTAATAAACTACCGTGCGTATAAATTCGTGTTTTTTCTTTTGCAATTTGTTGAATCTGAATTTTAGCTAAACTGTCAAAACATACCAACATAGGTACAGCTTCCAATGCGCGCCTATTTGCAGATAAAATTTACTACTAGTTTGATCCGTCTCCGATTAACAGAATCCAAGTACATTACAAGAGCATGATGTGTGTTAAAATCAAAATGGAACTATTTCTTCCAACTTTTACAATCGCATTAGTCGTCTTCGTTTCTTTTTCATTACATTTTTTTTAAAGAATTTTTTATTTTGTATTGTGGAGACACGATGGTAGCTGCATGATTTTTAAGGTTGCCAAATCTGGTAAGGCAAATGCTCCGCCTCTCATTTGTAATCGTTAAAAATGTTTTACATATTATAGTGTAAGGTACTAACGCTACGATGTTCCCACTGAGCATGATTGCTATATGTGTGTATCTATTCAAAGAAACCAGTATTAACAACGTAATGGAGAGTGCCTGCAAAAAACAAGCGCGAAAAGCAAGCGTTTTTTCGTGATAAAAAAAAAGTGTCATTTAATGATAATTTTCAAACTTTCATAATAGCTCTTATTAATTAAAAGAGCATTAACTTTTATATAAGGTAGAATAAAATAAATTATCGCATAAAATTAAGTCGGCATGTTTAATTAGAGAAGATATAAATTTATTTTTAGATAGTTTTGTATACGCTATTTGAATTTCGTTTTGTCTACGAATCCGTCTAAGAACGAATCCCAAGGTGATAATAAAAAAGAAACATTTGCGATAGCGCGAATTTTGTCTTAGCTGTTACTCCTTTTATAATAATAATAAAAATGATATAGACCAAAGAATGGGATAGTTTCATCGTAAATATCGGATCTGTGACGTAATCGATGGTATCTGATTTATAGGTGAAAATTTGTGGACTAATACCATCTGCATATCATAGACATTCTGCTAGATATAAATTCGGTACTTCCGTTACGCAGTTCTTCGATGACACTATAACTATATTTCGAAAGGTTAGCGCACGAAGTTAGAAAAACGTAGTAATCAATTAGAGCCCGACACCAATATGCTGTAATTCCTAGTATTGAAGATGAATGATATGCGCATTTAAATAAAGAATTGCTGCTAAGGGCAACAAACGTAGAACGATGTATTCGAAATAAGATTTAGACTGGTAAAAGTTTGAAGTGCGTTTATTTTTAAAATCTGTGTACAGTTCAGTTGTTTTTTGCGTGTCTCTAGCACGTACTGCCAAGTGTAGATAGGGCCTTCTTTATATCTAAGATTTAGCAACCCTGCCAGCCAAAAATACCAGCAAGTACACACGTGAAGTACAAAAAGATAAGCTAGCAATTTGGGCGTTAGGTAACATTGTAGCATAGCAGAAAATTGACGGTTTTTAGATATGATTGCATTTTAATGACAAATAGATAATATGGTAGGCGATGCCATAAACTGTTTTATGGACTCGTGTTTACTGCATAGGGCTTTAGACACTGAGTGGGTGAGGGAAACGATCTGCTTCGAGTTGACATTTTTTGTTTATTAATGATTCGACAAAACGTAGAGGCATTGCCATCCATGTAGTATTTATGCTGCTATAAAATAGTTGAGAACAATCCAGGACGACACTGATTAAAAAGAATTTATATTGAAAAAAGAAAGAGATTACTGAAAAGGGTTGAAATTATGACTATATTTGGCGCGATTAACAGGAGTAACAAAAGTATCGTTATAATCACAATAGTAGAAATCTTCTTTAATTTACAGCTGAAATTTGTGCGTAGTTCCAAACTCGTTTCCCTTAATATTCGAAGTAAAAGACGGAGGCGGGTGTCAGTAGAATAATAGCATATTCACCATGTCGACTTATTTTACTTAGGCTGAAGCTTTATTTAAAAAAAAAAATATTAATATTTTGGAGTTAACAATATGCATCATAATCGTATATAGCTGATGATTTTTGGGTCTGCCAGGAATGAAGAGGGAGCTAGAAAAAAAAGTGGAAAAATACAGATGCTTTTTTTCCTTACGAGATTTTTAAGCTAGCTGCAATAGTAAAGTAGTTGTCTGTTTGGCTTAGTCAATTAATTCTGTGCGAGTTCTGCACTTCGCTCTAAACTGATCTGTTCAGAAAAGACAGTACCACTCTGGAAAGCTTATTCGACTTGAAATTATTATGTAATCTAGTACGGCTTTAAATAAAAATGTCATTCATGGGTACTAAACGCCTACTACATGAAAATCAGTTAGCAGGTAACATATGCCAGATTAACAGTTGGAACGCCATTTTTTGTAGTAATTATTATTAAATAGCTTCAAAATATGAGAAAGTGGCTTTCTTTCCGATTACTCTAATAGGAACCTTACACAATTTGAGCATAGGGGATCCCAATACTTATTGTGGCATGTTGAACAAAACTGCAGATTAAAGCGTATGCATATCCAGACTTCGCAAGGTGGGGCATAGCAAAGCTGCAAATAGGATAGTTCAGCTTTTGCTTTCAACCCCAAATCTACTCCTGTTGTACACGATCGTTCAACCGTTTCGCAAGTGAGGTCAGTTCTTTAAAGCCTTTTGTCATATCCTCAAGATCTTGGCGAAACTTTCCGGTGGGAGTATCGAGAAGATTCCTGTAAAGTCAGCAAAAAATAGACGAGTATTATAGATTTTAATAAAAAAAAGTAAGTAACGATATTACTTAAAACCTTAGCTCATTTGTGGGTTATCAATAAGACTATTCTATAGACAAAATATAGCTTTAGTGTGTAGATATTTATCATGGAAGCGCATTTCCGTTTGGTATTTTTCCGCATGTCAACATTAGGGATTTCGTATTGGAATTTTCCTCAAGCTTGCACATTTTCCGTGCCATAAGGAAAGCTACTTGCTTTCTAAAAAGCTAATTTTTCAAAGAACCCTAGTTTCCAATTTGTAATGACGACTCATACACAATGCAGCTAACAGTTCAACTGCGTATAAAGTAAATGGTTCGGGTTGTACATATGGTACTGTGTTAGGAAGGCATCACTTCAGACCGTTTCTCTTGTCTAACACAAAACGGAGTGTACCAGTGCCTAACCTCAAACCTAGACTACTTCGTCTATCCTCAAATTGAAATTTATTTCCGTAATAGTTTAGTGTTGTTTAGATCGTTTGTTTTGATTTTGATTTTTTACGTTATGTTCTACATTAGGCTCGAGAATTCTTACCTGCTTACGTTTGCTCCGTGTTTTACACTCTGAATCTTTCCGCCGCGATTTCTTGGGGTTGTTCGATTTGACGTAGACGCCGTCTGCACACGACCGTTACGCTTTGCAGAGTGTTCTGATGATCTTTCACCTGTCGGAGTGTGCTCAAAGTCGCCAATCGTAAACGGCGAATAAAGTTTCACTGGGGTGTCAGAACTCAGCAATGGATCATAGGCCGACTGACGGATACTGCGTCGTTCCCCGCGATTAATTTTGAGCTTCGTTGACACTGTTTCCAAGGCTTTGGAAATGTTACCTTTCATCTAACACAAACGCAAAAATAGGGCAAACATAGAAGTAAATATGAACGGGAGGATTAAAATAACGGACGAAGAAATCGGTAAAGATGGTGCAAATTGGGTAAGACCCGCTATAGACAAAAAATAACGCCACAAATTTAAGTCCATAAAGGTGGTGCAGCCAAGACTGGAGGACGGCGCTCGGTTTTTGGTTTCCTTCTCCAGGCTTTATTGATAACAAGTTGTGGTACAATCAATTTGAAAAGCAAACATCATGTATACGTTCTATCTAGTGGTTTTAGTGGGCTTAAGGGAAGGTTTTTGCAAACACGCCTTACCTCTTGCAAAGCTGACGACACTGACACAGGTATCCGACGTTTTTCGAACTCACTTTCGTATTGTTGCTTGGGGCCTTTGCAGGTTTTAACCTTTCTCGATGGTTGTTGTCTTTGTGGGGTATAATTTTCGTCACTGCGCGGACGAAAAACCTGCAAGCGTATATCGTTAAGCACAACAATATCACCCTTACATTATTTTTTTAATCAACTGCAACAGATGTACCAACTTAAGAAATAACAACAAGTATTTCCGATAGCTGTCATTATGATGATATTTTTCTTGAAGATTTGAAGAACAATGTCCGAAACAAGAAGCAGAATGTGGTAAAAAAGATAAAAATAGCTTTACTCAAACGTAGCAGACATAGTAAAACTATCTTATGGTTAGGTTAGGTTACTTAAAACTATCTTATCGTACAAAACAAGATACTACACTTCAATTTTGGAAGGCGCATGAGACAACGCTAGCAACAAATAATGATAAACAGGTGTTAACAAGGTCGTTAAGTAAATAGAAAACATTCATTATACTACGTCAGCATATATACATAATTCAACCCGACCACTACAACAACGTCGTAGCTTCTGCTAACGCCAGAACAATGCAGAAATACTACACTCCAGATAGTAACGTTTGCACCGCTATTCAGTCAAGTCAATGAATGCCATGGTCCTGGGAATTAAATTCCCAGAACACGTGCTTCAGTGTGTGTAATCACTTAAAAGATGGTTCTGTCGTTTTAGTTTTAGAAATTCTGAGGAAAAAGGTGTTTCTCGTAGCGGATAGTGGAATGCAGAAAAAGCTAGTGAAATTCTCGTGATAGTTGAGTATCTTCAAGGAAGTAAACGTGCAGTGCCAAATACTTCAAACCTTCTTAAAATAATTGGCCATAAAATAAGCTCGACATTTAGATGCCTCTATGTTTCGAGTTGTACGTCCGGTATTGCCGTTAGGGATTTTATCAGACAGGAGGCTTCTAGCACGAAACAAAATCTGTGTGTGCGTAACGACAATACCTGATGTAAAGCTCGAAACATAGAGGTTTGAGTGCCACACGAATTTACACGAAAGAATTTACTCAATCGTATTTGCGTTTGCGAAACTCTACAGGAGCGCATTGTAATCGAGCTTTTTCTAAATTAGTCGATCAAGACTGATGAAACGAGAATCACATACGAAAGAATATGCTCCGCAATTTGTAGCCAAGTCCAAATGGACGCCAAAGACACAGATGCTATGTGTTTAGAAGAATAAAAAAGGAATCGCGAGTCATATAGTACTATCTCTTGACAAAACCTCTGTATGACAAAAAATTACCAAGATAGAACTAGTAAACAGAAAAGACTTCGTCTTTCACCATGATAATGCCAGACCACATATATCTCTAGTTACTTGGAAAGGATCGAGAAAACTTGCAGGGCACATGTTAATGCATTCGCCATATAACCCGGATCTTGCACACTCAGACTATCAGACTGTTTCAGTCTTTACAGAACTTTCTTAATGGTGTTTACATAGTTTCAATAGAGGAATACAAACATCACTTGTCACACATTTTCGTTTAGAAACCACAGAAGTTCTACACAGATAAAATGATATTGCTACTAGGAAATCATCGATAAAAATGAAGTATATTCGGTTTTGTGATATTATTTTCAACTGTAAAAATGTTAAGTTCAATACTGGCTTAAAACCGAGCAATACTTTTTCGAAAACATATATATATATATATTATAAAAGTCACACTTCAATGAGTTGTAATGCATTTTAGACGGATTTCTTCGCCAGTACGCCACATGCACATCTTGGTCGAATTATGTCGGAGCTTTATTGTTGAACTATATTATAATAAGACTTGAAACTAAAATTTAAAATAATGAATATAATAAATTCAAAGAATTTGCTTAGGACGGACCAAAGCGGCAAAACTTTTCCCGTTTATAAACATCACCTAGCTGCAAAGATAGATTAAATTAAAAACAGTTTTAAAATTGACAAAAATTAAATCATATCTAGAAGCCCATATGCCAACTAACAATGAGTACAATTCCCAAAATATATGAAATAGCATTCAACGAACGAAAAGCTTACCTTGATGGCTGGGCTTTTGATAGAAGTATTGGTTTTTCTAGAATTCGCGCTAATATTTTCTTTCAGTATTTTCGCAGGGCTCTTATGCACAGTCCGCTTCTGAATACCGCCCTTATTCGTTAATCGTTTCAGGCCTATTGAAAAAACAAAATACAACATGTATAAGGCGACATTTCTTACTCGTTAGTATTAAGTGGTATGTTTTTTCTAATAAAGGTTGAAAAATGCCTTTCAAGATTTAAATATGATGACATAAAATATATTAAATAGACCTTTAAACAATCGAGGAAAAATTCAGATAGCAAGCCATATCACTTGATCGTTTAAATCAGCTAAATTTGTTACAAATTCAATTACAAACGATTTCTGTCTATAAAGATTTCATATCACATACCCTGTCTGGTCTTCTCTTTGATAGATGCAACAGAAATAGATGTTCGCTGGAGAACTTTACGGCCAGAAGAAGTACTCGTCTTTTCACCCGATTTCTTTTTAGTTGAAACAGTTTTACGTGGAGTCATTTCGTCTTGATGGGTAGTAAAGACAACCAAAAATACATTCGACTTCTCCACAAACGTACGAGTTTTTCGGTAATATTTACAGCGTCGAACCCAGAGTAATTTTTGCTTCTAAAACAACCTAAATGTACAAAATATAAAAGGCATCGATTAACTACCCTGATGTATTCGGACGACAGATGACATAGGACATTTAAATCCAACAGATAAAATGATTCCCGATTCTTTCAGGGTGTGTATATCCCAGCAAAAATATTGCCGCTGAGGAGTAGCAAACTTAACATATATGTATTGTCTAATATTGTTTCTGAAGTTTTAAATGTGTTTGCGTGTTTTGATCATTCGTAGGTCTTGTGTCTGATCACAGGCAACCTAAGGGAATTGTTCTGGTTTGAATAATTAGTTGAATTATGCAACGTAAACTTCATGCATGTTTTATCACTACCGAACGCCAACATAAGACAACAGATGATTCAGGTTAAAGAAAAGTGACTTAGATCGGCTTCTAATAATTGAAAATGGCAAATTTTTTTTAAATGAACCTATAAAAATAACTAATGTGAAACAAATAGGCATACATTCGATCTACTTTTACTATTAAACACAAAGAACCGCTTTAAAATGTGACCTAAAAACATCTACTTTCATTTCAGCGAAGATGCGTTATCACCTACTATAAACACGATTTTATTTTTTGATGATAATTTTCTTTGATTGTTATTTTTCATTGTTAGCAGCTGTGGCTATCAGAGCGTTTACGATTTTTGTGTTGAGGCCTGAAGTAAGCAGTTTCCGCGTAGCCTTACAACAATGATCATCTATAGAGTATTATTCCTCGTTAACGTGCCATGCGTCTACGTTTTCAATGCTACATATTTAAACACGTTATGGCTAGATATAAATGTGTATTATATTAATTAGTAACAACACACGTTACTGCGTTTCGGGTGTATTTCCCTTAACTTGAAACGTTCAGTAACTGAAAATCTATAAAATCAACAAGCTAATTAGTACCGAGCGTGCGTTAATCTTTACATGTATTCATCGAGCGCGTGTTACTAAGTGAGTGATGAAAACAACTGACTTGAACCACTACAAATGAAACAAGTAAAGCACGTATAGCTAACAACGTCAGTCTGTGGCAATCTTGCATACTTTAGAAGCCATATGACAACCGAAAAATCATACCTCCTCATATTCATGCTAACGTCATTTTTTTTACATGACAGTTTTTACACGATTCTGTATACACACAAATTCGATTGTATAATTAAACAGACACGATTAAATCCGGGAACTACGAACACAGTCAATGAAACGGTTGAAATTCTTGTACGAAATCGTTTTCTAAGCTTTGAGCCTTGTGGCAACGTCGAAGCCGTACTCGGTCAAATGAAGCTTGCTTCTTCTGCTCATCATCGAGAACGCGCCCACCAGTAGATTTAAACATGCGGCCGCCATATTCGATTCGCGGCCCTTTCCTGCCGCAATCTTTTGAATATTCGCGGTATGAGTAATCGATTGATGATGAATGTGTTCATTCTTAGTTGATTTGCTATGTTGCCACCTGAAATAGTGAAATGAAGCATTAATAAAGAAGAGATTACAGACTTCTTAAGTGTGCTAGAAGAATACTAGATCTTATGATTTTTTGTATCGTCTGCTTTTTCGAGAATGGCGCAGAGAGTAAACAGGAATCTATGCGCGAAAGACCGACACAATTGCTGGGCTATCTATGTATATAAGGCACAATGAAACTGTGAAATTTCACGTTATCCGCTATAGGTGCTGAAAGAAATACTGGTTTGGACGTGTAGAGATTTTCATATAGTCCTATATTTTTGTATGAAAAATCTACACATTCATAAGAAAAATAAATTTCTTTTTAGGATAACATTAATCTGATTGAAAGCTAGAAACTATTATCTTTGCCATAGGACAATTATCTGTGCATAGTCTACGAGATGATGAATATAAGTAGTTTAATTTGCTGCAACTAGCTAGCTTTGTTAATAGCAACATTCATACAATGGCTTGTTCGAGCTGCTTGTGACTGTACGTGAATTTGGGAAAAACCTAAAATCCCAATACTTGTTCTTACCTAACGTCGTATAGGAACTTAAGGGGCCAGGTAGCAGCGAACAGATTACCAATGCTCCTGCCAAGGGTTGAAGCGTTTTTGTTTTGGTAGCCTAAAGAAACTGGAAATGATAACTGTTCCTTGGTTCTGCTCAGTCTTAATTTGTGTTTGGGTATTTACCCTGCTGTCAAATGACGTTCATATCGGACGAATTGTTACGTTGAAAAGAGGGATCCGGCAGCGTCTTCATTGCTTTTTTTAAAATCGCTTTATTCAATTGCAGTCGATCCAGAAAAGGGTGGAGTCTATTTGGAACTCTATAATTCGGAAGTACGTTAGAGCTCAACAGTTTACCCTTAGGGAAAGACTCGTCCTCGAACTACATTTAGTCAGCACTCTCTTGATCTACATTAATTTTGAATTATACCGGCTATACCGGTCTTGTCGTATCATCTCTACTCGATCCCTATTAATGGTTCTATTCATTGTCAAGCTACAACGACAGTATCGAAGAGGGGCAGACTGAGCCGGAGAAGACATCTAGAGCTCTTAAAATATATTTATTAGCTACACTTAAACAATTACAGTAATAACGAGAAAAAGAAGAAATAACAATTTTCATAACAAAATAGTCGAACTACATTTATTTCACGCACTTGAACCTTGTCAGTCGGCATGGCGTCTGCACGAATGTGCAGTCACATTCGTGACTGTGCCATTTGTAATAATTAACGTATCTACACATATTTGATATCTGCTCTATTCTCTGAGTTGATCTTCTCACATCAATAGATACAAACACATCCATGATGGACAAATAAACACAAGCTAACAACACTGCGATAATAATAGTATAAGCACAAAAACTGCGTTTCGATCTAAACTGGGATGAATATGCGCGGCTGCACGTCGCATAGCCGACTTTCAGCACAACCGTCAGACAATTCACAAACACAAAATCTCGGCATTATGAGCCTAATTCTACGGTAAAGCGATATTGAAGAGAACCTGTCCTTGAATCTCTTTTCATATTCTATCATTTTCTATACAATTAAATAGAAAAAAAACTACATGTATATATATATACTTATAATGTACAGCTTGCAAATCCTCTACAACTAGCTAATTTCCACATATATAATATATTCCACAGTATAGTACCACAACGATAAACAGGCACAATATTTATGCTAGCAATTAGTATTACAACGGGCATTGAAGCTAGTCATTTTGGAAAAATGAATTAATCGGCGTCTGTGGTTAGGAAAAGCGAGCGAGGCTGACCTTGCCACTGCATTTTTCCATTTTGCCCTTGGTGGGGCAAAATCGCTCATTGCCTTAGTAGGCTGTAGTTACTTTCCAGAACAGACGCCTGGAAGTTGTCGTTGCGTAGACACTGTTGCATGGCAAAGATTTGCGTATCAGTCCCACAATAGTGAACTTTCATGGAGAATGCATTACCGGTTGTGAACGTACCAGGCAAAGCATTCGGGGCAGGCGCAGATGGCGACCCATTACACTGCTGGAAATGTCCCTGTTGATGGGAAAAGCCAAGCTGATAGTCGTTGTCACCGGGCAACATGGCTGTCGTTGCAGGAGCGGGGATGAATCGCCGTGTCTTGTGCCGCTCGTATCGGACTGTAATACGGTAGACACCGGTATATTTGTACAAGTACTCCTTGCATGCAGTCGTGCGGTCCTGCCGAAGGAAACGCCAAAATCGCTCGGAAATTGTCAGCTTCTCTGGTGGGGCTGTCGGACAAGATAACACGTAAAAAGTTGCTGATGTAGCAATGCAATAGTTCTTGAGAATGCATGTTCTATACTAAGAATATTTTCCTTCTTATTTTGCTGTATGTATAGCCTTGTTACTGGTTACAGCTGGATGGATTATTTATTGTATTGATTGAATAAATACGTACGTATGGTAAGTTGTTCTATGCAACTCTCCTTTGGCAAAAATAAATTTCGTTGGTAAAAGTTTGATATAATTTCTAAACAAAAAAAAAAATGAGAGCATTCACTACCTCTCTTTAACGAAATCGTAATAATGCAAATTATGAATTTAGCTTGAGCGTAATTG
Organism: Varroa destructor; assembly: GCF_002443255.2. Classification (NCBI taxonomy): domain Eukaryota; kingdom Metazoa; phylum Arthropoda; class Arachnida; order Mesostigmata; family Varroidae; genus Varroa; species Varroa destructor. Next base: position 53,060,458 of record NW_019211455.1, on the reverse strand, counting down.
ACCTTTGAGCGTTATTAATACAAGGGAGTACAAAGGTGGCATCTATGTCTTCATTGCGATTATTACGTGTTTACCATCGATGATAACGTCGGTGGCTCGATGCACTCTTTGGTCACAACGGAAACCTAAGAAGCACGCGTCCTTATTGATAGCAAAACGAACGTACGCTTTGGCAGCTTCTACCGTCAGTAATGGACAGTCACTCTCAAATAGTCGTCGGCATCCTCGGCGTTCACAACGTCTTGGGTAGGGGCAATCGCCACTAGCGAGAAAACCCAACAGGCCCACCAAGTACTCGCCTATAGACAAAAGGGAGAGGGGCCATGCGCTAATGGGGAACACCTGGCGTGCACGAACAGTTTACTCGTGTCTACGTGGTTTTTGGTAATTCTATCGATATTATAGCTGTTGTGTCGGACTAGCCCTTACGGCTTTGACTAAAAACCCTCTTCGGTTGTGGCAAGTCAATACGAGTTCGCATATTCGCGCAAGTGTCCTCTTAAAAAGATGGCATCGTTTCGTATAGCGTTAAAGGAAGTTTCTTTGAGATATGAAAAACGTTTTTCTTTTACCCAGACTGAAGAGTTTAAGGCGGCGTTCACACTGATTGACGAAAGCTTCGTAGACCTGTGCATAGCACAGGTCGCACAAGGGCTCCGAAGGCGAGTCTGGTTGTCCAGCCGCATCGTTTAACCAGTGCGTGACGTGGTAACGCAGCTGACGTCGACGATCAGCCTCTTCCAACTGACCTATTGGTACCTATAAAGGCATGCATCAAACAGAAATATATGCATGATTTTTAGCGGACTCTCCTAGACAGTGGATTCAATGCCCCCAGCAGATGATATTTAATGAATATTAGATATATTTTCAGACGATTACCTTAAAGTACGTTATGTAGGGAAGCTATGTATTTGTATATTGGAAAGTCGAATGATTCATTTCTACTAATGGCTTGATGTTCACAATAGAATTCATAACAGATTCTCCAGCGTTCGAGAAAAACAAATTAGGTAGATAATGTTCTGTTCGTTGTGTATTCACAGATGTTTTTTTTTCTTTCAATTTTGTTGATGCATTTGATCAGAGTTCATCATTCTAAAGTTTTTTGCAAAAATTGTCCTATGCTACCTGCAGGCTTGGCGATACACATGCGCTGGCCGCTGCTCGCGCCGACTCATCGATGACGCGAGTCAATGCGTTGCGAAGACCACCACTTCCAACTGTCGGCTCGGAATAAGCCGCCGGAGAATATCCTCGCTCACGATCTACGTTTAAGTCAGTGAATCAAATCGCATAATCTAGATTAACCAAGGAGAAAAACAGACTTGTTCACATAGAGATCACTCGCAATTATAGTTCGCTCAATGAGTTCAGCTATGATGGCGCTTTCATTACAAAAATAATTAAATCTAAAATTAACGACCAGTGTTTTTCTCCTTGATCAACGATGACTTGCTGGTAAACCAGTTTAGTAGAAGCTCAATAATTAGTGACAAAACTGTCTATAACGCATCAGTAATAGATTTGACACCAGGAACGAAGCGTGTCATTTGAGTTTTCCACATTACTGCACAGATAAAAGCTAATCATTGAAAAGCAAATTGTGGGACGATTCTGAAGGACCGTTGCACGTATCGCACGAACTATATAAACGTTAGAGTATGGCAGTCTTAAAGGGAACCTGACAACGCTCACCGGCAAATTGCATCAGCCAACGTTTGGCCTCAAGCAAAACGTGAGCAATACACCATGGAAAGCTGAAGAATCCCCGGGCCTGGCCATTTTGGCTATTGCCTTCGCCGTCGTCCCCGTATGTGACCATATACCACGCAGCGGCTTTCTGGATTCTCAACATGTGACGCGAGCCCTCGTCCTCGGCCCCATACGTAAGACACTCAAGTTCGAGCTCACGAAAGAACTGTTGACGCGTATCCTCCATGAGAGCGGATTTCTGGCGATCAACAAGCACAGCCAAATTGGCTTTTTCCGTTCGAAACTGAAAGCAATTCATAGGCGTAGCATGTTCCATATCGGCGTCAGGGCAATGGGTAAGTTAGTAGTTGATTGCTAATAGAACGTTATCAGCTTGATTCGGCAGATTGAGCCACATCAACGATTTAACGAACAATTTCAACAACAGTAGAATATAGATGTAGATTAAGCATTGTTTCTAGTGATAGTTTGATATCGATTCAAATTCGGTAGAACGGAACCTAATGCGTGTGTTTGTCATTAATTTCAAGTATTTAGCTAACTTAACTTGGGATTCCTTTATTTCAGAAAGCTTATTGCTAGATGGTGTTACTGACTTCGACAATATCCTGCCAGGCCTGATTTAAAGTTGCCCTAAGTTTAGCGTGGATAACGTCGTTGTGGTCTATCACTATTCGTAAATACTGTTTCCGTTTTCGTACTTTTCGATTCATAATGGCTAAATCCACAAATACACATTTTAAAATTATAAAATTGTAAGGGTAAATCTAATTAGGTTATCAGCTTGTATAAAATACAGCAGCATATATAAATTAAAAAAATAAAATGATAAGGGGAACCAAAGAAGAATGGTCAACTTGTACCCAGAAAACGCACAAAATGGCTATAAAGATGTTTTTTTCACAGGTCAAACCTGTCTCTCTTGGGCACGAAAAATATACTAAAAGGTAACCCTCTTTAATCACACCAACCAAATAGTGGTCTTATATGCAATAGCAAGAGATATCGTACCGTAGAAGCATTAGCAGCTTCGAATGACGATATCGTTCCAATGAATCCACTGAATACTTCACCCTCGCTCTGAATTCCATGCTGTTCCATGAGATGGCTCAGTCTGGCGTTGTAGCTCCGTAGGGCCTTTAGCGCACCCTGAGCAAACATCTGCCAACCCGGCACTTCAAGCGGCGAGAAACTCCGAGCTTTACTTAGCTTTGTATCATTAACCGTCATGATTTGCCGTACAGTTCGATATAAGATACCGAGCGCCTTGTGAGATGGATATGAATGTTTGTGGTCACCCTTTTCCATGAAATCGGGGAACTTGTCAGGCTTTTCATTCGGGTAGAGTTCAACAGCGTCGCCGGTTTTAGCGAAGTCCAATGCTTTCGAAGCTTTGCTAACCAACGTCTGACACATCTCTGCTCCGAGACCAGCCTGGTCGGCCCATGCTAAGTGGGCGTTTGAGATGATGCCGATGATGTCATTGCCAATGTAGTTACACAGGAACTTTATTTCATTCAGATTGTGCTGCACCGGCAAAAGGGGGCGGGAATGGAAATGAAATTTAACCAAGATAGCGTTATTATATTGTCACTATTTATAGTGCTTGGAATTACTGTACTCTATTGCATGAGTTGTTCCGTAGATTGTTGAGAATCAAGCTAGCCGCTAATCAAGCATGATGCAGATATCGCTTATAGGCACCTACTGGCGCGACGAACAGCCGTGTCTTACCGAGTATGGGTTTATTCCTAGGGGTTTGTCATCATAAATATAGGGGTCAACATTGTTTTCGAAGATGAGTTCGGGTTTCCATATGCAGATGTACTCATCACCGTCGAGATCTGAACCGGACATTTCGAATGGATGTGGTGCCTGGCCGATTGATAGGAGGACATTATACAGAAAACGTGAATGATTTTGAAACTTTTTTCGATGCGTGATATTACTATGCGTTAGTCAAAGGCGCAATTTTGTAATTCTGAGTACTATATGGAACGCTCGAATAGATAGGCTTGTATAAGAAAAATTGAAAGCTCACAAATCTAATGAGCCACATTGCAGTCGATTTTTGTTGAAACTGTCAGCCATCTGCAGCTAACCTTTCCGCTTGACGGAAAGACGACACAGTCGCGAATGTGTCGGAGAGCGGGTACATCGACGGCTCGAAGGCGTCGCACGTCCCCGGGATGCAGACAAGGACATTTCGTAATCACCACATCACCCTCTAAAATTCGCACAGGTGCTTGGCCAGCCTATAGAAAGAAATCAATGCACCCACATATCACATGGAGAAAACTAGCGACTAGAATTTGCGGAAAAGTTAAGCAGATTAACCAAGCTAAGTTATAATTACTTGTACTACGAGAGTGTACAGCACCGAGCCATTATAGGGGAAAGTCTCGGATACGTTAGACTTTAGCTAAAGTTACAAATAAACGTAAGTTTATTAGAAAAGTTCAATAATACCTCTGAAAGTACGATCATATCTTAAACTGTATTAGCTTACAAATAGTAAGCCTTCAATACTGACGTCATTGTAGGGCAGTTCCGTGTATTGGATGAACACTTCGCCGTATTCAAGACAACCCGTCTCATCAACAACTCCAAGCATATTCCGGCCTTCGTTCACCGGTATGGCTACATTGGCCTTGTCCTTAAGATTGATGAGCGCATTCTTCAGCAAATCGTATAGCACTTGGATGATAAACGGATCTCGAGCCAATTGCCAACCGGCTGCCGCGAGTCCTGCGAACGGAACGGGCGTCCGGACAAAGCTCGTGAGGGTTCGTAGCGCTGCCCCTTCGCACACGAGTGAATCGGCCAGCTGTAGAATCATACTAAGTTGAAGTCGAAGAAAAATTTCAACATCGATCCCGTGATGCTCGAGAATAGCAATCAATGGTCGATTAAGAAACATTACCATTGGTGCAGACCATTTGATTACTTCGAGCTTTCTTGGGGAATCACAACGAAACTTCAGCATCGATTTTCGGAGCACGAGCGCACGACCCGGTAAAGAAAGATCGAGTGACACCATCCCTTTGCAACCTCGGTAACGAATCTGTAAAGCGGATGGCTGCAGTTCACTGGCCCCGCGAGGCAGTGTCCGCCATACCTGCTGCATTAGCTCGAGGGAAATTTTCCCACAGCCATCGGAGAAGCAGTACGGCCGACCGGACAGTGGATGAACGCTTTCCGGACGCTCAATATCGTCCCAGAGAAGTTCTTCTTCTTGACGAATCTGGAGATCAGACATTCGGCGAAAGTACAAGCAATAAAATGCTATTAGGTCATTGTATTATACTCATGAACAAGCATTGTAATAAACATGACGCACATTGAATAGTGATATCTTTAAATAGTGAGTTAGCAAAGCACGTTAGATATTTGTATAACAATCCAACAAAATGATTTAAACACAGATTCTATAATTTTCCGCTATGTGTACTCTCTATTAAAGGATTAAAATCATATGTTCTTATAAGTCGAAAATGCAATCCAACTTAAGAATTTGCTGCAGTTGTAGTGGAAACATAATAAAGGATGACCCTGTGTAGTAGTCACGCCTCAAAATGTATTGCGTATGCCCATACCTCAACGGTCTCCTGGGTAGATGAGAAGCACTGTCCCATACGAGCCATTTTGGTAGCTACATTGTTGATATGATGAAAGTCGCCCATCCATTGCCGAATAGATTCAGCGGTGCGGCCAAGATTATCTCGAGCATAAAACCAAACGCCGTGATCTCGAAGCTGTGAAGAGGACGCCGCTACAAACTGGAACAGTCGGGGTCCGATCTGAATGTTGTCATTGGAAAACAATTACATCAGCGAAACGACGGAGGAATGGCGGTAGGTTATTTTACCGAGGTACCAGGCTTAAATTTTTTTTTTCTACACACAGCGAAATTCTTTGCTTTAATCAGTAATTTTTTTTTCAACTCAAACGTTGAATAAGCTCATATCGAAGAGCATTACATATGCTGTTGACGACACTGGCTCGCGTGGTTAAATGAATATGGCATTTAACAGCGCCTACAATATAACAGCCTAGTAAAAGCTTGATTTCAGCGTGGTTCGCCTGGTCTGGAGGTCGACTCTAAGTGATTCGTACATCAATCGCTATTTTACTTTTTAACGAATATTCAATTAGCAGCTTCTTCACAATCAATCACTTTAACAATCATTGATGGGCGATAGCTACTCACTACAAATCCATGTTCTAGGTGCCTTCCGACGATCTGCTCAAGAAATACATCTTTTGTTCGCATCGAAAAAACGGCAAACGTCAGTTTATCCAGATTGTCGTCACGGAAACTGACACGCACAGCGTGATCGGGACAGAAGTGACGAAGAATTCGATTCTGCGTATGAAGTTCGGCAAAGCGCAAAATGATTCGCGTTGGAGTAATGAATATCCGACGCACGTACGTAGTACCTGGAAATTGAACTCCGTTTACCTGATACAACGAACCCGAGGTTTGTACGATCGGGAATAAGGACTCCTGAGAGGTGGAAGAAAAGTTTACCTGGAACGTACGGTTGATCGTGCTGGTCCTCCAGGGGATCGGCGTAAGCATAGCCGGTAGGACTCATTACGGTGGCCGAATCGTAGCGCGCAAAGAGAGTTCGCAGCGCTCGTTCGAAGTTGACCATGGCTCCGTTTTCAAGAGCCGTGTAAATATTGCGTAAGGCCTTGTACAATGCCTGGGGCGCCTTGCGATCCATTGAAACGATGAGTGCGAACACGTCGGCCATCGAGAAGTTAAAGTTCAGTTGATCAGGTACCTATAGTGCTAGCAGCAATTTACCTTTATTTCATAAGTATAATAAGCAAATCATATTAAGATGGAACGGGGCAGGGGGCACCTAAATAGTGCCTCTTGTTCACGTGTTGCCGTATACGTATGATGTTGTACTATATGCAAAGCTCTGAAAATTCGGTCAAACTTTATCCAGTAGCACTTGCCTCGTTGCTCCAGGCGAAGATGGCACACACCGCATACTGGTTGTCAAACGTTGAAAGCTGTTGGATGAGATTCTGCCGCCAGTGGGCATCGAATGCCCATGGCAGCGCGAGCACACGTCGATCTACGTTACAAAAGGCTACCTCGCCGTAGGCCAAAAGTTTGCGCGACAGGCGGGACAGCATGTTGATCATTACCTACCGAAGAGCGGCATAACTTTAGCCTGCAAATACCTCGACTTCCATTTATCCCTTTCTTGTTTGGAATTCACCACTTTCCGAAATCCATGTGAATTCAACTACAATTCGTTCAAATTAAATGCGCGATACTTCGTTATACAAGGGTCTCAAAAGTATGTGATAGTAAAAGCGCTCTTTGGCTGCCCGTATCACTTCTAGTAACTACGAAGTTACGAAGAATAGTATTCCGTTTTCATTGAGACCTCATCTTATTTGAAAGGCTTAGTTATATTTGCGTTACGCTATTAAATATTGGTTAAAGCAGCGCAAATCCTACAATCATCATACATAAACATTTTTTTTCTGTAAAAACTGTAAATTTGATCGCCATCAAACACCTCGGTTGAACAATGGACATGTATTCGCATGGTGAGACAAACACCAAAATGGGTCGACGAAGGTGCTTCAGGACCACAAATGATTTGTAGATCGTGCAGTCTTTGCATCATGCCTATATCTTCTAGCTGCAATTCAAGACGGCCGATTCGTGCGGCCCTCTGTTGGCTACCAAGTTGCCGAGCGTCGACATGGGACATAAGAGCTACGCTTTTCAGCTGGAAAAACAGGTCAGCATGTGTCGAGTCTATTACGTAGACCAGCAGTCGTCGAACCTGTATGACAGCATTAATCGGAACAGACGTTCGCAGCTGTTAGTTACACTGTGTTAATATATAGCAGGGTGGTGAAATAGTTGACCTTAAAAGAGTCCTGATAAGAAGGGATATCACCTATATATCACTAGAACCGATTCTATAATGTACCCGTCGTTTTATCATATCAGTTAGTTTTGATGAAAAGGTATATCGGAAATGTGACGACGACTTATGATAGATACACTTTTGTGCCTTGTTGACATATAACGAAATATCTATTCTATATTTATCGGTTCGTTAATCCGCGAAACGTTCCATTTAAACATTTGTCCGGTGTTAGCAGCTTTACCTGATTATAGCGTAACGAAAGTCTCAACATTCCTGCCGTTTGTCGATCCATGAAAATGTCCAGACTCTGGGTTGAATGCTCAAGGATTGTCGTTGCAGTCCCCAAAACATTGTGTTCCATAAATATTGACGGTCCTTCATATATACATAATAAGAATTAATGCATTTAGTATGCTGCGGTACAAAATCGTAAGGAAGATATGAAGGAGTGTACGCACAACGAGAAACATCAACTGCCTGTATTTCAGACACCGAACGCAAAATACCCGAACTAATTTCTGCAATCCTCGAAAGTATCGTTTAAAATACCAGAAACAAATGTCTCTGGAGGGAACAATAAGGATGTTACCTAAAATTGACAGTGATGCTGGTAAATCGAAGATGTAAATAGATAATACGTACCGACAAGATTACCGATGGAGATAATGGTATTGTGCAGGGTGTGTGAACGATCCCAGTTGACAGCCCTTTGATCCGACGGGAAGACCCATAACCTCGAGCGCATGCACCAGTGAAGCAAAAGGCGATATCGCGTCAGCGCGTAAGTAGCCAGTTTGTGGGTAACTGTCAAGGCATAAATTAACTGAAAGTTCATGCAAAAAACATTGCCAACAATAAATGCATGGATGACAATATGATTAGCCATTGTCAATGTAGGTATTTTCGTTGAAATCGCTCAAACTGCAGAACTTTAATGGTCATTTGATAATTGACCATCTTAATGTTCGAAAGACTAACCCGATATAATTTAATTCAAATAAATGATACAGGTTTCCGCTGGACAAGGGCTTTTCGTTTGTGAGGCGAGTGCCGATGCCGCGCCATGATGCTGCCGCAAGTGTTGCATAAAATCTAAAATCTAGGCGGTTAGATAAACAAAGCGATAATTGTAATAGTAACGCCAATCGTTGTACTGTTGATAGAGATACTTACAAGATAAGATTCATCTTCGTAGTGTTTAGCAGGTGGCTTGGGCATGAGCTGTTTAAATTCGTAGGCCGAGATGAAGCGTGACCGAACATCTTCCAGAAATGTTTCTACTTGCACGCGAGCCACCGTTATATCCCCGAATACTTGGACGGTAAATTCGAGATTAGGATAGAGGCATTCATCACTAAAAAATTGATCAGATAGCAAATAATGTAAAACGTTTTCTGCTAATTATACTTGGAAAGCTTCGTTGTACACGCGTCGACTGCTAAAGCTAGTCCATGCTACATGGTAAACATCGACGAATAGGAAGATATCAATTTTACCGTGCAATTGTAGGACACTAACTAGGTACAGTAGAGAAGCGAGTAGTTCAGAACAAATAGCGAATAATTTAGATAAAGTAGCAGATGGAAGAAACTGGTCATTGAAACTTTCGATATGAAAGCCTACAATTCTCATTGTATTCTATTAAACAACAGCTCCTCGAACTCGAAGCATCACTGGACGTAGTCAATTATCCCGTAACGTGAACACGTGGTCGTTGCGTAGTCTTCTCTTAAACACAGACAACATATGTATAGCTTGGATTATTCACTGGAACCTACTGTGCGTCACTCACCGAATATGATCCGTATTCAGTCCCTTTGCGGATTTAGGCATCTTCATTATTACCTCGCTTGCTCTCTATTTACCTACTGTCTGCGACTATTCAAAGACAGAGCCGTCTCTAGAATTTGTAGACACGCGACTCATGACTACCGGCCGCAGTGTCCTAGCGTAGCGTCATGGAACGCCTCTGGTGTGAAGCTTGCACAGCCATTAGCGCATGGTCTCTAGCTGCCAATAAATCATGTGCGCACAAGAAAACGAACGGATGCACAATATCGAATGTCGTATGATCAAGTAACTCTGGTCGTCCATCATAAACGATCAGGCGATGCAGGCAAGCCTGTAGCTGACGTCTACGTTATCGCAAAATGCCCTCTTTTCGGCACATGATAACGGGCGCGCAACGGAACTGTAACAACACTTGCCAATCGAACACGTTGGCTCGAAGCTGCCCACCGATTTCGAAACTGCGACCGTTCGAAACCCGCGTCAAAAAATACGCGATCTTGCCTTGTTGCAAGACACGTAGTCATATTATTGTTTAAGAAGATAATGATGACGAAGTATTTTGGATGCATATAAAACACGGACACTCTAAAGTTTCGTACAAAGGTGGCGTACGCTAGCGATTAGGCTTCAATCTAATGATCTTCAGCCGTTTTTAAATTTTTGCCTGCCACAATATGTTGACACCGGGAATAAGATCTCTCTGAGTATTTAGTGACAGCAGAATATTTTCTAGATGTCAATAATAATGTCACTACAAAAAATATAATTTCAACCAAGGTTAAAATGATACTCAATGTTTTTCTCTTCCGACAGAAGCAGGTTCTGATGTGATGTAGTTGCCAAAAATTTTTCTCTGTGAGATCTTCTCAAATAAAGAGCGCCACGTACCCTGCAGTCAATGCTATCGCTAGCTACTTGTGCAGCTGAGTCGGGTCAACCAGCAGTTCAAGGGACCGTATCAGCGAGATTTTAATGAACAATGAAATTGAACTTTATAATCGTGCCGCGTTGAAGTACCAGCTAAAGTACAAGTTTTCAACTTGCGTAGAAAACGCAGTATGTATATACACACACATTGTTACAATCGATGTATATGCTGTGAGTAGATATATTACCTTCCAGCCGGTTAATGTCCAGTGGCCAGCGGTATACCATCGCCGTTGCAGCAAATTCGATGACAGCGGGGAGAAGTAAAATATTATGGACGATTTGATCCGCTGCTCCGTGGATAACATGCTGTAGGTTGAAGGGGACAAGGCTTTGTTTTGTAATTAGGATTGTTTGGCTAGATAATTGACGAAGGTGACACGTTTGGCCATAAACCTACAGCAGATGCGAGACAGACACAAGATTGAACTGGACCGGTTTCTTTCATCTTCTACCTATAATGATACCTTTTGCCGAAACGGTGATTTAACTCTAACGGGCACAAATCAAGGTTTCGGTCTGCAATCGAACAATAGTTTATGCTAAATAGAATGTAACATCAAATATTGAAATCTGCCATGTAGCCGCAGAACAATTGCTGAGATATTACCGAAGAATTTTCTTCATTCTTAATGACATCATAGATTATATGTCATGTAGCATATAAATCACATTGAAAGATAAGTACTTCTTTCACGGAAAAGTTGAGGGACACACGGAAAAGAAACGTCTGACAGCTCTGTTTCCTTGTAAATGAATATGGTACGAGGATGTCTCGAATTCGAATGTTTAGACAGTCCATTCTGTGTGAGTAGGCGCAAAACGAACGAATGTATTTTAAACAACAGGCTTCCTTATGCCAGTCCGTCCCGCGACTGCAAGTCTGATACCCGATGGCGCATCAAGTATCGCTAAATCATTTTGTAGATCAATTGTCGATTCATTAACGTCACCACTGCACGCTCACAATAAAATTGCGTCAGCGTAGCAAGACGCGTCGTTGAACGGTCGATTTTTCCTCGGCTCCTGTTTATGTGTTATGGTGAGATAGTGGTAGATGATACCCAAAAATAGTTATTTCTCCGAGCCTCTTCGGCGAGCCCTAAGCAGCGTGCCTTTTCAAGTTCGCAAGTGAACTACAATTGCTAGACTTCATCTATTGGTTCTCATAGATTACCGTGGAAGTATGGAGTACTTCAAACAGGGACTTGAAGCCTGCTTATCCTGCCAGGTATTGTTGCACATTGTCGTATTCACCGGTTATATGGATTTCCGTGCTTGATATAATATTTAAACACGATTAATTTAGCTATGTGTGTGAACTATCTTTCTGCTGGCTTGTTAGATTTTTTTTTGGCAAAACTTTATATTAATGTATACAAAATAAACTTGCGAAACGTTTTTGTTTATTGCGGTGTAAAATTTTTGTAAGACTAAATAATTCTTGGTAGTGCCACTAAGGCCCAACGTAATGTTGATCTTTGAGTACTGAATAACCCTATTCGAAGTAGTCTACTCAGAAGCCCTCAGAGGTACTCTTCAGCTCGGCCATCCGAGGTGTTAATGTTCCAAAATAATTTTCATGCTTGACATTTGGTCTGTCTTATACACACCCTAATAGTATGTATTCTAGTAAGGTACCCTAATAGTACCACATGAGACCTTTTCTAATAAAAGGACATTTGTACTATACTTGTACGTTAAAGGGTGTGCCTGTGAACGATTATCACATATAAACGGTATCAAACGAACGGCTTACAAACATTTCATGTTACCTGGAGTTCAAGTAACACATGCTTACTATCTATAAATGTTACTTACACATTCAAACCCCCTATTAACTAAGTACGGCGGGATGACTCTGTTTATTTTCAGATATCAACACTCGAAGCTATCTCTAATAATAAAGCGGTTGGTAATCTCTCCCCGGAGCTAACGCATTTCTTAAAAACTACGCTCGTACTCAGCGACTTAGGTCCGCAAGGGCCGTATCGCAGAATATCGCCGCAAAAAATTGTTGGATTTCTCAACAGGAACCGTTTTCGGGGCGAACTGGACAATTTGTTGAAACAGAATGGTCTCATCGATGTATGGTCAGAAGCCTTAAACAATAAGACAGTTCTTGTAGCTGACCCGCAGGTAACTTACTATGTTCAAATGAGCGGACCGCCATTATATCAGCAGAAGTCTACCCTGCATTACGTGGCACGCGCAGTGAAGAAAATACAATTCTCCGAAAACGTTAACGAAGGCCAGGATAGACTTGAAAAGGCGAACAATATAATCATTGAACGATTTGGTTTAACAAGTGAAAAGGCTTGCGTTGAACTTTCTGAACTTCGGAACTATTTCACCACTGATAAAGCCAATTTCCTTCGAAAAACCTTGCCTTTTTGGTGGGAGTCCGTGACTCCGGAAATTAGGGTTCTGCTATCTAGAAATGTATTCGTGGAAGGCCACCCCGTTGTCCGAGCACTAGCGAATCTTCTGAATACAAAAGCTAATACGATATTTCTGCGTATGCAATTTGGAGACCATTCTGAGATTCCGACAGATTTGATTGTCATGGGTGCAATTGCCCTTCAACGACGGGTCCTCCCGAAAAACCTTTTATTTACCCGAACAGCATCTCGTATGGAAAGCTTTTTACGCTTACTTCTCCAGACCCTTATCGACTATGGATCTGGTGCGGAGTTTCGCCGAAGGCTTTCTGTATCTAGCGCTAAGATACCGCGTTGGCTAAAACGTATCGAAGGTCTAAGTGAGCAAGCAAAGCTAGTAGAATCTCTGTGCTGTCTGATTATGAGACTTATCGTGTTAAACGTCCACGCTGCCGTGGTCGTTACAAACCGACGAAGCATGCCGAAAGTGGCAATTTACGGGAGTTCAGAACAATTTCGTAATAATCGCAAACGATGCCTAGAGGAATTAATTCGCGATAATCTGGAGCCCTCCAGCGGATGCCCTATAGGGAACATACGACCTTTTCCCAAACTAAATCCTCTCAAATTTCGGCCGATGCTCAATCAATTTCCCGAAATGGTTTCCTTCTCAAAGACTGCACGGACGTATATAGAAGCAATCAAAGCGCGCGCATATACTCGGTTGTATGTACTACATATATGAGGATGACATATAAAAAATTAGGTATAGAATAATCCGAACGCGTATAAAGACGCTTAGATAAACTGAAACAGTGTATAATACCAAATCAAAAGTAAAACAACGGCTGTTATATACCCATTTATAAAGAAATCACTATTCATTAGCATAATTTTATAAGTCGTTCGGATGGCTTTAATTTAATTGCTATATTTTGACTGTGATAAACGTTATGTAGAAAAGGAAACTTAATTCGAAAATCGTCTTTGTCTTTAATTTCAGACGCGGTCCAATCTGTCGTCTAAACACTTCGTTAGCACTTCAGCGACTGAGCGCTATCGCTTCAAAGGGTTCCCTTTACATCGTAAGAGCAGATGTTAAAGATTGCTACGGTAGTGTGAACCACGCAGATCTAAAAGAAATCATCGAACGACGTTGGCCTACCGGTCAACAAGGTGATCCAACACCTTTGTTAAAGGATATAATAAGTAGAAATCTAACCTATATATGGCATTAATACACAAAAAGTAAAATGTAAATCTACACGACGAGGCATGAGTTTGTAGCCGAGAAGAAGCGTCTAACTATCAACATAAGTTCGTAACAGGCCAACAGTGAAAATAGCTGCTTGGCCTATTTTTCATTAACTTTATTTATCTCTAACATATTTGTATACGCAAATACTATTGGAGTATTTCAGAGAAAACTAGCTCTTATGTAAAAACAGCTATATTTTGAACAGTTTTCACGTAATCACCTGCGTAGTCGACCAGGCTTCCTAGAAGACGTTTAGCGTCAGCTAAGTCCCGCGGTCTACGTTTGGATTCGTCAAATCTATTATATAATCGTTTGCGATTGGATTTTCTACCCTTTACCATTACTGGATGAATATTGCAAATTAGGAACAACGTTTTTCAACAATTTTTTTTATTGATTTTTGCTGCGTTGTGTATTTACAGCGTTGCAGTTTAAAGAGGTAGACATCCCTTTAAAGCCTATGCTAAAAGCGCGGATAATAAATATTCTTCAGGAGCACGTTTTTGCTTGGCCCCTACTGGAAGGAAGAGTTTCGATTTTGGTCCCCACGGACAGAACAATATATCTTAAGGGCTCAGAAGAAAAAGCCCGCCTTCTTCATACGATTGACAATTTCATCGTTTCATTGGACAATCGATGTTATCGGTAGTATTTGAAAAATATTACACGAAGATTATTTGTATTTCATCACTGATACGTCGAATAGATAATAATAATGGTAACATGAAGTACTCTCTCGCTCTCTCTGATTAGCTCCTAAAGACTATTGTTTAGCATTGTCAAGTATATTTTCTAATTTCGTTTTCAACTAGGGCCTGTGAAACCGGTATAACTGTTGACAAGGACAACAAGGCAAAGCAGAAAAATAACAGACGACAAATATGATAAAATGATTAAGAATTGTATGCTGGAATGAATCAACCATATAGTAAATCAAACAGATTAAGAAAGAATAGACCAGAGCAGCAAAGTTTCATCGTTTTTAGCAGTTCATATAAAAGAGGTCATAGAGGATTAGAGGCTCAATTGCTCGGAAATGCAATCAATGTTATAAATTATTATACACGATAATTTTTGCTGTTGGCTTTGATGCCACTTCATTTATTACACAATCATCACCTAGGCTTTTTTTCATTTCGAACTGTTTTCTTGTTTATTGCAGTTTTGTCCGAGGCTTACCTCAAGGAGCTTCGCCTTCATCGTTTCTGGCTGATCTCTATTTGACATATACTGTCGATGTGTTATTTGAACGATTCAATTCGCTAAACTGTAACTCAGCGGTGGACAACCTCGTTGTGTTCAGGACAATGGACGACTACCTTGTTATTACAAACCGACTAGATAATGCTCGGCGTGCTCGGGTTATTTTGTAAGTAGTTGAAAGAAAAAATACTGCCATGTGTTAGTTGACATTGTTTTTCAAAATGAAGAGTTACAAGTTCCCCCGCAACTTACATGCATAAAAAATGCTTAAAAAGAACTGCTTTAAAAAGGTCATTTCAAATTTTTATCACTGCTAAGACAAAAAAGAGCTTCATTTTCGGTTTGGTGCTATTTTCTGCCCTTTTTAGCCGAAATATTGAAGCATGCGAACACCATTTCGTAATCGTGAAGTTGCAGGACATTTCCACAATAAACGAATTCGCAATAGCACACACGCGAAAACCTGAACGAACGGCACCAATAGATTAGTTAATTAGGTAAAACCTTATTTGATCGAAGGAAGAATAGCATTAGTTGCTATTTTGAGCAGGGCTACCGCCTTCCGAAAGCATTTGATATCAAAGATCATCTCAACACTGAAAGGTCCTGGAACTAAGACACGCCACAAAAAAAGGCCCTATTACACATTTATGCGCAGATAAATGTACCAATAGGCCCGTTGAACGGTGATCAGATGTCATAGTAGATGGATAGTTTCATAAGCTGGCACCATTTGTTCGGCGTCAACCTCTTGTCGACGCAAGCTTTTTAAAGCAAATAAGAGCGTTACAATCAAGCGACTGCATTCAGAAAAGCCGACAAAGTCTTGCCCACTGTCTCTGCCCATGGGATTGGGACCTTTACAAAAGCACTTCTTCTCCGTTTTGGCAAAAGATTATGTTTCCTTTGGCAGTTCACTGTCAGCTCGGAGCTCACTGTGCGCCGTCAAGAATTCAAATACTTCGTACGGGTGTTACCCATGGTCTCCCGTCAAAATCGTCGTTTACCTTCTGTTCTAATAGACCGACTAAATTCTCATAGACGAGGGCGAGATTCTACATCGAAGACGGGCAACGTACCAGTCTCTATTTTGCCTTTACCTATCTTAAACGAAATATATCCACCGTCTAATGAGAACATTTATCCACTTAATCTACTTGCGGAAAAAAAGCTTCTATACTTCCTTTTCGCACTCCGCTACTTTTACATTATATATTACTCTCAAGACAGCCCAGCAACCTTCTAGTACATATAGGTGCACGTCTCCTGGACTATTGCAGAATGGCTACGACCTACAATAGATACCTCAATAAATATTTAGATGGAAGTGCCTGGATGTCATGTTTGAAGCCTATTAATTGCTTGCCTTGCTTTTGCCAGTATGTGCAGCTTGTCAATAGATATTTGCTTGGTTGTCGCCAGTTGACTCTGTCTTGTCCATCAGGATGGATGTGCCTTTCTTCGTCGTTCGTATGAATATGTGGTCTGCGCCATGTCGAAATAGAAGCAGTCGTAGAGAGAGACCCCGCTTTTGATTTTATTTAGTCTCTTCCTAGCATTCGAGCTCAATTTGGTCCTTCAGACATTACGTCTACTATGTGTGATCACCGAGATGGAAGTGTGATGGTTACCACCCCGTAGATTGATTCTTCGAGTATACCTTTCATTCCGCGTCCCAAATATCCAACAGTTTCTTTCGTTGTTTACATCGAAACCAGCGAAAATGAGATGCATCATCCTGGACTACA
Source organism: Varroa destructor (assembly GCF_002443255.2). NCBI lineage: Eukaryota > Metazoa > Arthropoda > Arachnida > Mesostigmata > Varroidae > Varroa > Varroa destructor. The sequence goes on along the minus strand of NW_019211455.1, from coordinate 53,043,525 downwards.
GTTTTCGAAAAGCAAACTGATGCTCAACTGGAAACCGGGAAACAATGACGCAACTCCTGAAAACGACGTTATCCCACTAACTATATCATACTGTGGTGTGGAGATCGATTGCACTTCAGGAGCTGTGAGGCCTTCAAAGGACTACAAAACTTTTCTTCATGACTGCAGGTATCTACTGCATATATTATCTATTCTATCCTTTTTTAGCCTTAACTATGCTTGACTTATCCGATGTTCCTATAGGTGTAATGTTTATCTGAACAAATTAAAATTCATGTTTTACTTTAAGGAGCATTTCTACAATTGTATAATTATTTGTATTACTCTTATGATTATGATTATTCGAAGCAATATCTATTTCGTACAAATGTATATACTAACACAGGATCGGACGTAATATCTCCCGGTTGTGGGCTGTATTTGCTTTTTATGAAATACGAAAATCCTAACCTGTGACACTTCAACAGATGCTACTATAAGGAGCTGCATTTCAAACCGCCGGTCCAGGCCTTAAGCTACCTGCTAGCGACAAGTAGTTGGGCATATTCTCTCGGATTGTTTCATTTCAACAACCATAACTTGTCTAGCTTGTTCCGGAACATGTTCGAGATCGCAGTCGAGAGCTCCGTACGCTTCCGGGTAACAAGCTTGTATTACATACGCTTTGGGCGAGTAGACAATATATTCGCAACGTGTGTCCGCATGATATCTACTACTTTCGACGCGCATGAATTTAGATAATGTAATCGTTTTTTGCTTTCAGAAATTGTAGCGTGTTAAATAGGAAAGCTTTGGTGGTGCAACAAGAATATAGAGCTTACTGTTGAGGGGAATAAAAACGGCATCTTTCAGATGCTGTAACATGTAGAAGGAAACTTCAATTATGGTATATAACAAAAAAAAGCTAGTTGAAATTTGGCGAAGACATTAGGTAAGGAGGTCTTTGACTAAACCATAGTACGTGAATGATACAAACGTTTCAAGAATGAATTTTCGCGCAATTTTCAAAACTTAAACTAGAAAAGAATACGCCTGGCCAAAAACACAAATCATGCTTTATCACCATGTCTCAATTACTTCCAGGATTGAGCAAAAATCATTTAGCCCGATCTAAGTCGGTACGATTACGGGGCTTCCCATACTCAAAGGGGGCAACTGGTCGGACAACATATCCCATTATTGATTCAATTTCGAAAAACGATAGGCAGAGAAATCGCGTATGGGAACATTCCCGATTGGCATAAGACTGCCCGGTATGGTTCGGCTAGTTGAAAATAGTCAGTTTCGAAGGTTCGCCGGATTTGCTTGTAACAGCCTAGTTATCCTAGCCGTGTTCTCACATTTTTTTTTAATGTTTTGATTAGAGTTACGCGGATGATTCGAATCTCAGCGAGAAAAATCTGTTGAACTTTGTGAAGCTCCACCGATCTGTATTTTATCGATATACGTGTAATCAGATAGCCAAGGCATCTTTGGCCGCGTCAACTACCTGTCATTGGCATCGTCGTGTTGCTAACTATTTGCACAATGTCGCCTTTAAAAGAGCGTTCCAACTTCACAAAAATAGGTAGGAGATTAAATCGCTTATTGTTGGTATATGCGTTCGCCTCATAAACAAATAGGGTCTGTAAATGCAGATCTACGAAGATGGTTTCGCGAGATTGCTGCCGATTTTATTCCTAGTGCAACCTAGGTCTTGTCTACCTGCTTAGGTAATGTGAGTACGTTTCCTTTCTTGCAGAAAAACATATGAAAAGGTCATTACTTACCTGGATCAGGAACTTCGCGAACATCAAGACCTTCCTCACAAAGACTTACTGAGGAGAGCAATACGACCTCTAACGACAAGCTAAAAATAGGCCGAAGTTTGATGATCGTAGCGCGTTTAGGGAATAATGACGTTACTAATCACGGATTAAAAGTGCTTGTTAGATAAAAATGGCATTCATATAAACACAATAGGACACAGGGTATAGCTGTGCGAACTGGCCGAATATTAGTATAAAAGATATGCGTTTTTTCTTGCTCCGATCACATGATTTACCACGATTCTAGAAAATACGCATACTATTAAACTGTCCTCTTGTTAAGAGGTTTTTAAGGATACGCACTCAAAAAACCTCTGGGATGATCCATGCCTAGATATATGTAAAGCCGATACATTGTGCCAAATCAAGTAAGAAGAAATAATTGATGAACTCGTCTGACACAGAGTCAGACTCGTTAAGCCGTGAGCGTATGGATCATGGTTAGCAGAGGGCGCAACCCAGACAACGGACTGTAGACAATGAAGTCATTGAAGACTATTTGGGATAGCGGTTTGGATAACTAAACCATTGTTTGCATTGAATTTGAGATTTCGGAGTCGATTTTTGCACCTGAGATCATTAGAGCTTGCTCTCTGCCATCTGAGGACTACAGTTAGCACAGAAAGGCGCTTTACTTATACACAAGTATTCTAGGACAACCGTTGTAGCTCTTTTATGCTCTATATGAGCAAGTTACACAAAAATCAAACGATATTTGGGCTATATTTCGACCATAGTGGAAAAGCTAGACAATCTATATCGAACCATGAGCTAGATCAACATAGGTAAGGCGTCGGGATACGCTTGATATTGGGCATTGAATTATATTTTGGGAACGGGCCTGTGTCAACTAGTCCCGATCGTAGCAGATATATTTTTGATCTGAACTGATCCAATAAAATTTCGAATTATGTGTTTAAGTATTATTACTATGCAACGGAACAGAGATGTTTTCAATATACCTATGGCATATGTTTAATGAACTCATAAAGAAAGCGCATATTGAATTTTTAGCACGTTAACTAGATATCTTTTTTTCATACAAGTTCCACATTTTTTTGGGCATTTTTGATCATCTATCGTATCATATTCTATGTATCGTATTCTTTATCTAGTAATAAACTAAATTCTATAGCCGAAGCGTTCATGATAATTATTTTCATAATGAAAAGCAACGCTCGAAATTTAGAGTGATAAAGGCTTATTGAACAAATACGGCTAAATACCGACACAACCTAGAAAATATTGTCTTAATTTACCGACGGATTTCTATTTGACAGTTTAGATACGAAGTCTTCATGGTACCTTCGAGAGTCCTTTTCGAAACCAGCAGTTGTATGGCCAGCCAACTTTACACCCAGAATCCTATGCATGTTACCACAATAATTAAGACTTTATGTTATCGAAACAACAACCGCGCTAGAATCGGCTGTTTTAACTAGTCAGCTTTATTGTTAAATGCATTCTATAAGGCGCCGACATTAACTTTACAGTGTGAAAGGTTCTTTCTTACGAAGAGATAATAAAAGTAAAAATACGTATTTATGTACCAGGTAATAGATAAAACTTTGAATGATCTTTGGTAATCCAGCTGGTGCAATTTAGTCATTTTAAGACGATTGTTCTAAATAACATCCATAGATTATTAGTCGATGTCTAGGTTTTAATGGCGGCGCGGCCTCCGATAGCCGTATCAAGACAGTTCAACAGACTTTCCCTGTTTAAGCTCGTCGCTCCCTCCGCCGTACTCTTTCGATAACATAGCAGGACTAATGTACTAATACAGATAATCTAATTCGTCACCATGCAAATACCCTCGCCTAACAACTGCAGCGTGAAGAAGCGGCTTCATCAGGCTGAAGATAATACGAAAAGCAGCATTGTTGCGTAAGATATGAGTACGTCGCAGGCGATACGGCTAACTGCCATTGGTGAGCGATGTCAAAACCTGCAATTGGTACGACAGAGAAGTCGTAGCACTAGTAAACACATTGGTAGATTTCGTGGTAACAAACTACATGTTTCTATAACTAGTACAAATGTAGAAGGGAAATTCGATTTACCGGCGGAAAAATGTATTCCGTCCTCAAATGTTGTGTCACTTCGAAGAGTGCTTAGGTTTTTGCATGGACATTAGATTATAGCATTCGCCCATTTACTTTCGTTATTGAATTGCTGAAGTATTTAGCCCAAATAATTGAAAATCCCCGCATATCAAAAACAAGTCGTCTGCTATTGATGCGAGCGGTGATGTCAACAGAACTTCGCCTAAGAGCAAAATGGGCGTGATCGGGCCCTATGCCACAAACGTTTGTCCAGTTACCCACACGACTCATAATAACGGACGTATTACCCAACAAAATTTAACTAACACGTATAGAACAAAGTTAAAAACAGGAAGCTATACGAATAATGACTATACGCGACTTTATACACTTTTAATATTCTCACCAAGACGTATCTTGCCAGCGATGACAATACACGCAGTAAAACAATTTAAACCTTCGTCTCGATTTCCGAAAGGATAATAAACCTATAACAAGGTATATATAATAACTTACAAGGAGAAATTGCGTTATGCAAATACAATTCTCGCACACGCTGAGACATTAGGCTTGATCCAACGCTCACCCGTGATGAGACGGCACAGGCACGAAAATGAAATAAATACATTACTTCCGTGCTGCCCGTCCCTCGAGGGAAGCAGATGTCGGGCAGAGCCAACTGCATGGCGTGCACCCGTCGGGAAAGGAATGCTTTATTCACACGTATTTCTTTGTACGTAGGAAATGCACAAGGCACTCAGGGTCAGGATTTGGCTCAAAGTTTTCTAGAGACGCTACCAGGGTTTGTAATTGTAAGAGCAATGCATGGAGGAGCTATTCTAGAACGGAATGATTTGCGAAGACCACATGAGCTGCTTGTAGCTTAGTCGACTCACGATAAGCTAATGGTGCCAATGTGCGGGTGGTGTGTAACATCGCTAATGTGTACCTTTGCGAGCAAAAAAGCATACGACAATTTCGACACGAACTGGCTGTTGATAGGTTTTGGGTGAAGATGGATCGAAATAATTATAACCGGAAAAAGAGTACACTAATAAACCCCTAATAAAATATTATTTTATCAAAAGCATGGCTGAAATGTTTGTTGAAACCAGCACTAAGGCTAGTTAGTGATCTCTTCCTGGGTATCGCTGTTTAAGCTGCTATGCTCGTATGCAATTTGCAACCAAAAGTCTTGTTCTATCACAGTAAGTCCATACCGTTAATATCCTTAAATTTTATCATCTAATGAAACTTGGCCAAAGCAGAATTTGATCGACCTAGGCAATACCCACCGTCAAATGAATAGCCGTAAATTGTCACTTAACCGGCAGACCTCTCATGAGCATCTTTTGAATGAAACCAATTGCATTCGATGTGAACATAGGCCCCCTGATGCATTGAAGTGATTGCTGATTGGTACATTAATTAATTAATAGAAATAAATTAAATCGGTGCGTCATAGAAAGCAGTATTTGAACATGCGTCTGGACGTAGTGCTTGTTTGTATTTGGGTCTGGACCATTAGAGTAATATTGAGCCTTACGACGGAAGACCGGATGTGAAACACGAAAAATGGTCAAGTAAATACGTGTACTTAGCTCACGTAGAATCGTTGGACTACCAAGGGCAACAACAAGAATTAAAAAAATACCATTGTACTTTTTCGAAGAACCTATACGCATATTATTATCAATGGGACTTCGCTCTTTTTGTTCAATGTAGAAATGTTCAATGATTCCTGGATATTTGGAGCTTTGGCGTTGACGTGCCTGATCTTCCTCTGATTAGCACCGAGTCCGATAGATGCGCGAAATATATAAACATGTTTACAAAACTCAATAGCGACAGTCTGGCCAAAATAGAGCAATTCGAGTCGAACTATGAATGCCTGTAACTTCGCAGATATCTTAGTAATTTGTTAAGCATACACCATTTAAAAGAAGCATGAAGGGTCAACTAGCTTTGTAAATGTACATATGTAATATTATACAGTGGATTTGATACGATAACGAAGGCAAGAAGGGCAACGCTCATTTTTACAAAAGAGCCAAAAATAGAGCACGCCATGTAGAAGCTTTTTCTTGGCCAGGTTTGGCTGCGGCTACCGCGTACCAATCGCTATGACACTTGTCTTCTAGCTTTCTGCCTTGATAAAAGCTTGTCTATAACTTTTCAACTAAAACAAAAATACTTTTCCTGGAAGAACCCCAAGTGTTTAAAACAATGATGGGAGTTGTGGTATACGGTTACTTGTCCAAATCTTTAACAGTAAATTACAGGCGGTGAAAGTGGAATGCTGACGCGTTTTGGGTTAAAACCACACGCGGAAAAATATGAATTATTAACAAAAAAACACACAAAACTCAAACAAGAACGATCCACGTGTAACCCACTATTACTAGCAGCCTGCTTAAGTAGTTTATCAGTGATTGTGGCAGCATCCTAAATTTTCAAGGTCGTCTAGAAACATCCATAAGTATTTGCAACATAACAAAACAAATATCATACTTCATTTTTCAACTCTTTTTACGTCCTTCGTATTTAATAGTACCCTTTAGCGTGTGTGTATAGATTAAACTTTTTCAAAATAACTCACTACGTAGAACCCCTTCCTTGCTAAGATCCGAAATGACGATAGTTAATCTCAGCAATCGACCTTGCTGAACGAAGTTTCGATCTCGTTGTTAAGATACGTTATCGACCGGAAGTCATTTTGATATACAGAAGACAATTATTCCTAAGGATCTTCAAAGAAGAAAATTTGCACGGTACTTGTTCTGCGTTTCACACATAAGCAATTATCGTATGGTACTCGTTTAGATAGGAGCCAACAGGAAAGGGAATCGTAGTAGTTTAAAAATTTTGGGTTCGGGCCATAGCCTCTTGCGACACTGACCGTCAAAGCGCCTTATGAATTAGGTAGAGGCGTCGCGAACTGCTTTTAGAGAAGGGTCATACGCTTCAGATTTGAGGCAAATTTCATTGTATCGTTCCTTTTAATTATCTACTATATCATGGCCGCAAGAAGTCTTAGTGTATTTAGACGTGTATCTACGTTTGAAACAATTTCTTCACCGGCGGGTTATAGCCGTGGAACTCTTTTAAATGTGTTTGATCCATGAACAGAGAAACATTATCACGTAGATGAAAACGAAGGAGTTATAGAAATTAGATTACAGGAATTCGTTCCTGTATACCCCCTAGTAACTGTAATCCTTAACTGACCTTTAATGGCGCCCGGCTCTCATGAACTTGAGAGGATTTCGTTCGAATGGGCGTCGTCGTGTAGTATGGAACAATTCCATTTTCTTCCAAGTTAGCAACTTAGTCGGTCTGCACAACACAGAGCGATGAAAAAGTAACTCTCAAGTTAACTTTCAACAAACCTGAGAATATATTGTTCAAGATGCTACTTGAAGATTACTTTCTGCTCGTAGATGTCTATGGCCCTGAAAGATTTTCACAGTTAAAATTATGAGAACAGATTGTTTCTGTTCCGAATATAATAGGCAATGGAGAGAGAAGCTTGTTTTTTTCGGGAGGGCCAATCCAAGAGAGTGTGACCCTCCTGAAGAAAACTTTACGACAATTAAATCATATGTTAAATTAGAACTTGCGAACCTTTCGTCCCCGAAATGAACAGACATTTTCACTAACTCCTTGCAAACCGACTGAGCGATTATTTTAGACTTAGAAACTTTTATTTTAGACTTAACTTAGAAACCAACTATAAGTTTGTCATAATCGAGTGTACTACAGAAATGCTTTGTCATCAATTTTTTGTTGAATAGGGGTCCATTTGTGATTATGTTTATTTGTGATTACGGGATACAGTAGTTATTTATACCGTAAAAGATGATGTTAATAAAATAACTGAAACTCATCTATTGTTGAATTGTATTTTCGGACAATTAATGAAGGTCTGAGCGATTAGTAGTTTAGCTAACTAGAATATAAGCGCCTATACTTTTGGTCTGCAAATAGATCAGAAACTGCTATTCACTAAAAAAAAAAAGAAAAAGAAACGTTTTACTTGCCATCAGAAGCAACAGCAAAAGCTCTATCGCTCGCCATTTCAATTCCATGTGAGCTCCATAAAAATGGCACAATTCTTCATTTAGCCACACATATGTAGAAAAAATATACTGCTCATGTATAATTGTTAATATTAGCAATAAAATATGTTAGGGTCAATGGTTTTCTACCTAGTATTTGCACGTATGTAGCCTTTGAACAGGCGGAGCCTGTATCCGAAGTATGTGCTAATTTTAGGGTAGAAGTGGTTTGCAGTGCCGGTGAGTAGGAGACACGAGCTATCATCAGATAATTGTCTTAAAATAGAAGATCAAAACAAACGGCTGCATTCGATGATCACTGATTTGTTACTGGCGAGAATTCCGATTTGTAAGTCCCGCGTGGGCTAAATGAAGATGGATCATACATGATAGACTGACTCTAATGCGGTTTTCTTTTTCCCGCAAATTTTTCATTATTGACCATGACAGAGTAAATACTACGGGGATCGATGTTTTCCGTAGTTATTTTATGCTCTTAGTTTGTACTCATAGGCGGTACTCATACGTACTGTTATCAAGTCAGCGCCTGATAATCGACCCACCTGTGTGCAGGGACCTGTGTTTTGTTTACCGTTAGCAAAAGCCTTATTAGTCGTGCAGTAGGCCTTTTATGTTGCTGGAAAGGCATTTTTTGCAATAAAAAAGGTACACCTTTGTTTCTTACAGACGGCTGAAGTTACGTCAAATAGCAGATAGAGCATATGACTCTGGAGGCGATCATTGTATGGACAGAATCGAAGCTGTCATCATTACCATATATAAAAATCGAGTCGCTTGCACCTTTCGACAAGGACGCTGCTCTCATAGCAGCGTGTTTTCCCTCGAAAATATCGTCTTTAGTTACGTAATCCAGATAGAAAGTTAATAGTCAATTACAATACCATCAAGTTAATGAAGTTTCAGAATCAATCGTTCCTGAAAACTTCAAAGCCGTTCAAAGTCGTTATGGTTCTTCGGTAAAAAAATAACGTTCTTTAACTAGTAGTTAAGGGGACCTTCTCTAGATACAGTATCAGTTTAATTTCGCACTACCTGTTATAGATCCCTGCCATCTGTGACACTGATGTATTCGTTTTATTCATCTAATACCATCTTTAAAAATGTCTCTTTGACACATGTTAATGTTTTACGTTCCATATATAACAACCACGTATTCAATAGCCATTCTACTTTAAACGGGGTGTAAAACTGAGAAGGTGCCGCGTGCCTTTCCGAAGATTCCTGAGCAATCTTCAGGGCGCCTGACTGCCCCTGCGGCAATTGCCGCAATTTGACATCTTCGCTAACGTACCACCCTAAACTATAAGAATTACATATGGACACGACGAGACATCCGGTATTGCTCTCTCGGCCCAGTCAATCAACGATTCTGGTCACAGTAACAACAACTCAGCATCCAGGCGTCTACTCCACTATATCCAATTCAACCCCACTAAAATTAAAATAAGAGTAGTTCTTTTCGTTATTCGATGACTCTGCGTGCTGAATCAAAGGCTAAACAAACGACCGGGAGCTACATATAGAAATGTTTAAATATTTAAATTCGTAGTTGTAGCGGAGTCGAGATGCGGTTGAATTGAAACTGTGTTTAGTTTGCGTTACTGCCCAATGTCGTGGTATCAGTCACTTAGTGTGCCAGTTTATTTATTCGTAAAGGAGATCATTCTAATGAAACGAAACGTGTTGTACCTCAATTGAAAATGAGGTCGGGGTAAAAATTCGGATAGACCGTAACAAAGAATCGTTGCCTATGCTTTGTTTTTTTTTGTTCATGTCGAGTCGATTAGCGCGTGGATCTGACGGCGACTGGCGCGCGGTTAGTTCCGGTCAAGCGAATTTTGAAATTATGTTTGGATGCTACAAATCACCAGTGAAGACGACACAGTGTTTACGTGACTCACGTCAAACGAACCTCAAAACGACGGTCGGGAACACAGGCTTACCACTTAATCTGTTGATGTTCACTGGATGTACTAACCAAGTACAGGCAAACGAATAGGCCATATTCGTTGTTCTGTACTGAAGATTTACTATGTTTATACTGTCCTTAAGTTCTGAAGAGAGCTTAAAGAACGGACTAGGTACGCTTGTTGTGACTGGCATGGGCGGGCAACAGTCGTCAGGCTTGCAGGCTCGTCTAAACAGGAGATCTGGGTACGGGAGATGCTCACTCAACAATCAAATAGGTTATGTTTGCCTATTGATAAGAAAAGTTGTTGGCGTAGGATGCTGAAAAGTAACCACTATCGATATTTTGGTAAAGTGTATATGTTCCTTATTACAGTTTACTAAAATAGACTATACAGGAATTAGTAATCATAACGATCATCATGTTCGCTGGCATATCTGCAGTAGCAGCAGTAACGGATGTTTCGTTCGAAAAACTTTTTCCTGTTTTACATTGAACTACACACAAGAATGTAACGCAAGCCAAAGCAGCGGCGCTGGTGAGCGGGACTATCATTACTCTGATTTGTATTGCAACTATCCCAATGCCAATATCACTACGATACGTTAAATGAGACGGCTTGCTTCGTCGCTGAACTTTAAACAAGAATCCAGCAAAAATATCAACATAGTACATGATCATCTAACTTTATGATGTTAAAAAATCACTTGGAATAGCTGAAATTACTAGTCGTTCCATTTTGCAAGATATTTATTAACAAATACAAATGTTGTACACATTTCTAGGTCAGGTTGTTCTAGTTAAAACGACACTTCAGGTACTATCAGGTATTGAAAAACGATATAGAGCAATCCGCCAATAAATAATGCAATCCATTTAAATATATAAAGGACTGCGGAAGGAAATAAAAGTCATATTCACATATCTTTCTAACCGACTTGACCAGAAAAAACCGTTTTCGTATCTTCCGTAATCTATGTAGAACGAATGAAATTTGAGGAATTCGTAAGGTGACGTTCAAAAGCATCCTGTGACAGATTCATAATGACAGCTCCTAGCCTTATCAGATCTCATTTTTGCTGCAAACTGAGTTAGCTTTTACTTTTTGCAGCGCGCAAAGCAGGTACTAGCGTCGAGGGTCGTAGCCTGACTATACTCTTGTATATGGAACCGATCTCTCTATTCCACATTAGCGCGGTCGCCTCTACAAGCCGCTGTGGCGACGGCTTCAGGAGACCAAGACGCATGACGAGGACGGTGTACGGTAAACTGGTCAATAGTATTTCTGGTATGAACAACAGCGTAATATGATTCGAACTTTTTTTAGCGTTCTCACTGTCTTCTAATTATACACAGAAAGCGTTGGCAAAAACGACATAGACGAAAAATAGCCCTTGATTCGTTTTATTAACACACTGCCGATATGCAATTGCGGGTTCCCTGATAGGTGTGCATGCTCGACTGTTGCGACACGCCAGAAGCGAATCAGGCATCTGAGGGTGACATCGGCAGCAAAATCTGCTTTGGCCATCTTTATTGCACTAACTCGACGTCAACGGCCGCTCGCGCCCTGGCCGCCACGTATCACCCTTCCAGCAAGTGTTCTGCAAAGCATTTACATCTTGTCTTAAGCAATCTTGTCCGTTAAGTCTTTTCTGGCTGTTTGCTGCTGCCGTCGATCCTTCTCATCTAAGCGGGTCGAACCAACAAGCTATCGCCGTTATATTAGCTGCCGAGCATAGCGTGCGAAACGAGTTCTGTTGTTGTTCTTTGTTGCAGATGTCGGCGACAACGTTAGTTGTAACAGTGGCGACTGCCGCAAGGAACGTCACCGCCAAGCGGAACTGCTTCAAGCTCGTGACCGGTGGCGCCCTCTTTCGCCAATCATCGTTAACGTTTCGAGAACAGTTGTTAAGAAGAGCAGCTCTATATTTCGTTCCTCACTCTCTGTTTCACTCCCCCATTCATTCGTGCTGATGTGCGCCGCTCCGTGGACGAACGTCTTTTATCGAAAATCAACGTGTATAGCCAGCTCGACCTAGCATTGACATAGGCTGTTCAGAAGCTGATTGTCCGTCTGGCCGTCCACTTGTTTATAAGACGAACTTCTTCGAATGCGTGAGCGTATGTCGTTGTCAGACAGCACGAACAGCCGTACCTGTGGTCGTACGTAGCTCTGTGGCCTAATGACGTAATTTCGACAACGGCTTCACCAGCGCCGCCGCTCCGACCTAAGCTGACCGGAGTCGAGATGAATTGCTCTGGGCTCTGCTAGTGATTTGTCCACTGACGAAAGTGGTGTACAAGAGCAGCGTCTGTGTCTTCGTCGACCGTCGCTCAGCTGGAGAGTATCTCTCGTTCGAGAAGTTTGTTGTGGGTGCCCTGTCCGTTACCATCGATGCCTGGCTAGACACGAGTCGGAAAAGTGGATCTCATTGTGATTTGTATATTGTGTCGCTGCTACTGCTGCTGCTGCTCCTAGAGAAAGGAAGATCTATCAAGAGCAGTGGAGAGAGAATGCAGGAGAAGGCGACTAAGACCAGTCAGCGCAAAAGCGGTGGCACCGTAGTAATGAACGGTCGTCGTACGAAGAGCCCCAGTGAGTGATATGGGGCGATAGTTGGCCACTGATTCAACTCGGTCTTTGTCTGCTGAGCGGGCGATTATCTCTTGATGACAGCTCCAGTCAGCGGGTCAGCCACTAAGTTGACTGAATACGCTTAGTTGTATTAGTCAAGTAACATCTATACAGTTCTGTGGATCCTACCTTGTGAACGCTTGGTGACATTGCAGTAGACAGGTGAGCTCGTCGTGTTATTGCGTGGCTATAGCGCCGTATTACTAAAAAGGAGCCGTACGATTCTCAGCTGGTTGTAAGAGCCTCTTTTGCTGGAGATCTACAAGATTTTCGAAAACAGTTCGTGCTGTTAACATCAGCAAGAACTCAACGTGCTTCATCAAAGATGCTAATTAAAACCCAATCAGGAAAAAGCGAATAGGAAAATAACGGTATTGGAGTCATATATGGGTACAGTGACCGGGTTGAGACTGATAATTAATTAGACATTGGATCGTACGAGCAAGTCATACCGTGCCTAGGTTCGAAATAAAGCTTATAAATTCAAAAGCGTTCATACACCTTTGGTATGTATAGACTATTATTATTTTTAATTATTATTATAAAAGCAATACGCACATACGTAGGGTTTTTTTTAGTTGAAAACGTATTTTTTTTTAGCTTAGGCACGTAGGCAAAAAAACTCTATTAGTTAATTCTTATTGCCTTTTTTTATATCGCTGATGCTTTTAATAATGGTAATAAATCATATATATATATATATATATATATATATATATATATATATATGATTTATTATGACATATATATTACAATGTCTGTGTACAAAAAACGTTACCTGCTTAAATGTTCGATATAAAACTTTCATAGCTGACTGATAGTGCAGGGATCCTATGCTTATTAGTATAGTAAGTAGATCAGACAGTCATATCCAACCAGGATGATGACCAAATCAACCAGGTTGTTTGCTATGTTATCACTTCGTTCATGCGAAACTCAAAAAGCAACGTCGATCTTCCCGAGAAAATTATTGTCGTTGCATGTAAAACCTATAAGCCTTTCTATCATGATTTGTAGGGAAATTCCTCTATGTGGCCCGAACCTATAATTATGATTAGATCGAAAATTTCTTTCGATAAAAGATCGATACGATCTATTGAAAATGCAACGCTTTCCCGTCAGACATTGCCATACTCTTCGAGTCCGAACTCGAGGCGATGGCTAGGTCGTAAAAAGGGCGTGACGAAAAATCGTGGAATTAGCTGGAAGAAGCTGGTGCTACTTACGTGCTATTATTACCTACTAGTTCTGATTGTTTGAGGTACAAAGGTGGTTTGGCCGTCCTCAGAAAATCTTACTCTATCCTATTGCAAACAGTCTTTAGATTAGGATCGTAGTAAGTAGCTATTCCACAAGTAGCCTTTGTCGTTAATGGGTACAAGACTCCGTGACATATGTATTTCAATCGGCCATTATTATTTGTCGAATTATTCCGATCAGCTGTTAGAACCAACTGCACGTGACCGCACTTCTTGTCGACTGCGGATGTCGTATAGCTGAAAGGTGGCCACTCCCGCATAGATGAACACCACCGAGGTTTATCAGCTTCTTTGGGATACCGCGTGCAACAGCTCGGTCGCATCCGAAAAAACTCCACATGTTCGTTCTCTTTGCTTAGGCCGAGTCCTATTAGCTGAAGGAAGCCGAACGTGTGCCCACTCACTTTCAGCAGTTGAAGCAGCGGGGGCTTTTCAGAGTTTTAATTGGTCCTACAGTTTTTACTACTCTCCTTCCGCTGCAAAAAACAACATCGAATGTGACTTTGCTCTTACCTAACTGCAAAAAAGCGGGCAGACCCTGAACAATTTATCAAGGTAAGCTACAGGCAAGAAAATTCAAACGAGTACAAGGAACCTCGAACGAATTTCTCATGTGACTTGAGCTGTATTAAGTATTACTCCGGGCAGCGTTTTACTGTGACGCCTGGATAGCTACAAGAAGGTCAATTGTTAGATTCTGGAAGCGTCTGTTATTATACATTGGCATTGTCTTGACTCATATGGGTGTTGTCGAGCCGAAGGGGCTCGCTGTGCTTGTTACATTGAGAAGCGATGTGCAGTGTCAGCTTTGAGGGGTAAAGGGATATCAAATCACGGATCGTTGCTCCTGTTAATGCACTTGGTTAGATGCGGCTTGTCTGTTTAGGATCAAAGAAGGCCCGAACGGGACCTTTTTTTGCTCAGGTGCTGGCACAATTCTACACACTTTAGATATTGTTTCAGGTTACTTTTAATTTTAGATTAAATAAGATAGGGCAGCCTTTAAATGAAAACATCCATTATTTACGTTTGTTCACTCAGACTTCAGACCCAAAAAATATTAAAAATTGCAAAGCAAAATTGTATGGACCTTTGGTGACATATTGAGTACTTTTCTATGCTTGCATAGAACTCCATACCTTTTCACGGCACGTATTAGTTTTATTCTTTAATACCGACCGTATTCGGTGTTGGAAGTGAAACACACCGTTGCTTTAGCTTGGTACGTTACAACGAAGTCGCACCTCAAACTGATTATTAAATGAAGTGATAATAGTTGGTCTGTTACCTAACGTATGTTTTGTAATTGCATTTGTATTTGGATTTTTTGTACTATGAAAAACTTTTTCCAAACAGTAAGAAGTAAGTTTAGGGATCAAATCGAATTTACTGTTTATAATTTATAATCTCCTATAATTCTCTCGCATATAATTCTCCATTGACTGCATCAAAAGATGCAGCGAACCTTCGCTTGCGAAATCCCGTTCTATTCCATTGTCAAATTGCGCACATACATGGCCGGAGCGCTATTTGCGTGTAAAAATAGTCAGCCAATTAAAGTTATTTTTCAGTACAACGATATTTTTTACCGATAGCAGCCAGCTATAGGGCTAAGAGATCCTATACTTTAGGTCAAAGGCGAATTTGAACACTCAATGTATAGCTTATTATGCTAATTTATCTATCCGAGAAAGACTTCGTTTGAACGTTTTTTACGTTTGAAGACATTTTCATTGCTATTGACTTCCCGTGCCCCAATCAACGCGAGTCTATAGGCCCATAAATGGCTGGCTACCTTAGAGCCGAGTTACTTTGCACCGAAGTGTGCTTGTGTCGAGCCAGTTTTCTAATCTAATTTTTTGACGTTAAAACCAGAAATCACTTTTAGAATTGGAGAATTTAATAAGCGATAAATCTTTCTGTAAAATGAGGCTATCGCGGTGACACTTAACTATCGACGAACTAATATGATCTATCTGATACTTCCACTAACTCCCAAATATATTATCCTGCTTCAGGTTAGAAGGAGCACTGGCACGGATAACGATGAAACGGATATTGTCATTCACGATACTTTTACAGTTTGGTAAGTTTTTCGGCAATTGCTTGTTAGCACCGGTTTATATTGAAGTTATCCTTTATATTAGGTATGCCTTTTTTATGCCTGCTCCATTCATGCGTATTCATTATCTCTTAATGTGATTAGGAAACAATTAGCCTTAACTAGGTTCCCCTAAGCTTGGTAGATAATGTATTTGCCTACTGATCCTAGGGACATGTTGTGGTTTAAGTTCGAACTTGGCCGTAAACACAATGTTCGTTTTGTGCTGGGAACAAGCTGCCTCATAGAGTGCCTAAACGGGATGCCGAACATAAAACCTTCAACATAAAACAGTTCCCTTAATCAGATAGAATGTCTATCGGCGGCACCTAACCTGAAACTGAAACCATACAGGTTTTCCTGAGCTGGAAGTTCTTAGCTAGCGGTATTTAACAGAAATTCATATCGTACAAATTCTTTTGCTTGTTGCTTCCGTTTTTACATTTGCTTTCTGTAAAAAAAAAAAAAAACATTATGCCATTTTGCACAGCTAACAGTTATTTTCCAAAAATTTCCGAATTATTAGCGAATCCTTTTCTTATTACCTTTCAGCACATTAGCCATATATGGTGAACATCCAAAATACATGTCAGTAGCTACACGCTATTAACATTACTGGGACAGACCACAAGCAAACGGTTTTTATTCAAACTGGTATCTTTCAATTTGCAGCTATCTTTAAAGACAAACAAATAAATTTGTCATTGTAGACCTACTAAACCTTTTAGGTGCATTAGCATGAGATTTACCAATAACCTTCGAGGTGTAGGCCGTTTTGCGTCTTGATCGGATCCAATGGTATCAATAAATTTTTGGATCTGTCAGTAGAGGAGATCGCTGCGATTTTCGTTGCGGCAGTTGAAACCTCTAGCCCTACGTTTTGATTCACACCTACAGACCTTCCCAGGCTCCATAACTATGACGATAATATATGATAGAAATGAATCTCAATCTAGGCGATGATAATGTCTAAACAGTAGACAGTGTTCGAACGTAAAATGCCGGAAAAAGCTTATTTCTAGATGAATAATCAAAGTAAAATCGAAATGTCTTTTTGAAGTACTTGCGTCTATGCCGCGAACAGTATGACTTTTTCAATAAGAAAGATGCTTACTGGAGAATATCACGACGTTATTATAAGAAAATGTTTTATCACAAAGCACCATCAGCATCGTTTTGACATCTTTGAGGATGCGTACAATTAAAAAACTGTTACCGGTATCTCGAGTCTTCCCGAAATGTAGATAGGTCGATTGAAACGAATCTGTTCAAAAACCAGCTAGGAGACTTGTTTCTCTAAGAATGGGAAGATTTGACATCTTTTTTTTTTGCATCCAAGAAAAAACTTCTACGAACTTAAGTAAATGTGCGATTCCGGCGAGGGTAGATTATTTCACAAAGGTGTATTTCAATTGAGTTACCTTGGGCTCATCATCGTTAGAGTTACACTCAGTCCCTTATTTATTAATCATCTTCAGCAAGTAGGCCAAAATGTAACCCCTTGTTGCGATAATAACAGCTGAGAAAGTAATCTTATCTCCCCCTCCCCGTCTGTCTCGCTATATATATGCGTTGTTTTATGAATTTTTTTTGAGTAACCAACTAATGTATATATATATATATATATATATATATATATATATATATATATATTAGATGCTACGTGGATCATTGAATCTTCAAGTTCACAACAAATATACATATAATGTATGTATACGCGTATGTGGCATATTACGATATAGTCTATATGACTATTTCGTTGATGATTGGTATAGTACCGACCTTTGTGTTTCGACATATAAATATACTACTATTTTTTGGTTAGCGCAATTCGTTAACCTTTGCAGTAGTCTCCAAGCGCATGTATCATGTTCCGTCGGCTAAACAGGACCCACCAATGGGCCTACCAAAATCGCCAATGCAGTCAGCATAAACGATAAGATACCGATGCAGGTAACATATGCTGATAATCACCTACAGAAGGCAGTTTTCTTTCTTTGACCTTCCTCTTAAGCCACGTCATTCGTCAAAGCAGCCCTTTTCGGCTAGTGAATATCACCAGCTATGTCGTGAACGCTCGTCTGCCTTCAACCACATGAAGGCTTATGGGCGATTATGCGATCCTATTTTTATTTTCCATTACGATATAGGTACGGCTGGTAGCTATCTAGTCCTTGTCAGCCGTAATTGTTATAATTATCAACGATCGTCAAATCTGAACGAAATCTTATCAGCAGCGGTAGAGGATTTGGTCAATTGTGCCGAATTAGTTGGTGAAAAGATAAAATAAAGTCAAAAAAATTGGGGATTTCCGAGAGGAATATAACTGAAGATTGCTTTTCTAAGTTCTAGGAAATAGACTGTTTGTTATGATGTGACTCTTGTGGAACAATCACTGTTTCTCTTTCAGAATACACACAACATTTTTGGGATAAAAAGAAGTCTAATAACAAAGCTATCCGATGAGAAGGTGTTCGAGTTTTCAGCTTTGCAGAACCGAGAAAGGTCTGCTAAGAGGTCGATCTTGTAAATACTGGTTTCTACAGTCCAGTTCGAGATAAGACGGCTTTAAGACAGGCCTACCGCACAAACTTCTTAACGCTTAACGTCCATTAGAAGGGGAAACGTTACATCAACAAACAGACAACACAGTTATCGCTCCGGACGGCTATCGATGTCGTTTATTACGCGCTCTACACTACGTCATTTACCAGTAATGATCACCATTTGATGCTTAACCCAAGCTTTAAACTAGACAGTGGTGCCCTCTGATGAGGTACGGTGACTTGACACAGATATCGTTACGACGTCAACGGTAAAAAGTGGAAACTCAAAAGAAAAATGAGATTTCAATTCAAAGAGTTGTGCCTAAAAATATGCGCCGATGTTTTGAATGGTCGTCAAGGTCAGCTCTCTTCGTTTATGTAGTTTGGCAGGAACAGGGAACATAACTTGTGACAATATATTACCATCGATAGCAACGAATTCGGATTAATTAAAAAAAAAAATATTGACAATCAGCTGTGCCGGAAGCGAAGTACGATAAACATTAAATAGTTGTGCGACGCGTCAGGCCTCGATGACAGGCAGAAGATGGCTGAACATTCGAAAAACGAAAGAGCGTTGGCGTTTTACACTTTTTAAGAGATTCGTCATCGAACATTTAATCTACTAGTAATTGTTTTAAAACCTAACATACTAGTTATTCTTAACTTTAACTTGACTCCATTTCATAACCGGTCCTGGTACCGCTCCCGAATATGTTTGTAGAGTAATAGTAACTGTATGACGCTGCGTAATTTAGGCGTATATTCATTAATTAGAGAGTAAAAGACTGCGGCAAACAGCTAGACATGAAAACTCTATAATTAAGTTATATAGCCTTATTTGGCGATAGTCTTCTTTTCAAAGTGGCGTGAAGCAATGCTCAATGAATTTGAAGCCTAGAGTAGAATTTTACTCTTCTAACGCCATTCCAAAGACACAAATTCTAACCCTTATAAGCTATTTTCGAATGATACTGTATGTGATAGGGTAGCTACTATACACTTTACACCATTTAAGGCTGCGTCGACAGCTTTTCTTAACTTTCTTCGACAGCTTAAATGACGAAGAATGAATGTTGGTAACGTTATTCTTGATCAACATACATACTGATTTTCGAGACTTTTCGAGACGATTTTGAAGTTTCGAGAAATATTTTTTTTAACCTTATATTGGCCATACAGCATAAAGCAAACGACTCTCAATTGTGTAAAATACGTACTTAAAAAAGTAACTATAAGCTATAAAAATCATGTAAATCGAGTATCACCATCACGGCAATTTACAATGTACAGTAAAACTCTAGTGGTAACCGAATTTCAATCTCGGTAATATCTGCATTGTCATAGGTGGTATCTGAATACTAGAGAATCCAATTTAGATGCACTGATCTAGCCTTTAGAACACTGGCTTCGTTTTTAAGAGGGGCACCATAAACGTAGCGTTACCGTAATGCTATTGACAAATGAACAGTAGAACTCGTTTATGTACTGCGTTCCGAGAAGGTTTTCTAAAGGAAAACGAATTATAGATAAAAACGATTCTTTCTTGCCTGAATCAAACCTGATCCTCTCGAGATGAGAGAGAGTTCACTTAAAAAATATGGCCGAAACTGCCCGAAAACTAGCGATCTTGTTTTCCGTTTGTGCAAGCCTTATGTAGCGTTTGTTTAGGTCACGATAGGTGACGACTTATGTACGACATTGAGTGTTCCGGGAAGTGATAGCTTTATATGGTATTTGATTTTTTCATTTTTTCTTACCTGACGAATTTGTGATTTGACTGAACTGAATAAATAGCTCAAAGTACTGCTGCACACACAGCCTGAGAAATATCCATATGCCCGTTGCCCACCTGGCTGCGTTTTAGATACGCGTGTGGCGAAACTCATGATAGATGTCGCTGCGACGTTTTGGTGGATTCGAATTTCAGGTTTTCTACCTGTGATCGCTCCCCGTAAAATTTTCATTATTTAATTTGGTAGACATTTTTTAAACATGATACAGTACATTGTTTCGAAAAGCACAACGGAATATTAAATTTATAATAAATAAAAAAAAAATAGAATGTCGTAGAAGGTAAAAGTTAATGTCGTTCTAATTTTGCCATCGAAGTTTTATAACGCATGATATGATGATGGTGCATGAAATGATCCTCAAACGTACTCAACGTATTGTAGCTCGTTGGAGCAATTAACTTTAAGTTATCGAAACTCCTAAGCGAATTCGAATTCCTTCCGGTCATTTATGTCCGCTATTGCGCAATACGTCCTGCATGTTTTTTCAATTAGTTTGTTTATAATTGCAGTCATCTCCACCCGTCAGTATGAAGTTGGTCAGACATATTCCTACCTGTTACGATCGGACACCTTCCTCAATGACGCCTCGTCGCAGTTGGGGCAGAAAACAGGTCGCCAAATAGGCTATGGTTTCGAGGCCAAGGCTAAACTCACTACTCTTTGGAAGGATCTTCAAACACCGTTAAATCGCATTGTCGAAATCGACTTGGAAAATGCCCACCTAACCGTCACTCCCGCTGATAAACAGTAAGTGCAGTTGGAGAGAAAAGAAGAATGAACGTAAGAATAGAACTTATAGAAGTTAATAACGGTTGTATTGTATAACTGACTCCTTACTAGACGATACTGCTATGCGAATAGCAAGAAAAGCTGCAATGCATCGGACAGATGACCAAAAGATATTTTCGTATGAATTGCTTGACAAACCTTCAGTGTATGAGTATAGCCTTTGAACGAACTCATATTGAACTTGACCGAAATTGCTCGAGAACTTTAAAACTAGTATTAGAAGTGATGATAAGATACTGGACTGATATGAACACAATTCAAGCGGCAAATTTTTCACGCAAGACGTTTACGTCTGCATCATTTCTAGCACTACTTGTAAGAATATTAAGAAGTATAACAAATGACGAAGTCTGAAGTCATTCTAAAAACAGAAAAAATATTTAACAACTGTCCATTGTTTCTAGTTCATTTTGAATTGCGAAATTTCTAGCAGGAACCACACAATAAACCAGCAAAGTTTCGTTAATGCTAATAACTTAGGTGTAAATAACGAACAAATAAGAAATAAGTTATTTAACATAGTAGTTGCTCATTTAATGTATTTCCGTTACTAGAGATTCAAAAGAGCGCAAGAAACACGCTTCTAATTTGGATCGGGCCTCCCACTTACCAATGTATGCGTTATTCAAGGACAACGAGATTGTTCGGGTTTGGGTCGCCAACGCTGACGATTCAACATATCTCAACCTAAAGAAAGGTAAAAAAATTATAGCATCTGAGATTTATGACAAATGTTTAGAAATTAGAGAAGTATAGAAGTAGTTTTCAGAAATCCTCTCTCGTATTGCTCCTAATGATTTATATTCATTAATTTCAAATGATTTATAAATGCCTTACATTATTGTGTTAAAAAAAAGCCCGTTTTTTCTGGCTGATTTGTGGGCATGCTTCTGTCACCGCACTTGCATGCCTGTCTGCTATTTACAGGCCTAAGCATTCGGACTTCTGCCTTCTGCTTTTTAAACACTTCAAAATCAGTGATTTTCTGGTTGGTTTTGTTTGTTCCTAAGGATTATGGATCACATTCTGCGTTAGGGACAAAATCAGACGTTCACAAGTGGATGACGTGGGCTTTTGAGGACTAGGTTATAGGTCACGTCAAGTGGCAGCGGACTAGAAGACCTTGGAGGTAACCTTTGTTCTAACGACCTTCAAAAGAGTGCGGATCAAAGCTTAAAAACAAACCAAACCGTCCTGAAATCACGTTTAAAGAAATGGCCATCTCGTAATAGATATGTCTGAGTTATTTAAAGGAAGAAAAATGTAGGTCCTTTACCATGATATTGAACCGGCTCAAACGTCACTGCTTGTGTCGTGTCTTTTATGGATGAACTCGACGATTTCGTTTGTTCGAACCTCATATCCATCAGGATCTAGTCCCCCACAACTTTTCTCTTTCTGAAGCTCAAGAAACATTTGAATGGAAAAGGATCCAAAAAAATCAAGGAAAAAATCTAATAAATGGGTTCAAAAGCATGAGGTGGGTTATTTCCAAGGGAACAACTGAATGACTCAGGTTAATACAGACCAAAAATTTGGTTCTTTTGGTTATTCAAAACACTTCGTTGACAAATTACATATGATTTGATAAGCTAAAAAAGAGACACTGTTGTTATATCTATCTCTATCTATATCTGGCTGCTAACAATGTCAATGTGTTTTCAAAAAAAAAAAAGTTTTCTTAATACTCGCCAATAAAATAGTCTTAGAAACGTTTAAATCACAAGTTGTCAATAAATTGGGTCAAACATATATGCCCATAACTTCAAGTTCATCGTATTAATGTCATTAAATATAGCTTCAATGTTTAAACTGATTTCCAATAGAACACATCTAGTTTACTTTTGGGTATTTTAATGTCGTACCGAATAGTTAAACACAACATTAGAAGTCCTTTGGCTGTGTGATTGACAGGCGTTGCAAGTATATTCCAGTACCAGGTGACATCCGATATTAGACGGTCGCAAGTTGACGTCAGTGGTAAATGCAAGGTCGTCATCAAAGCCGATGGCAAACACATCAAGAAGATCAAAGAAGAATGCATTCATCCGGACCTCGAGCAGTATGAGCACCCTCATTCGGTAAACGAGATTTTGTTATGATGCGCTACAAGTAGTCCGCAAGCGTCGAACTTAGGTTCAAAATTATGCCACCAGAATCAGGTCGAAATAGCCAACTGACGTTCGATGACGTGAGAAGCTTGTGGGACATATGAATAAGATTCATTTGGGAATGCTTCGAGGCGGAGTAGTTTGTCATGGAAAAACATACCACTGGTAAAGATATAAGGTTGTGCCACTTTATGCTTTTTATTTGATCTACAGGTCCGCTCAGTTAAGACACAGACGACGTCGCAGACCAATTATCAACTTCTTTCCGATCTATCTGCGGTTCAGACTGCCACGGCTTCGGAGTCGATCCGCATGTCTGTGAATGCGTGGCCAGAAGCGGCTATCGAGGTGACAGCCCACCACTCGCTGAAACTGGAAGATAGCAGTGTAGCAAACTCGAAGATTTCCGTACTTAAGGGCATCGACGAAACAGAGGCCGTCAGACAGCTCGAGGCGTCTATTAAGGACCGCTACAAGCAGGACACGATCATTGCGCGACCGCATCAAATCAACCATGCACACGGCTTCAAAGGTTCTTTGGCTGATCGAATCACACTGTTTCGGGATCAGCTTTCCGCAGACAAGATGGCGACACTGAAAAGCTCGATGGCTTTTGTAACTTTGCTTGAAGGCTTCCGGATTGCTTCTGAACAGGAAGTTTACGAGGCACTTAAGAATCCCAAAAACGCGAAAATCATGTACGTTATTAATAAGTTATTGTTATTATATATACTACTCTTTGGTTACTCCGCATTAAAGAAATACTCGATAGAACGACACCTATGCGGAGCTACCATTTCTTGTAAGATAAATGCCCACCTAATTATACATTCGTCTTGCAGGCCTCAGCTTCTCGATATCGCCGGTGCGTCCCAAACGATCCCATCCCTGAAAGGCTCATTACGCGTAGTGAAGTTGGACGGGAAGGATGCGACACTAACTGAACGCTTTCTCATGGCCATATCAATGGCCTCTCATCCGACACCAGCCTTCATCAACCAATTACAGACACTTGCCGTAAAAAAGCTTGATAATGAGAAAGTTTACGCGACTTTAGTGGCCTCATTCGGCTCTGTGTTGCGACATGCCCTCGGAAATAATATTCAAATGAAACAGGCGCACGACGGTAGGATCTGGCTAGAATCACAGCTTGCGAAGTGCCCCAACAAAGATGACGAATGCAAACTCATCTTCCTTCGTGCACTCAAAAACGCAGCACAGCCAACAAGTATCCCGGCACTACTCAAAGAAGCCAAGCATGGATCGAAGGCAATTGGCCCAGCAGTGCTTAAAACCTTAAAGGAGATCGGATCTGTATATTTCACTTCTGAAGTGTTCGATACGCTTGAAGATATCTATTTTGAGGTACGTATCGTACCTCAACAATCATCTAAACCCAATAAGGGGCAAATCTATTTATATGATATTCTCAGGTGGTGGGTGTTTGCGGAAACATTTCTTTTGCACATGCAGCTCAAAGATCTTTATATCGCCTTGGAGGTCTCTTTTTAAGCTTAACAAGAATAAGTAAATCCGATACCTATGGAACATCTCCAAAACAATTTTCTCATCGTTTCGCCCAAAACGTCTTTTCCAGACGAAATCCCGCCAGGAATCGACAGCACGTGCACTGGCCGCAGAAATGATCTTTACAGGCGGGGACCACGCAAGAATTGAGCGGGTCATGGCATACATTAAGAACGTAGGTTGCCCTGAACTGCAGACCTTTATCACCAGCAAGTTCCAGGAACTCGTTAAAATTGGTCAGGCTTATAATGCTAAGAAGGTCGCTCGGAATCCTAAAATAATCAACTATGACTCGCTTGCGCATGGAGGAATATCATCTACATTCACCAGACTGTTAGCTAGTACGTCGATTCAAATATATACTTTTCAGTGTACTTATTCGATAACCTTCCAATTAAACCTAATCCGATTTAGCCCATGAATTTCCTAAAATTGTGCAATATTTTAAAATAGATTTGTTGATTTCTTGGCACAACCCATTTAGGTCATAGTCAACAATTGGTATGCATTCGGTTACATCTATAATGCGATAGAACTAAAAAGAAGAGTAATTGTTTATGTTAGGTAGCTAGCATAAAGCCCAACATGATATCGTAAGAGCATAATAGGTGTTTACCCAACATTTTTATTACTTGCTTTGATGTGTACCTCATTTTAGTACCAGGATTTAAACATTGTACATGCTTGTTATGGTAATGTATTAGCACAACAAGTCTAACTCTTGTCGTCCACAGGATCCCACGATCTCAACACGACATACGGCCTTAACATGGAGCTAATGCCCGGCGGTCTCCTCAAACAAACGTCATTCGAAGTCAACGTCCAGACATCATCTACGGAACAAATGCCCCTTATCGCAGTCAACATCTTCGCCGCAGGCCTTGCTGGCTTGGCTGGTGGGGATACATCAGGCAATGAGGTATAAACAAACAGTATATATTGTTTACCTGTATTTTTCACTGACCGTACTCGTTTCTTAAACAGTAATAGAACTCGCTAAGAATGTTCTGATAGAACTATGGTTAGCTTCTAAATATAAGTAGCAATATATTTAAACTGATTTACGTGTGTTTACTCAATTTATCAATAACAATTCAGAAGTGAGGATTTGTTTCTCGAGATCGACTCTAATAAAATGAACAGATTTGGAGCCGGTGAATCAGTTTAGACGATTTAATCGAATCCCACAATAAAACGCAGCACTAACATGGCTCGTCGTATTCAGGTGGACGTTGACGGTGATGAAGAGGCTACGGCCGGCATTGCCCTTCAAGTCCTGGGTGTCGAGATACGTCCGTACGTTTTCTTTCGCGGTACCGGGGATTTGATGGGCCACGTGTGGTCGGGCACAGCTTCCGAATATACTCCCGCACTCCAGGGCAACTTCTTGCTTATGGACCACATGCAGCTACAGCCTCTGCTTAGTGGTCTCATTGTACAGCTTCAACTCAAAGGTGCACTATCTGCTGATCTTGGCGGCAGCGTGCAAATTTCGCTCTGGAACAGGTACCCCCTGCTGCGTTTTATTCATACTCTTGGCAATTTTAAGGGAACTGTGGGTTTGCTCGTCATGGGTCCCATCACTACTATCAGTTTAAATAATAAGCTCTTGAAGCTGAATTTCACTGGTTATTGGTGTGACGCATTGTTCTCGACATTACCATTAGGATGTAGAAAGTTATCGTAGTTATCAGCCGGCAGAAACCCTGTTTCGGCTGTTGTTCAATTTGACAACGTATTGCTGGACAAAGAGGTTAAACTGTGTTACAGAAAAAAAAAATTCAGTTAGGTATCGTCTACGAATGTGTTGTATTTATAGGAACTCCCATTCGATAGTGCATTCTGCTGGCGCGGGCCTGATCCAAGGTTCGGCTCGTCTTCTTTCGGACGTTGCATCGGCGCGGGTTGAAATTAACGTCGGTTTCGAGTCGTATCTTGACTTCATCACCGACTTCGAGTTCTACGAGAAGCCGTACAAAATGTGCATTCAGATGACCAGTCCCGGCCTTTCGATGAAACATAATATTCGCAAATACGAGGCAATCAATGATAAGCAACACCTTGTGAGAACATTGCGCCGAAGAAGTGCCCGTGCTGAGGGCAAATGTTATGCTCTCACTCAGAAAAATTCTGAGCTATGTGCTGAAATGCTTGGTGGAACACAATAGCTCTTGAGAACATAAAGAGGCAACATTTCCAGGCCGAAGTGTCTGAAGTTTTTCTATATATACAGCATGATTCTAGGAAAGTGGAAAACATATTTTCTACAACTTTTGGAATTTCATCATTTCGAATTCTACCCTCTACAACTCTCTCTGACTTTGCGGCATCCCGAATGAGAACCACAATGTTTCTTTAGCGTGTGGCACTATTTGACTTAATTGTTGTAACATAATCAAAATATGCGCATGCATTGCGGTTATGTCAAATAGCTAGCAAAATCATAGATAATAATCATTCGAGTTGTTAATCTTCCTAAGTGGACGTCTTCGACAGGCGTATCAAATTAATAAGTAGTGATTATGACGTCTCGTTCAATTTCGAGGCGTATATTTAGTTCAATGAATGCTCAATTTAGAAAATGCTATCAAAGACAGAGAGCGGGCAACGAGAAGATAGCGCGCATGAATAATAGGAACGGATGCTGGCAATGGAGTCATAGCTGTGGGTGTGTTTGGAGACAACATTCATATATAGTAATACACGTTTTATTAAAATTCGCCGGTAAATTTCAATGTTTCCCATTGGGCTAGCGATAAAAAAATATTTGTGTTGAATCGTAGCATGCAGTAGCGCGCGGGATGGCATTAGTTCACAACCAATTCCCTTTATGGCGTCGTGAATGATTGCTTGTGTTTGGATGGGAGCCATTGTTCAGTTGCATAGACGTAGCGCCAGAGAGCGTTTTCCAACTGGGGAATTACCCTGTAGGTTGGATGGGTAGTGCTACTGGCATTTCCGTTTTTTTTTCTTGTATAGACCGTCGTAGACCGAAAATTGTCCTTGATTTCGAATGTAATTATCGACAGCATTAAATAACACCTGAATTCCGCTAAAACAAAGAGCTATAGGTGCCTGCTTATAGCAGGTTTAGAAAAGGTAGCATAGCTAGCCATAGATATTATACTGTTCGTTGAAGTCGATCGACAGTCGCATCAGTGGTCGACAAGGGAGCGGAGCTTGAGGGAAAGCCAAGGAGTTACTAATGGGTTTGTAAAGAAACTTGCAAACGCTAACATCAAAAAAGGATAACACTTTCCAATACACAGAGAGCCTTGGTAGAATTACGCAGATACGAGACACGTCTAATAAGGCTAAATTCGTGCCCTCGTTTGAGCACTCTAACGCCATTTACATTGAAAGGCTCCGCGTGACTATAGATGGAAACTGTGCCATAATATCACTATTAGAACGTTTTCGAACAGAAAATGGTCACAATCTGAGGAGCTATGTATGCAGGTCAGTTTACGGCTCCCACAACAACGGTAACTCAAGCGTGCAATTATAAATTACAGACGATGGGTTAAAAATGACGACGGGTCACCTAGAGCTCGGCTTGAGGATGGCTAACGAAGAATGTGTGCAGATTATGTAGGGACTTATTGGTGAGTTTATTGAGTCTGTATTTTATGCTGAAAATAAAAGCGCATTAACAATGGTAAAAACAACTGAAATGTACAAAAGGATTTTTAATATCTTTTTAATAAAAAAAAAAAAATATATATATATATATATATATATATATATATATATATATATGATGCTGTCATCAGCGCAAGTGCGAATTGTTTCTCTTGACACGCAGTATATAGACTAGAAAAAAAAAGATAGCGTCAGATCTTTACGTATTTGACACCGGAGAACAAAAACGGCTGAACATAGTCAGTCAGGATACCATCCGCTAGGTCTCTACATGGAGCAGATATTTTGACAACCAGGACCAAATGAAGACTCTGTAATACTCACCGGCAGGACAATAATTTCACTTGAACGTTTAACATTTTGTCGTTTGTTAACAGTCTCTTGAATAGCTTGAAATCATTATAGTTAACATGACATGAATTGACATTTAACTATGGGAGTTTTAAGTGTGACAAGGGCAATGCATGTCAAAAATATGTAGAATGTAAAGCACCTGTCGCATTGAATCTGTTATGCATGATATTGTAACGTTTTGTATCTTACAGCCATTCAGCCGCAGTTGTTGAAGTATTTATTTAACTGTTAGTAGGACTTATAAAACGCAATTACCAAATACGGTCTTTATTCTAGGGGCTATGTTCGTTCACTATGTCACCACTACGACTAATGTCATTAAACACAACGGCCTTCCTACTGGAGAGCGCATACATACAAACCATGTTTTTAATGTTTATTTACTTATACTTACGGTAACACATAATGTTATTGTTTTGTTTTCTTTGATATAAACATCATTATCGGATAGAATTGTTGCTGTTTTTCTGTGAAGTCGGAAACGCTTCGATATGTGTCATGCTTGGAACATTAAAGATAATTTACTTGTATTAAAGGTATAAGTGGGATAGATAATCAGATTTATTACCGAGATAACAAAGACACAGTATTTCTTATTTATCGGTTGATCTTAATATGAGGCCTAACCCAGTTTTTAGCGCGAATGAGTACAAGCAACTAGACAGTGTCAGAGTATAAACTTACGGAATATATAAAGGAATAAATAAATAAATAAATAAAATAGAATAAAGGAAGGGTATAAACTATAATATCTATTTCTGAAAAAAAAATGTAACCTCCAAATCCCTCTTCACAAGATGTACACGATTATCTAGGAGTTCTCTTCTTTATAGCTAATATACAAATGCTACTTCGGGTAAAACGAGCACAGGAAGGAAAATTCGTGAAAAGCAGTTATAGAAGAAATGAATAATGATTCAGGCCAACATGTCAATGAAAGCAACTGTGTAATATTAACAAGCAATGTAAGAAGCTTTGACGTCCTTTGTCCTACACTCCCAATTTGATCGGAAGGGTGTCGACTATACTTCGATAGAATTACATTTCATTTACACTTGAGATGCTGCTCGCATTAATGCTTGAAAATTTACTTTTTATTACGGTTGTTTACAAGCGTTAAGATGCTGTTTTCCTCATCATCGATAACCACATCCTGATCTGGTAGGCAAATCCATCTTCAATTAAGTATCTAGGCTAGGTTTCTCTTTCTACTTTTGTGAACGGTCTCAAGTTTTTAACGTTCAATTTAAACTTCTTTTAGGACGATTCAGCCTTTTGCACTACTTTTTCTTACCTCGAAAAGCTTTTAGCAAGGATAGATTGCACTAGCCATGCTATTCAGTTTTGTGTAACGTGTTAGCTTCTCCGTTTTCGTCTCTACCTATCCTTTTTTACGAGTGGGGTTAGAGTAGAGGGGGCAATGACGAAACGATTCGAAATCATAGAAATTTACAATGTACAGCAACATCTAGAACAACAATTTCCGAAGTGCTGTCGCACGAAGTACGGTGGAAGGTAAGGAAAGTTACTATAGTACCGTTGCTATTGAGGACTATGGGCCTCGTTTTTTGCACCTTCCTTTGGCCAACATCAGCCGAGTTTTTGAAATGTTAGAAGTGCCATACCAAAGGGCAAAAGTACGACATGAGCTGGTGGCAATTGCGCATGTCTTCGAGTGCACTGTTATGGTAACTACAGTTAATAGGCATGATGTTACACCAGTTCAATTATCAGCGTTGATTAAGATTATTGCCACATATTAATAACCAAGAAAATAAAGACTGAACAAACAATAGGGAATTAAAGCGGTATTGTTCATCAAGCTTAATAGCTATTTGTATGGTTACCATGCTGTTTTGTAGGCCCTTTGAAAGACCTATAGAAAAGCTTGGCAATACCAATTGCTAAACTGCTAACCAGCGCAAGTCCTTTATGCTAAATCTAAAAATAGATGAGTTATTCACATCATTAAAGCTGCTAAATAAAAAATAAACGAGACGCAAAATTTGCATGTAATAGTTGTATGTAATGGAGATATACTGGCAAAGGGGGCGAGGCAAAAACAGGCTCATTATAGGATCGGACATCAGCGTACAGGCAGCAGGCAGGAATAAGCTTATACTTGAAGCAGTATATGGTTTTGACCCTAGGTTAGCTTTTTTCTAAGTAGAATCTTATTTTACCAAACAGCCAGGCTTCAAGTTGCTGTCTCAGCGTACGTGAAACTTACCAAAATCGAATACAACTATAGAATACTCGATTAAAAATAATATGTTGAAGTTGAGGTATATTAGAGTAGGTCATTTGGCTTGGAGGATTATGCCATTACTGAGAAACCCGTTTCACCCGTTTCTCTTGTAAACCACAAAGCAACGTTTTTTTTTTTTTTTTTTTCTGAAAATGCATCTACACATAGACAAAACGTATTTATTTATACATAACTAAAGCTCTGTCGGCAAAGATTTTTGGCGTTGGTACACACTGAGAACACCTGGAGGACTGGGTTACTGATGTTGAAAACTCCCTCAGCGACATTCACAATAGTTTATCGCAAGATCATCTCCAGATCGAACGTAACGCCCAAATCTCTCTAGGCAACTATCTAATATTTCTTTTATCCTATCACTAAGTATTTTTTGATAGCCTATTGACCTATGATGAGTAGTATATCAGGAACTGTTCTTCGTATAACGTATTTTAGGTCGGATTATCCTAGTTCGACTCGTCGTATTATTTATTTATTAGAGCTGTCGGCACACGCTTTATAGGTGATGCTTAATTTCTCGATATGTATGAAAAGGTTCCCGTCAGGTACTGAATCACTGTTCCATAAATGTTTCCATCGGAAACTGGATTTAGTCAGCGTTTCTCAGTGTGACCTAACCTGATTAATCTACAGGTAAAATTTGTTTTGAGCTTTAAACTAATCATAGCCGTATTGCCTAATATAATCTATTTAAAAGTAACTAGAATATGTCGCACGCCCCTCTCCTGCATCTTTTTATTTTAATGCTTAATAATTCGATGATATTTTAACGAGCCTTCGCAAAAACAGGAACTAAAGGTACGCGGATCCTGCATGTAATATTTGATTTTTACCTATGATCGTTTCATCTAACCACTAAACAACTTGTAAACAGCTTAAGATTAGGGAATTAGCTTCGCCTCTCATCGTAGGCAATACCAAAAAGCTTATTGAATAACGTAAAATAAGCGTCAGGGATGGGAATACACGGCCTCTGAGCAGCCAGATACTACACAGCGTAACAGTTGGGGTTTTCGGGCAGGTGTTAAGGTGACCATTACGCTTAGATACCCAGCCAAAGTGCGCGCTGGATCTGTTGCTCGATTATGAACAATTGTTATCCTAATATGCACATAAGTATCGAACACTAACTTGAGTTATATAAAACTAAAATCGACCCGCTATTTCTTTTTCAAGAGTAGAAATAGAGATTTTCTATATATTACTATGGCACGATGCAAATTAGATAATGAACTGAATAAAGACGCGAACGAAGCCTCAAGGCAGGCCATGATGGTGCTGTGGTAGCGCATTTTGGAAACACATCCAATGGCCCGGTTTAAAAGTTAACATTGGCACGCTTCATTTCGTGTCGACGCCCAGAATGTGAAGTAATACCTAACTAAGACTGTCCTAAACGTAAAATTCGGGGCATTTAGACGAATGTTTGGCTGACTAGAATTTTCAAGCTGTATAAATTAAATAACTAACAACAGTGTTAAGTTGTCAGTGTTTCTCTGCCAAACGGGATTTCTTTTTTAAGCGATAGTTCATAGGCTACTGGGACGGCAATTCTATTAATTTCTGTATCTAAAACACTTTCATTTATAGACTATAGTACGCCCACAGACTCATTCATCAAGTAATAAACTAGGATACACATCACTGTACGTTTACCATGTGATGCATTATTTATTTGTGATTAATTCATATCAGATTTGTCGGTAATTTTCCGTCCGGCGCGGACACGGTTTCCGCGCACCGGTGTCGTCTACTCCCATTGCTCCGTAACAGCAGTTCCTGTTCCGTCACGGGAACCTCTCTCGCTTGCTCGCACCCTTTCAATGCTCGTCTACGAAACCCTTTCCACCAGCCGTTATAAGCTGTTCTCCTTTCGGCTATTCGCATATCTGCTCGCGCTTTTCAACGACGATCTTGAACCTTCTTCCCAAACTTAAGACATCTTTATTTCAAATTAAAGGCTACTTCAAGTTTGTTAAATTTGTTTGCGGCTCTTCGTCGCAGTCGTGATTCAAGCGCTTTATGCGCGAAATGCTCAAGATTCGACCCTAGTCAAATCTATGTGTGTTTGAAGACCCAGATCTACCTAAACGCCTTTCTGGTCTTGATCTCATCTGTGTGAGTTTCTTTTCGTATCAACTTAAGCTTACTATTTCCTGTCGGCCATAAAGATCCAAGAAGATCATACAGAACAATGGCACATCTAGCAAACGAAACTTAGGAACAAAATGAAAAAGGAGAAACGCCAGGGATCGCGCAGATATACGAAATATTTTCCAGTAACAAGTGGAGCCCCAAGTCAATAGCTAATTGGCGGCGATACATAAACAATTAGTTAGTATAACAACTCCTGCAGTAACAATTCGCTGCCACTAAACACACCAAATACATTTGACTCTTTTTCGATAGCAAATCTTAGTTGATTTTTCGCATTGGACACAGACAAACACGCGAAAACCGCACCTGTGCCATCGCAGGAAATCTGGCCTTAATCATATAAGGCCGAATAACCGTGTATAACTGCTATACCAGCCATCTGTGAGCGGTATCACCACCCTACCTAGCCGTTATCGTCGACAACACCATTGCCACCTGCAGTGATACATCAATAAAACAGATAACAGAGGCTCTTGCTCTCTGCACCAGCGGACTCCATAGATTCATCTTGGTAACCGACAATTTGCAAGCAACTATCAAGCGAAGCTTTTTTCCGTCACATCGGCAATACCATCATGTTCCGCAATAGGACAGATAGATGAACCGGTCGATGACGGTCTATTGCGGGCGGGCCAGATGCAGCTCCGGTCTTCAGCATCGGTACCCCTGTATCTGTTCGTTTGTTTGTTTGTTTGTTTGGCTGCTGGCCGTTGTCAGTCAATTTTTGCTTCTTTCCCTTCCTCTCACTGTCGTTCCTATAGCCTCTGCTGTGACTGTCGTGCCCGTGAACTGCTTTGCAGCGCTCCGCTAGCTCACGTTGGCGCTGTTGCTGGCCTCCGCTGGCGGGAGCGCCCCTACTGCCCAATGCACCGGTCTGCTGGTCGCTCCGTGCTTGACTAGCAACAACGAGTACGGCCAGCCGAAGTTAAAAGCTCGCTACCGGAGCTGCTGTTGTTGGCCAACAGCCAAACGGGCTGGTGAGTGAATGAATTATTATCGTTATTAGCTGGAGGCGGCTACGAAGTTGAGCCGCGCGCCGTCCGTTTAGCCGTGCCGTGTCGAGCTCTGTTGGAGAGGAACGAGTTGCAGCAACCGCCGCCAAGCAGCGGCCGCAGCGCCGCCACCAGCTTTCTGTCTGAATGTCCGGTTGGGTGGCTGGCTGGCTGGCTGACTGCCTGCCTGCCTGTCTGTCTGTCCGTCCGTCCGTCCGTCCGTCGGTTTGTCCGTCTGCTTTTTGCTGCGCAAACGGCGTCCGCTCGTGTCAGTCAGTGGGACGCTGGCAGTAGCGTTGAGCGCGTGCTGTAGGATGGCTTGTCCAGACAGCGCGTATGCTGAGCAACGAATAACGCCGAAAGAATACAGAGAGGGAAAAAAAGAGCAAACAGAGAATCCCAGGTAATTGCATCGGTGATAATCGAGGGTCCAGTGTGCGCCGATACTTGCTGTGGCAACTGGTATTGAAGTCATAGTGACAATAGAATCAAAGGCTGTGTGATAGTGCCGTGGCGCTTGTTGTGTGGTGTTGACAGACAGCCTGGAGATGCTGTTCGCAGATCTTCCCTATGTGTAGAAGTTACGAAGCTCTGCGTTGATGTTGAGGGTTGTGATTAGTGATTAGTTTATTAGTGATTGACATAGCTATCCAGCTAATCCTTAACAACGTATTTATCAGCTAAGACTTAGCCAATCAGCGACACAGTTGTTGACAATGTACAGGTGACTGATGTCAAGCTGGAACGGCGAGAAGAATCGAGAGAGTCTGATTGAGATGAAGTTGTCTGCACACACTTCGAAGCTATACAAGTATCCCGTTTACCTTGAGCAATATACGAGCAGGGTACGACAATTCATTTGCACCAGCCCTAAGCATTTTGATCGCCCTCAAATAGTAGCCAGGTAAGGTACTTGGAAGCGCGAACAGATCTCCGGCCGATGCAAGTCGAGTTGTAGGTAATAACAAGGAGGAGTGCACTCCAGCATCCCCAAGACAGCATGCGCCCTATTGACACGTGACGAAGCTCTTAACTCGTTCGACAGATTTTTCTCCGCGGCAGAAACAAGTTGTTTTGGTGATTCGCTTTGCAAACGGGCAACATAACGGGAGAATGGATCGTGACTGTCGCGAACTGATGCTGGCTGACAGGTACCGCGATATGATCTAATATTGAAGATGGTGATACACGTGCTTTATTGCGGATGGCACTTTTACGTTTCAACTGCGAGAGTGAGCTGTCAGCGGATTGTTTCCTAGCGGGGTTTGTGAGCTGGATGTCAGTTTTACAAAAGTGTGACATAATCATGATGCAGTATAATTGTAACTAACGCAAAGACGACAACAGCACGTGTGACAGCTCTGCTTTAAATAGCTAGATGTCACTCGTTTACTCGGCCGCGTAGCGTGAGCGAGGCTGGCTTCAAAGTATACATCAGCTTTCTTTGACGATGGCTAGATAGCTAAATGTTTATCCTCTATAATAGTAATATTGTGATTCTCTGTACACTACCTAACGGATATACGCGAGGACTTAACTGTTCACAAGTACGAATAAATAAGTCGACGTCAATCGTGTTCTACCCAAGTGAATAGGAATAATATCTATTATCGCTGAGGAAAACATATTACTTGAAGACATACGCTAGCAGACAAATCGACCGGAACATCCTGTACATTTCGCACACTTGAGAAAAAGGTAAGAGACAAGCTTATGCTGAAGTCGACGATCCGAATCGATTATCTAAATAGAAGCCAGCGGTGGAACGAATATGTTTACAATACACTGAGACAAACTGGCAATTCTGACAAAATCACCAGCAGAAATTTAATTGTACTACCATTCTTCGATGAGTAGAAACTTGCAATGACAATATTACTGGATATTAATCTGTTACGACATAGGTATTTAAGACGAATAATTAACCCTACAGGCGTCCTTAAGTAACAGGGCAAGACGCGGGCTAGCTATAATAGGGCCTGTGTCAGCTGTGGTAACCGGTTCGTCATAATCGCTATGGCATACTTAGTGTGACGCTAGCGCCGTAAACGCGAACGATCGTGGAAGTTTCGGGTCAGCGGCAGGCAGGTAGTTTGGCGAGCTATCCTATTATTCCTCGTATGACTGTTAAGCGGGCCTAAACGTTGCGTCGACGAATGGCCAGATCCGTACACGCGCATGAATGTACCTATATGGAGTCGAATATACATCTTTAAATATCTATGCAGACCCAAGTGACTAGGAGCGAAAAATTGTCTTTCCTTGGACGAAACACTTAGAAATGTATCACTTAGATATGGCCGGTCAAAGGCTCCAACCAACTGTTTTGAAAAGAAAGCAACAGTTACTATTTATTAGATAAATCAACATGACAGAAAAGACGGTGGTTATAAAACCTAATCAAACGCTTGCTTAACAATTTCGTCCTTACTTAATGCCTTTAGATGGCCGTAAGCAGTGTGTTGACCAGTCGAGCAGTAGTAACATTATTAGAGGAGGAACTGCTTTGCCGGAAAAATAGATCCCTTGAGACCAAACTTCGAAAACAAACGGTTTTGGATAATCTGACTGCAGTTATTTAAACGGTTTTCCGGAACACGAAAGGAAATAGCTAGAGGAACTGATGGCCGTGATGGTAAATATTTATTTTGAAGAAGCTTGTCTGTTTGACAACTAAATGTAAGGCGAAAATGAACTCAGTGTCTGGCGTAGAAGTTCTTAGTTCGTAATATCAGTAATACGAGTATTGGTACCTTTTAATTAACACATTCTTCCGTCTGAGTAATAACCATAGTATTTGATTACTCTGCATGCATGCATATGTGACTGTGTTCCAGTGAAGGTGTATACTTTTGTATTTGGACACTGTAGACTGACTTAGTTTACCTGATGCTAAGGTGAGGAGTCGTTGATGCTTCTACAATTTGCCCATCAGAGAACTCCCAAGGCACCAATTCAGCTTCATCGAATGGCTGATCAAGAGTTTGTTTTAGGCGAACAGGGCCCACAAACTCACACTACTGATCAAAAAGCAGGTCAGTCATCTGCAGACCTCCATCTTCGCTCACTATCTTTTTAATTGAAACTCCATTTGTAAAAAAAAACCTAACCAGTCGATCGTTTCGGTATCGCACATCGCTCAGAAGCCAGGTGGCGACTTTCGATAACGTGGCTGTACGTCGTCACCCGTTTTGACGGCCGTCGTCCCATCATATAACACTATTGTGTTATCTGTTAGTCGTTCTACACGTTAAAGACTGAAGCAAGCACCACTTGCGCTTTGGTTGGTGATATCGTAACTGTTTTACGTATACATATCACAAAGCTGGTGCGGGTTAGATGTTTTTTTTGTTTGTCTAAACATATATGGAAACGGGGTGCATTCTGTTGGCAGAATCATCATCATAAAATACTAGTTAAGATTCTTGCTATTTACATTTGCTACTTAGGATATTTCGTAGTACAGCGCAAGCAAAGCTGCTAATTCATTACCTTCGAGTAAGTTGAACCGAAACGTACCGCAAAAATTTCGTTAGTCGCTTCAAATCTCTTAGTCCAACAATTAGTACATGAAAAACGGTATCACGGCGCTATAATTTATCGAGACGTTTTTTTTTTTGAACGACAGCAACAACAACACAATAAAGAGTCAAACCGACAAAAACTATTTTTGAACCGTTGGTGATCGGTCATTCGGATTAGTGAGACGCTAGCTATAACGTTTTTGTTTATTTCTTAAAAAGACTTGCTTTTCTACTAGGGAACGCTATAAGATTTCCGCTTGACCTGTCTCACATGCTACAGTTGACAGCTGTCGCAAGACGTTTGGAACAATGGCTACAAGTGTCTTTGTCTAGATATAGTCGGTCATCGAATGCCACCTTCAGCGGTCATAATTTACCGTTGTCTGAACCGTTCTAAGGTGTTTTTGTGCCTCAATAGCTTGTTGATTACTGATTCGCAGACTTTATGTACGTTGTCTGTTCTTGTTTGCCCTAGCGAACGTATAGGCTATTCAAGCTTTGTCTCCTCTAATGCCTCCACTAGAAGTTTATCTATACTAGTGATACAAAGGACATTTAGAAAATGTACATACCTTAGTACGCTTACTATTAATCGTATTCATATAATAGGTCACCAACACTAACGTCAAACAAAAAATCCACAGTTGAGCCGAGGAAGACTGCGTTACGGCAGAATACATAATAGTGCCTAAGGCCCTTAAAGGTCCGGCCACACCTGGAGCGTCTACACGATGCGCGACCGTCACAATTTCTCTAGGTAGCGAGGTGCTTATGTACTTGATCCCTTATTTTTTTTTTACCTATTGAATAATGGAGTTTCTGAAAAAAGTGTATGCCAATAATTTGTCGGCAAGCTTCAGCTGTACATCAATTTGTAAACTACAATTGCCGCCGTCTCGAGAGATTATTGTTTGCATCTAGAGAAAAACGGACCAAATTCGATAGATTTCTTGATCTGAAGAAAGTCATGTTCCTGTTTCTGTTCTGAAATTTTCTTAGACCTATTTCAGTTTTTCAGACCTTCTATTGATGTCTGACCATAAGTATCTCAGAATATTCATCACAGAACTTTCGTTGTCGTTATGTGCGGCGCTTTTCTTAAACTTAGTCAAAAAGACAAAGCATATTAATTGTTATTTACTAGTTTTCTTCTCAGGTTATATTTTTTACTAAAAACGATTTCTTCAATAGTTGACTAAGTATCTAATAGTCACACTTCGAAGAATCATAAATGTATTAAGAATTTATAGCGTACTGAGGTTAAATGATGGTTATTTGGTGGTGGGATAAAAATAGTCATCAAAAGTCAACCGTTTAGAAAAGGACAGGTTCGTTGTTTTAACAAAGCGTACTATTTTGACACGTTACGAGTATGCCAGTTTGGTACTTCACGCAAAATACAGGCCACATCTTTTTTATGGCGTTGGTTGAAGTACATCTCTGTAGCGTAGAGAGGTCACCTTTTACCGACTTGGTCATTGTTGACTAGAGTTGTGAGGTGTCCATGAATTTGATGCGCAAATCCAGTAGAAGAAATACAGCTGTATCTGTTGATGCGCCTCGAGACCGCTAACAATTTAAGCCGTTATCTATCTTTCTTGCGAACCTCAACGTACGCCAGATAAAGAGGAAACTCGACTCAGTAACCACCCAGTAAGTATTAATATCTAGCGTAGCTTAAGGATTCGCCGTTATCTTCTGGATATCCTCTCCCGTCTCACCACTACTATGCCTTCGAATCGTATTAACTACGGCTGGTTCCGAGATTGTTGGCAAGTCCTTGTCGTACGTTCGTCTTTGCGCGTGTTCACTGCGGTCAGAAACCCGATAATAATATATATGAGTGTGCGTATACGCATCAGTTTCCCTTCAATTGTCGTAGTTACAGTGAAAAGGATTATTGTGTTAGTGGATCTTACAAACAGTTATGACCTTCGTATGTGCTTTTAGTTACATAATGCACATTTTTAAGGTATATATTGTAGCAGCATACTCGGCGTGTTAACGGCTGTTGTCAAACTGAAAAGAATTACAGTTCGCTATAACTAAACGAAATTAACTATACCATTAACAATTTGCTTGGGAACGATTGGTCATATTTCCTTTGATCTTGCCGTGGTGGTTTGTTTTCAATAAATGTCTCAATATTTTGTGGTAATCTACGTGCTGTCGTCCTGTTAACGTTTTCCGTATTGAGCCCTGTGTGCGACCGTATGATGAATGAACAGGTAAAGAGCGTTACTAAGTTTCGGTTTCTTTCATCTATAAACAGCTTTAAACTTGTTGTAAGTTTTTTTTTATCGTTTCCACTACTAGCTTTTTCACTTTCACACTTGTATTCTATTTTGTTAAAAGTCGATTTTTGACTTTGCATAGCACGTTTTCATTTTTATTTTTTCCTTTGGTCAAGCTGATCGTAAAAATGTAGCCGGAAATCTAAGTCATGTTTTCATGAGGGAGGCAAACATGACAAACTGTCCCTCGCCTGATAATGCTTCGAGCAAAGATCATCTTTTTTTTAAGGTGGCCCGACTACATCGTTCCTTTATAGTTCACCTGCTGTCGTCTGTTTGCTATTAAGGGCCGCATCATCTAGACGAACTGCGTTCCGCGTGACGTTAGCTAGATCTTTGAATTCCGGTTGCATTGTCATGCTATCGTCATTTTGGCTGCTACTGTAGGGGCTCTAACGGTTGGAGCTGTCGCTCATGAGGCAGAAAATTTTCGTAAGTAACGCTCTTTCTAACCACCCCTCTGGACCATCTGTTATTTAACGTTTTGCAAACGAAAGTCGTTTTCAACGAATGTCAGCCAAGAACAAAAAGATGAAGAGTAGGGAAGCGCGAAGCGTCAGTCGAAAACTCAATTATATTCAAAGAAGCGGATTTTCAGCTGAAAATTAGCGGGTATAAGGCAGCGCACCGGCAGATACACACTGAAGAGGAAAGCCGCAATTAAAGAATGTGGTCTGGCCGATTATTTCATAAAAGCGGCCACCGGATGACCGGAGACCAGATTTTTTGCGTGAAAGTCTTTCTACGCATGTATACGTCTCCGAATAGAATATATAAGAAATGGAAAAAGGACACGTTATGGCCGTAGCAGGGCTAAAAAATATACGACTACGTAGCCGAATTCAGCGTTGGAGAAGGAGCAGCAATAGTAACACTACAATCGCGGGAAGCTGCAAACAAACGGACATAGATAAATCATTAGATACCGTTCTAGTAATGCCCACACGATTTCGGTATGAGTTTGCCTTGGTTGGATAACGACTTCGTTAGAATTCGCCGCTGTTGTTCTTGCGTTTTTCTTCAAGACGATGACCGTTATTGCAATTCTGTTCTTGCACGATTTTTTTTGTCTGCGTCTTATTTTGATGCACGTACGTCCTGCATACAGAAGCGATACGGCTAACAGTACTATGAATAGTCCGTACGGGTATTTCATAGAAATATGTTATTAGTATGGCTATGCTCATCATCTATAAGATTGAATGTTCTCATCTAAAGCCAAGCCTAATTTGTTCGACGAGTTCTCTATCGTACATGAATAATGGTCTGACTCGCTACCAAAATGTTAAAAGTAAGTTCAGCAAAAAAAATTTCATTGATTGAACAATTCGTGCTTTTCATGCTACAATCCCGCCAACCATACTAATTTATCATATAATTATAGAGAGAGAATATTGTTCAATATTTTAATTTTCTAATGTGAACACTCTGTTAAGACATGCTAAAATCTCTAAAAAAGAAATGTCTCATAGCTCAAAGTGCCATTCAATCAAGTCTACCCGTGTTATGTCCTGCTCTGCAAATATTGTCCACTTTAAGGACTTGAGCCAAACCACAAACGAGTGACTCTAAAAATGGTTCCAAATACCCGCTATAGACGCACATCCGTGTCATCCATTGAG
Organism: Varroa destructor; assembly: GCF_002443255.2. Taxonomy (NCBI): domain Eukaryota; kingdom Metazoa; phylum Arthropoda; class Arachnida; order Mesostigmata; family Varroidae; genus Varroa; species Varroa destructor. The sequence goes on along the minus strand of NW_019211455.1, from coordinate 53,002,066 downwards.
CCAATCTATGAGTTCTATCTAAGAGTAACTTATCGCGCATTGGCTGAAGTACGCTTTAACGTTTTTCCGGATTCCTTTGCGAGTACCTGTCAGACAGTGGTATAACTGCGTAAGGGGGTTTTGCGCGGTATCCCTCCCCGATTTCCGGCTAGCGCCTACATGCTAAACGACAAGCTGTGCAGCTGTTGTTTGAGGTCAGTGTCAAAAAACCATAATTTATAACCTTTGCACCGTTTAGTATAGCCGGGTAAATTGTTTTTAAGTCTTGCTGAAGTTAACGACCAGTGCGGTCCTTGCTTGTTATAAATGCAAAATCGAATTTTTTGTGAAATAAATAAGATTTTAGTTAGGTTAACAAATTTCGATTAATTATTTAATAGCTTCGTATCACAGTGAGTTTGCTATTGATTTTTATTTTAAAGAGAAGGTAAAACAAATTATAGGCCACGCTTAGTCAGCTTGAAGCTCGCGCCACAAGACAACGAGGGATGGAATATCTAGCGATATGCATCTGTTAAATACTCATTGGACATCAACTGGCGGACCTTCCGTCATCTGACCTCGCTATTACGCTGTTAGTAAATGGAAATTAGCTGTGTGGTAAATCGTCCGATAAAGACCTATACTTTTTGCAAATATCAAGTCTTCTTGCCGAAATGTTTCCCATGCGCGTCGCAATGCATAACAGTCATTTTCATACGACCTTTAATAGCGATCTTTAATCGCCACCAGCGAAACATTGTTGACTGCCACGCAAAAATAAACTCCGTTGGCTGAACTGGGCACGAGTACAATTATTATTATATTTCAAGTCTATATCCCCGCAGTTCTATTCGTAAACGCACAGCAGGTTCAATTGTGGCATGATTTCGTTATGGTTTGTATGGAACGGAAGCTGGCATCTGCTTTCAGGTAATTCTGTCGCATTATTTGTACTATAGCAGCCATTTGACTCGTTAGCTTCGAACAAGTCTATGGGAACACTGAACTTTACTATATAGTTACTATATTCAATTCTAGTATATTTTAATAGTTCTATTACATTGCCGATAAAAAACAAGCAGGTGATGCCTACGCCACTATGGCTGTGAATGATTAAATCACTTTAATTATCAGGTCGAGAAAGCCCGGGCATAAACAGGAAATCTACGAAGGAGCATTGGGCCCTACCGATAGAATCTGATGGCTGCCATTGCAATTCAGTGGAAGTGAATGGGTTCGAGAGTTGGAAGCTCCGCGCCAGTGGTCTTCTTGGTGGTTTGCGATTATCATCTGTACGTTTCCATTGAATCAGCGGGAATTATTCTGACTTCAATTAAATCTAGGTGCTACCGCTACGTTCGACAGAATTGTGTTCCAATTTTATCGTAATAGACGAAATGTTTATCGCATTCATAATATTAGGCAAAAATGTTGCTTAATCGAACAAAATCCGATCAAATAACAATTCCGTTTGTACCTTCACTATATTCCGACGCTAGGTGAACTATACAATTTTTTATGAATGCCGCAAAGTAATGATGGCGCCATTGCCTCAAATGTATTGGAACGTATACTGCAAAGACGGAATCCGCGAGTGATACCGCGAGAGTTCGACGCTTTGTGGTACTTCGTTGCGACTTGTGAATATAACGTGAATAAGCTCGACGAAGAACGATTATATCGACTAATATATTAAACTTTCAACTAAATAAACACAAATCTTGGGCAATTGGTTTCACCCACTTTTTAATGCAATGACTATTCTGTCGAGAGGATATCAGGAGCCTGAATAGATAGTATAAACTATGAGTTTTGTTGTTCTTCAGAAACGTCTAAAATCAGACGAGAAAGCTAGTCATACTGATACATTCACATTAATTCTATTCTACTATTCTCTACTACAGGCCTGGCAAAAGCTCCCGAAGATGATGATGACAACTGGTACAGAAGAACGTAATATTCTTTTATTTTCTGAAACTAAATCGAGACGACAAATCTAACGGCGACTTATCCTCATTTGAAGTTTAACTTCAGGTTGCTATCAAGTCCAGAATGTACAGAATGTCAGTTATTTGTTATCGATTTACTCAGACCGAGCTGTCGACAGCGTTTACTCGTGGAATTAAACTCTTGGCATTCGTACAAAATTTCGGCGCAGATGGCTAGTGTATAGTGGTCAACCGGTATTCTTCACAATCATACAGGAAGAATAATGAAATTTGAAAACTGTTTTACCGTAGATTTCTATGTACTGTCATATTTAGGGATACTGTTAGACTCATGTACCTACAGTATCTGAGCCGTCATCTCTAGTCCTAAATGATTGTTGCGACTCCATTTATCCGCCTTTGCCTGTTACACAGGTTCCACTTAACCGACATTTGTCAAACTTTGTTCCAACGATTTCTAGATCTTCTGAGAAAAAAACAAGGCCTAACAACTTCAATGAAAATATTCTATGTAACAGGGGTTTATGGCTTTGGCTGTTGCAGCGATCGTCATCCACTCAGTACAGTATGTTTAAGGCCTTTTTTTACAACTATATATCCTCTGTACACATTTGTCATACGTTATCGCCTCGAAGCACATGATGCTGATCGCGTGCACGCAACGAAAGTTCGGCCAATTGCTCTGACAATCACACGCAGTATTAGAAATACGCCAATTAACTAGGCAGAGTACTACAACGCCCACGACGGAGTTGACTATTACTGTATTCAAAAGCAACACTGACAACGGCTAACAATAGTAGCTGTAGCACAAACAATGGTACACCGCTATGAACGTAGGGTCAATGAACATAACCTGATTCAAACTGGACCCATTCTAAAGCAGATCGATTTTACGCAGGGTTGGAGAGAAGGAAAGAGACCGCGCGCACGAATCAACGCAATGCAAAAAAAAGAAAGCAAAGCGTCATGCGAAGAATGCAAAGGAAGCATAGTATCCAGCGGCCCAGTTGTAGTTCCTCCATTTTCGTCCTCACCGCCTTTCGGCTTGTTGTTGTACTGTTGGCTGATGAAAACGCCGATTTCTGCTGATGTCCGCTGCTGGTGACGGTGTAGCGGCCCGCCGCTATTCAATCTTTCACATTTCGCGTTAACGCTGAAAGGACATGGAAATAAAGAAGTTGCGAGAGAAAGAGCATGCTCGGCGAGACCACTAATCACTGCACTGAGAAACCCAATGCGTTGTGGTGCGGATCAAATTTGTTCGCATTGGTCTGTTTGATATTATATACATGAGTTTACGAAATGTTCAGTGCTACGGCCAGAACGAATAGTACCGCTACTCTTCAGATGAACGTTAAGACGCCATCGTTGCTGTTGTCACATGAACAGCTGCATTCCCCTGCGATTTCTGTGGCACACCCACCAGCGTTCGCCGAATGCTGTCGAGCCAGAAACTAATGGCAGGGCCTTCCGCCGCAGAAGCAGAGCAACGTTTGGCTTGAATGCCGCTGAAATACTTGTATTTGTTGCGATGCGCTTCTGTAGATGGAAAAGAAGAAGCAGTCAGAGGCGAATCGTCGGTGGATGGCCGATTTCTGAAGATGCTGATGATCATGCGCTTTCTGTGTTCTGTTTTAGTCCGTTGCTGATTCTGCCATCGCCGCTGCTGTTTCTTTGCTAAGGCGTAGCGAGCTTCGAACTCTGAGGGGGATGCGGTGGCAGCTGCCGTCGAGGCACCACGTCGTGGCGCGCTGACGGATTCAATGGCAACCGGCAACCGTTGACTTTGGCGCAATTTCTCTTGTTATTGTTACCGTGCTGCTCCTGTAGCTAATACTCATAATGCCGTTGCTGACTGAAAAAAACCTTCTTTATGATTTCGTAGTTCGGGTGTTATCTAGACACTGGAGCAGGCGAGGATAAGAGGACTTGATGAGTTCTGTTTGCTAGAAAAATGCGACAAGGAGTAACACGATCACGTATATCTATATCGTTGAAGAAGAAAATTAAGTAATTCTGATACGACAAGCGCAATAGGATTACGATCTAATTAAAAGCACAAGTTCGTATTGAAAGGAGTGCATTCGTGCACACTAAAGTCTCAAATGATAACAAGCTAAAGCTAAGTAGGACAAAATAAATTAACGGCCTGGCAGCGTAAAGCCTTTATTAATATAAGTTATGTATATACGTAGCCGTATAACGAATGGGTACACGTTGAAGGACTATATCATTCATTTATCAACGTAATTTATATTAATGGTTATAAATATCCACTTATTGTGTCTGCGATAGTAACTTCCGTACGGTTTACTATTCAATTAATGAAGGATGCAAATAACGTCGGACAAACAAACAATTGTCTAGACCTGTTTGATCGATAAGCTTTATACAATATACAATTCGCTGCAGTGCTTCGATGGACAGCCTAATGGCAAGAGAACTTTTCAAGAGATAATAGGAAATTTTCAATGAGTTCGTGGTCAAGAGTAATACTAGACGCATATATTCGTTACCGACGAATATAGCTTAATTAATGGCTAACATCTAACAACTATTTAAGACTCCAATGCTGTGGACCTGCTGACCTTGTTGGAGTGTCAGGTATTTTAGTTACTATAAATCATATTTCTATTGTTCGTCATTAAATAAAAATAGCAGTTATAAAGTAGTTGCTCTAATATTACCTTTTACCCTGTCGACTTGATTTTTTTTTATTAGAGACAGTTGTTAAGAGACTTGAACAAATCTACGAAACGCTAAAACTCGCTCTGAATGCGTTTTTTTTTTATTTAACAAAACAAATTCTTAATTATTCGACAAGGTACATCGTTGCTGTGGGGAGTGGCTGTGCTTGATCAGACGAATTGTAGGCGGATGTGCCCCATATATGCCCCATTCAAATGGCCCATCCTATAAAAGTCCACATAGACCACAACATGTACGTTTACAGCACACTTTATTCTATGTACATCAAGTATCATGTGCCATATCGATAGGTAAATCGCGCGAAATTTTACTGCCAATGGCGAACAGTGCGGTAAACGAAACGCAGACGTAAGTTAGCTGTTCGCGTCGATGGAGCTCGTGATGCTATTAGCTATTAGCGTAAGAGCTAGGCATCTTCTTGGCTGATTACAGAACAAAGAATTTGTTCTGTGCACGATGCTCACGTAGCGAATTGCCTGTAGTATTCCTCGTATAGTAGACCCGTCGTCCCTTGCGCACCCTAATACTATGAATGAAAACTTATTGACGGTCTCGGGGAGAACTATCGTTTCACTAGATGCGGTTATGTCAGTCCAGTCGAGACCTATTCGATGTTAATGAATTATAGTATCGTAGACGCTACAGGAGACGACTGGACGGAAGCTGCCAAAACCCTTCTTAACTAACAGGGTGTATTATTGTGGCTGGACATTGCTCTGCGCATTGGAAAAAGGAAAAAATTGCATGATGAGCGGCCGTTGCTGAACCTAAAAGACAATGTTAGAATTTTCAATGTAAAGAGGGATCTTACTACTTGACTAAATACCTATAGTATCTTGAATCTGAAAACGTCGATCATTCCAGGATCTATAAAGACCAGTGTTTGTGTATGATCCGTATATTGCAACCGTAGCTGGAATAGAAATTTTTTTGGTTTTATAATGGCGTCTACAACTAGTTGCAGTAATGTGACATGTACGAACAAATTGCGCTATTCGTACGGGTTGGTCCCTCACATATATATGTAGGGTGCAAACCGAGATTGGCAAGCTGGTCACCCATTTGCTCATCTTTCAGTCCAGGATTCCACATTCCTTACGTCATTCACTTTGTTCGTATACAGGGAGACAACAAATTACACTATGCCATCAAGCAAAGCCCTTTCAAACGATGAACAAAAGGAAGCGAGCAAAGTTTGCAAGGGTGAGCGACCATTGACAGCTTTTTGCTGATTGCCTCTAGTGGGTTTTTGCTATCCTTGTCGTCCTTTATTTGTCCCATTGTGTGTCTTCTTCTCTAAACGGCTTCACTGTACCGCTGTTCACGTATGGTCCTGCCTCGGTCGTAGACGCCACAGCTCCTGTTGCTGCTGCCGATGCTGGCTTCAGAAGGCGGTTCTACCGTTGACCGTTAGCCAGGGCATTCAGTGGTACGTGAGTTCAATCGTTCAGAGACTCGAAATGCTAGATGGGTATGGCGACAGCGGCAGCAGTGATGGTTTCTTCGTTGCAGAATTCAGCAGGGTATCGCTAGCTTTTGGTACCCTATCAGAAGCAGAATTATATATAGCGCCACTGTTACGGGATCAGCGAACGGCCATAGGAACAAGCCAATGCTGAATCTATGCTTGAATTCAGGAACTAGCCTCTCAGAGAATAGTGAACAATTCCTGCGCATAACTGCGAAGTTGTCAACTACAATGGCGATCCGAGCGAACAAATAGAAACTGGAAAAGGCTTAGTACAAGTTCAAAAAGGAGTTACCCGGGACCCGCGCATCATTTTGTGCTTCCCTTGCTATGCTGGGCAGTGACAGGGCAAAAGGACACCAGGTAACGCGACAACCAAACAAAGAAACTCATGGGAACTTCCATGGAACAGGCTAGTGACCAGGCAAAGTAGTTCTTCTGATGCTGCCGCTGCTGTCTGATGTGCGCGGCAGTCGATGCCGCATATATGCCATACTAAATGTAAAAACGCGATTTTCTCAGTAGCACCAGCAGCAGGAAAAGTCGTAGTGCGAATCAGCGCGGTGATTGCAGAAGAAACCGAAGCCACTTCATGCAAGAGCATGAAGAGAAGCGCAAGTACCTTACTTATTTTAGAAGCAAAAGACAAAGAATGCGAGTAATAAATGTTATTGCTGGTGTTGTGACCTTATCAGCAGTCCAAAACGCGCTTAGTCTACTAGGTGTAACATGCTTTGATTATATGTGTTGTACAATAAATAGGTGGCGCCACAAAGGAGGACAATGGAACATGGATGAAAAATGAAGAAGGAGTAAACAGAGGGGGCCGCCGTTGACCATCGAAAAGCAGTCGATAAGTTTCGGCATGTTTCATGTAGCATTTAAGTAAAGTCAATAGGGAATCGAGAGCGAGATGTTTGCGTTTGTGGAAGGAGGACAACCACGTAGATATTTTTAGGTGAATCAGGGGCTTCAACGTAGTAACTGATGAAACTCATAGTGTCGCTTCGTTAAAGGGATGATGGCTCCGCAGTGAGGCTGTAGAGAAGTTCTGAAAACAGAAATACGCCTGAAGATACTTATGGGAACCGTGTTTGACGCAAGAAGACGGGCAAGTTAACGGCCAATGGGAATGCTCTTAATGCGATCGTTTTTCATGTTTTATTTTCATAGTATCCGATCGATACGGTCGTGGTTTACCTGTTGATAATGACGTTTATTTGAATTTGTAAAAATGACAAATAAAAACAAGAATTTCATTAAACGGTGTAGTGTATATGCGCTGAATATGAGTGAACTAGTGTTGCTTATACTGTACCTTACTTATTGATACTTGATGCTTGGCCGGAACAAAGTACTACTCATCAGACACATGGACACCACTGCCATCTGCTATTAGAGCTTATCGTACAGCCTAGGAGTATTTTCATATCGTGCTGGCAGTTGGCATTAAGCGTTCGTCTATTTATTATGTTGCGTTCCCATCTGTCGGGTCTCGATTCTCATTTTCCAAAAATCGCTGATCAGACAATATTCGGTTTGTTAGACCGCACTTCTGTGTGTAGAAGCTTTCGAGTACCGCTTTTTGGCCTTACAACGAAATGTTTACCGTCTGTCCGCGCAAAGTACTAAGACCACGGCTTCCCTGCATGCTGAAGCAGTCAGTGTTCCTTAGTACATTTTCGTTGTTCCCCCGTTGACAGTCTGTGCATCATTATGGCCGTACTCACTCGAAACTAAGTCCTGGGTATTTCCACTCAAGACAAGCCTTCGGCCCTATCTGGTAAAAAGAAGCTTTTCTTCCTGTCTTAGCCGCCAACGAGTCAGGTTATTGAGAAGTTAGTGTTTCTGTTTTGCTGCTGGTGGCATCGCTATTCTGCACTCACAATAATTGGTCCTAAATAAATACTTCGTACATGCTATCGTTGTTTATGATGCTCGCATACGGTTCGTTTCATTCGTCTCTGTCTATCGCACTTCTTTCTGCTTCTGTCGAGATCGTGGCAGGGGCTGCCCTAGGTGGCAAGAATGGCGTTATAGCGGTCACCGTTTTTGGCCTGACAGTGGCTTCAACTCTTCCGGGTCGTACCCTACCAAACTGAAAGGACCTTGCCTCCAACGTCCGCTGTCACCGTCACCGCCAACAGGCAATGCAATGGAAGTATGTAGCATAGGACGTCTGACATTATCTGGCGTCCCGTGAAGAATACAAGCGACCGCGTTAACCACAGTTACGCGCACGTGGCCATTCTTATCCAGAGAGATACAGAATAAGCGGAGGAAATCAAACAGAGCACAAAGAGCGCATTTTAAGAGAGCATCGCAGGAACAGCCAGCTGTTGATCGATGTTCATCCTTAGAGTAACACGATTAGCTAGTCGCTCTCGACAGTTGAGACAGTCGCAATTTCGTTTGACGGCACGAGTTGTGGCAGCAGCAACAGTAGTAGTATAATAAGAATGAAAATTCGTACTAGACGCTACTGCTACGATGACGAAGCCGCCGAAACAGGTACTTTCGGTGCTAAATAAAAAAAAAACAGTCATGAACTGTTCCGTCATTCTGTCTGTGCCCGGTTGTATTTTGTGTGTACGGGAAAAAAGTGCGCCATAGATGAAGCCAACCACATTGCTGTTCTACTGCTGATGGTGTATAGTATTAATCACCTGATAGTAACAAATGTTAAGTGGTTGTGAGGAACTATCGTATTGCATAGATTATTTTTTGCGGTAGGAAAATTCAAACTTGGTCACCACAGAAAGAATCCATCCATCATCGTTGTTAAATTCTCTTGGGCGTTAAAATCATTGCATATGCAGCGGTACATGCTATAGAACAGGCGCTATGAGCGGATACGCGTTAAGTCTGCTCTGACGCTAGTTTCTATACTTGGTGCTCTAAAGTGTTTTGCAAAAAGAGCTATGACTGCCAGAGGCCTCAAGCAATTTTTCCTCTTTCCCGATACGCTCTCCTTCAGTTTCAAACGGTACGTGTTTGCCGATCAGCTTTCCCGTGATCTCTAGAATCGAACATTTAACGTTACCATAACTTCTATGGCAAACGGAAAAAGAGCAGCATCACTCACTCGATGACGCGATCTGAAAGCTTGACGGTCTATAGAAAGCGCTGGACATTCGTAAACCTCAGTTGTCAATTGCGTAAAATTTCTAGGATTTACTTCCATAGGTATAGCAGGCCGATCTTCTATTGCTTGTAAAGCTTGCTGTTCACTTAATTTATTTTACTGCGTCGTCTATCGACAAGAGACTATGATTTCGTTTAAGGGCATCTTCTACCATATACACCAGGTGCCAGGTGTTCGATTCAGAATTGGACTTAGGTGAATCTTTTCCAATAATGAGAGCGGTGAGGTTTTGAATTGGCGCCACGTCGTCCCTATGACGGTGCGAACTGTTTCGGACAAATATGTCTAGTTCATTGATGACAAAAATGTTAATACTAAATAAAGCAAATAGCTTTGCTTATCTTTTTGTACTTGCGCAGTACATAATGAACAGGTAAGCTCTTTCCTTCCTAGATAACAGGAACTACCTCACGTAACTTAAAGCCCCGTCTCAGGTTGGCCCTGACTTTATTCTCTAACAGAAAGCTCCTGGTGAGAATTGCCTCTTGCCTATAAATATATGCACCCACTTGTACCCGATTCCGCTATGTAATTAGCGAGGTGGTGTTCGAAAATACGGTACTGTTACAGTTATTTTGGCGTTGTTAGTTGTTTGTTCTCCCTCTTTCATCCCCCGCAGTCAACACTGACTATACAGAAGCAGTGTTGTATATTGCATTAAGCAGGACTCCTACGTACACAATACTCGTGCTATAATCTTTCCTAGCAGCAGGCCTCGTGCTTGAGGTTGTGCATACGCAAATCTGTCAAGTCGCATTATGATAACATGAACCCGAGAGCTATCTTGATGGGACTTCCCAACGACGACAACAACAACCATGGCAGCAGCAGCACAAGAGATTCTGAAGCACAAAGGGGTTCCGATGTTCAATTTAAGATCGCTGTCTTGCTGGTTGATACCTTAACCCCACAGGGTCGAAAAATTTCCCGCAAGGTAACAGCACCGTTCGCTTCCAGAAAATCTCTACGGCCAGCGTCCTATTGTATTATGTGTGCGTCTAATGGTTATGGTTGAGGTGTCGTGATTTTTCACAGTAGAGCGCGTAAGAACTGTCCCTGCATTGTTACTGACGTTGATTAAAATTTTCAGCTTCCGTCGACAAATTCTTGATGCTACTGCCCGTCCGTCTAACCTATGTCCACCGAGCACAATGTCTGGTGAATACTTGACAGAAAGCGTTTGTACAGCGGCAGTTGCTGAACGAAGGAAAAATAAGGCGATGATGATAATGCCGTTTGAAAACGTTTCTTACTGCTAGCTCGCTCGCCGGCGCCGATTAACTATATTGTCGATGGACTCGGCTTACCTTGGACCGAACTGGGTTAAACTGTGATAGGACTATGCTGTCTGAGTCGTACATAACGTGTTACTAAGATTCAAGTATTCGAGCCGTCCCTGAAGCTGCGACTGTTGATGATGTTTGATGATGGTGCCGGCGACGCTTGGATCGAACACGGGGGTACGAGCGGGGTCACTGTCGTGAGCTGATGTCCAAGCTTGTTGGTTAATGGCAAACAGCTAACTGCTAAAAGGTCCATCCGACGCGGTGGTGTTACAGCACGAATCACGATAAAAATTTTCGGAGCCTCCTGGCATTTAACGATAGATAGGCAATTGGTAAATGGCAAAACTTTATTGCGGTTTTAACAGCTGATGGCGGCAGTTAGTGGCATAAGAATGGCAAGGGTGGCTAACGAGGAGCTATAATATACATATGAAGATACATATGAATTTCGTTTCACGTGGATCTTAAGCAGATGCTCGTCATAGGGTAATGCAGGCTGAGAAGGTATTCGTCATAAAGTTCTCCGCACAGCAATTGTAATGCATTCGAAAAAAAACAGGTGCGATCTGCAGCATCTGTGAACTTATTAATATCAGGTAAAGTTAGGTAATATATATGTATACATAGTTTTTCTTAGCATGTGTTACACATACGTACGCTTCAGATCCGTCGTTCTCAGTTAAACTGTAGATGATAGAAAAAAGAAAAGAACATTTCGAACCTCACCAGCAATCTAACTCCGATAAAAACACTCAAGTCTTTTTGCTAGCATGGCTCTGCAGTGTATCAAAATGTGCGTGTAACTTATACTGGTTATCGATGATGAAAAGGCTGGTTGGAGCTATCAGTGAAAAAAACCGCATCACTGATTCAGTATTAGCTTGTCCGTTGCCTTTTTACGTACGATTTGCGGAGATCGCCTTCTAAGACACAAGCCGATGGCCAGCAGGCCAATACCTCGAGGTAAACCGAACGTTTTGTTTGCCTCAATTTTCCTCGCCCGTCGGCAGCTTGGGAATGGTCTTGCTTGATGCGAACGATAAAAACCGATTTGTGTTAACGAATGGTATTGCTTGCCGACACGGATAACACTGTTGCTAAAGCCATTGAGAGAGATCAACGATTCCGGATCCATGCATTATTGACGGTAAGGGAGAATTCGGTTTAATATATATATACATATAGTCTTCGAAAGAGGGAAACCGCTTTTGAAGCCTTTTTTCGCCGACAAATAGCATCTATTTCTTTTTTTCCGGAAAGTGTGTAGAAGGTTTAGAAACGCCCACTTGTTTATGTAAATACTAGCTGTTTTTAGCTTTTAGAACTCATAATTATTTAATAAGTTGAACAGTTGCTTTAGAAAGAAAGTTTCCCTAGAAGAATAATTCATAGTTATTATCTTATATATAGGTATATCAAATGTTTACGGTGCGGTGAAATGAAATATGGTTTTACTTATAATGATACCTATTTAGCCCCGTATTTACGACTACCAATTCCAATGCTCGTCTCATTAAGGACATTATAGAAGATTTATGGCTAGCCGTGAAGAAGCAGCCATCCAAAAGTTGACTGGCTTCCGGTGTCTGTTATAGACAACAACTATTTGACTAATTAGAATAAAAACTACGTAACAACTAATTCACTTGCTGGCACTTCCGAGAGAAAGTCAAGTAAAAGCACGTTCCTTCAAAGCCCATCTCTGATGGACGCTTAGCCAATCGCTTTGGTAGTCGCTGGCAATTTTGCATAGTAAACGGGGTATGCCTAAACGCTACGACCGGTACCAACGTATCGCAGTAATTGTAGTAACCGTTAGCAATTTTACTATTTCCGTTATTTTTATACCGGATCAGGATTGTTGTCGGATCCGTCGACGATATGGAAAACGCGTGACTGCTACGCGACACAGTATTCTGTGCGAGTCCTGATAATATAGCTAAAATGGCGTGTTTTTTTTTTAGTATTGATGTTGTTGCTACGGCCGGAACGGTATGCTGTTTTCGTTTTCAAATTTATTCGGGATTTGCATAAATCACCATGGTCCATGTCGACTAGCGTCATTATCTCTTTAACAAGCAATAGTCAATTATCGAGGCAAACTGGGGATGCTCTCTGATGACCTGTATCCGATCATTGGTCCCGCAACATAACTTATCATCAAATAGTACTATCAAAGTTAGTCTGCACCTCGTGCACGATCAAACTCGTTCTATCACGGTGATTCAGTTAAGGGTGGAATGATGCTTCAACTCGCTGACTAAATTTTGACAGATTCGGATATCGTTGAAAATTTAACTTAGTAATTTCCAATCTTATGACAAAAACATACAATTACAAATTTACAAGTTGAATTACTCCGTAGCAGGCAATTCACTTGGTGGAATCAACTGTTATGGATCCAAATTATGTTGTCGGTGGTGGTAACTACGTTCGACTTGACAAAATGCGAGCGAATTTAAATTATTATTCATTTTTAGTATGGTTTCTTTAATGTGTGATCGTTTTCAAGGAGACACTCGGTCCGCACATACGCTTTTGAGCAAAAGCCCTATCGATAACCGTAGGTTCTATCGAATGTGTCTTTCTGTACGTATGGTATCTTGTAACGCTTCGTATAGCCCGGTTTGCGGGTGCTCGGAACCAGAAATTAAACGCACTGTATTTCTTACGTAAGTAGTAGATATGGGATTGGGATTATACAGTGGATAGCATTCTTAGCTTGGGGTGAAAATAGAGATCGATCAGTTGATATAAGCGTAAAGTTCAATTCATATTGTACTTAATTTATTGGCATTTTGGATTAATTAGCTTATAAAGCACATACGCAATTATAAAACTATCGCCATACCAAAGCACGTGCGTTTTTTTCACATGATTTTCTGTTGAAATTGATTATTTCCGAATTCGTGGTTAAACAGCCCATTTTACTTTTCTGTTCTAGTTTCTATGCTGCTCCGCAACTTTCTCACCATGAAAAAATAATGGTCACCGGAATTCAGCCATTAATTTCGGTCAAGACTGGCTTAGGAGGGGGACCCACGGCACAACTTCAACCCCGAAACCCATCAAAAGCGGACTTACATGACGGAATGTCAGCTCCAGCGTAAAGCACTGCTAGTAATTTTGCTGGCAGCTATTGGCTGACACGCTGCAAGAGTTCCCGTTTACACGAAAATATATTCATTGTTTGATAATTAGAGCCAAATATAATCACCAAAGCTTCCATTTATCATTAATAAATGTGATCTCACCTTGTTTTCCGTATACGACACCGCCGTTATCATTAGACACACCGCGCCGTGTTCTATGTAAATGTGTTCGCTAGCGTCGGATCATGTCAGCTAACGTATCGGTCAGAATCGTCGTTATTGGAGAAGCGCACCGAGTTAACTCGGTTCGACCGACGATTCATTTTTCAATACGAAAGAAAGCCTTGTGCTGGAAACTACGCCGATGGGGTTGAATAGAAGAAAATTCGGTCGTTTGCCGCCAAACTCAGAAACAATTAAATAAAAACAGGCGATCAAGTTTTATATCGTTGTTAGATTGTTTTTGTTCTAGCAAAATGCGTTCTGTCCTATTGAGATGTGCTCACATGATCGTATTGATTACAGTGCGTCATTTCTGGTATCTGAAGCATAGCATGACTATGGAATTTTCTTGGTATGTTTCCATGTGGTTTTTATGTATTCGAGAATTGCCCACCAACGAAGATCTGCATTAATCCCTCATGAGTTTGTTGGCATCCGTGTTGATATCGTTGCTAAATCACTTAGCTCTCTAATGACGGAATTCGCCGAAACAGCAGAGTCTTTCTGCACACTCGATTCACATCGGTATATGATGGCAACGCGTGCTGGATAGAGGAATACACCCAGATACAGCCACCCCACTAATTTCGGTGACGCATGTGCGTTACAAATGGACCCGCAACCGCATCACGAAGCTGCTGTAAGCTCTGAGTACTCTCGTGCAATACGTGACGCGGCTGTTAGCGCCAATAGACACCGATAGGTCAGAGCATTTACTCGGATCGGACAGTTTCGCTTAGGATCAGCAAAAGTGACTCCAAAAACTGCCCAAACCAAATATGAACTGTATTATTGTCTCCTTCATTTCTATAGGCATTTTTACCGTTTAATTAGTTGTTTATCTTTTACTTGCGTTCCCCGGCACGAACTTCGCCATTAAGCAGAATTTGCGCGGGACCTTCTTTGCAGGTGCCAGACTTGGATGGTTTCTTTGGTAAATTCGCTGGTCACATTCGATTACAAGCGCAGAAACACGGGTACCCGGACCGTTAGTTCAGCGTCGCTGCAGAGACCAGCGAACAGTTCTTGCCACTGGATAATGATTGCACGCTGTGCGAGCTTACGCTAGATGACGTTTGACGTGTGTCTGGCGTGGTAGCGTCGACGCGCATTGAAGCCATGTCAACAATACGTCGGACTACACCGGCTTAATATTTGCAATGTACAACATTGATACCTGTAATAGCGAACGCAAGATTACACATTTTGATAATATTAATTGCGTCTTTCATTAATAAGATAGCAGGTAGGACCCCGTGGTGGTCATAATGACCAAGCTAAGCTAGCTGGGATGATAACTATGTGTCTACGGTAATAGCGGTACAAGTCGAAAGAAACAACTAAAGATCATTTTGATGATGACATTGTGGCTGCTGATATTGCTATTATAACGGTAGAAAAAAAATGAAATAAAAAATTTGTTCCCGTTGTTTGCTTGGGACAATTTTTCATCTAAATGCAGAGTGGTGACCTAGGTGGTATGGATGTTTCCATCATTATAGTTTCACATCATAAAATCATACATGAAGTGATCTTGTCATTGTTGAATCCCCTACTATCCATTGTACAACAATATAAACGGGAGACCATTTTAGGATATATATATATACATTTTATGTTTTGTTTCTAGCACGATATCTAAATAAACATTGGAACGTTCTCACAAAAGAGCTTGACGAATTTTCTCACGTACGTTAGAGGTGTCGTTCCCGAAAGTCATACATATTCACCACAATTACAGCTTCGATTCGGGACCTAAACCAACCAATTGCTTTTTTTTTCGCATATATATACATATATATATATATATATATATATATATATATATATATATATATATATATATATATTTTGAATAGTACATCGAGAAATATTGTTAGATAAAGACGTGTTAAAATGTCGCTTAAAAACGCTATATATAAGTCTTAGCGGAATTAAATTTTGGGCCGATAGCAAACTGAAAGTCATCAAAAAGGCTAATTAATGACACTCACCTGGACGACCCAACTGCCAATTTACTTTTTGGCTATCTGAACGGCCCTTAGGTCCTTAGGATGAAAATCGGCGTGTATTAATGATCTTTTAAGCTATCTTAATGAATTTTTGAGCCCCCTAAAACTAAAGTCTGCTGAAAATCTTCCGGTTTGTCCTATGGAAATGTTCTCCGAACTTCTTATAAGCCGGACTAGCTTATTGTTTGCTTCTAAAAAGATCAAACTCTCTTCTAGTAATAAGAGTGGCAGATACATTCTCGCTGTGACACGCAGCCCACCAAAATTTTGTATCGAGTTAGAGGCTCTACCGTGTGCGTACATAACTGGACGCCTGTCTGTGCTCAGATGATACCCTCTGGTAAACTGATTCGTCCGTTAAGAAAGCAGACGTATTATTTACATACATATATATGTGAAGGTTTGGCAAAAAGTCTTCTTTTACTTCAAAAAATGAAGTAAAATCACTTTAGCACGACTGAGTTAAGCTATAAGAAATAGTAGAATTGAATTAAGGTTAAATCAAAATAAGGTGCCAAACATTTAATTTTTCAGTAACGAATTAAGTACTCCACGTGTAGAAAATATATGCATTTTTCGAGCCAAGTATCCCACTTAGGCCGAAACTGGGTCTATTTAGACCAGGTAGTATATATTTTTAGGTGCTGGAAAGTATTTCTACCGGCAATCAAAAACGGAGGAAAAACGGCATTGATACGTTATGAAGGTTTGCTTATCCATGCGCATATACCGATTGTGATTTATTTCTTTCTTTGGGTCATAAACTTGTCGGCGCTTCAAGTTAACGGTTGTTCTTCTGAAAAGCACTTCGGTCAAGAGTAAAAGACCTAACTTTTGTGACCTGAAAAAGATAACGCCAGTTTCAGTGTTACGGCAAAAAGAAGACTGCCAGATCGCCGACTTTAACTTTCAAAGTAGTTCGCAAATTGCGAATAGCATTATTTGCGGCAAAACGTTCCGGACATTTGTGTTTTACTGGCCTATCTTGCTTAATCTTTAAGGAAATAGTAGCTCTTCTAGTAGTCTGGCATTAGCAATTCTGAGATAGATAAATGGCTTTTTATGTGTAAGAGTATCACTTTGCTAACTTTAGCATTTGGTTGTTTCCTCAGGAGAAATAGGGATTTGCTTCTCCCTTTTTTTCACACGGTCTATAATTACGAACTAGAGAAAGTGCTCAATATGAAAGAAATCTCTGACGAAGAAAGGTATTATAATTAGAAAACGGCGGCTTTTGCCGACGATCTATAATTGTCAAGATAATTCCAAACAGACGCTAATTTTTAGCTGTCGATGCAAAAATTATTTTTGCTATCAACTGAAAAAATGCTCATAAACATGATGCGCTTATGGGTACAAAAACATCTGCACTTTTGGGTTTGCTATAAAAGTTTAGATTAACTTAATTTTTTCTGTATTTCGGGCTTGCATTTTCGATCAATGCGGTCAAGTTTATACTTATTCTAAATTGTTCATAATATGTTTACTATAATTCCCAACATTTAGATATTTCTGTGTATAGTAAGTACGTCGATGAAAACACGGCAGGTGTTTTTATTGATTCATTGGTTATGGTACGATGAGCTGATTGATGTCTTTGATTTAAGACCAGCTATCTACTATCTTATTTCCTGGTGTCAATAAAAAAAAAATTGTGATTTGTATTTTCCTTGTGACGCTTGCCATTCTCCTTTTCTCTCCGTAAATACAAACCAAATCGAGCAATTTTTCCCTTACTTTAGCGTTGGCCGTGTTTCTTTGTTTTCCTTTGCGCTTATTAAGCTTGGTTGTAATACTGGTTATGTACTAAAGTTTTGTATCAGCTTTTGTTTGCTTGCTGGTCGCCATGGCTGTGGTCACCGTGTGCGCTTCATCTCACGGGACTCGTTCCTTATAGCGTCAATAACAGTGGCAGTTTTATGTTATGCGGAAATGTATTGAGTGTCGTTCCATAAGCCGCGTCTGAATTTTTGTAGCTGAGTAGCCATGCTTGTTAGCGGAAACTTTCTAACCATGAAGGCGGTATGAGTGTTCTATCATTTCAGCGCGTCAGTGGACCAGTGTTGGCGTTCGTTCAGCTGTGTACGTATGTGTCACGCACAACAGACGCTAGATAGAATTTGGTACAATGTGGAATTTCATCGAATAATAGTAATAATAAATCGCAATGCAAAACATTACATTGAAGTTTACTACTATAACATAGTGGTATGCTTGTTCATGTAGCATAATACATGACGACTGACACGCTACATGAGTGACACGTACACTAACGTCAGTCCATTCTTGTCTTGCTTACATTTCGTCGCTCCTCGATGCTCTTGCCGGACAACCCGCGTTGTTGTTACTTTGACGTGGCGGGGCTAGAACAGCCCGCTAGTACTTGGACGCTGCAAAATAAATGGGGGTCAGCTAAACCTTCAATCGTCTGACAACTCTATGGTCGCACTAGCGACAGCACGCGAACGTACGATGTTCGCTTCTTTCAGTTCATATTTCTTCTTCCTACTCGTCTTTTTCTATTTTCACCTTCACAAAATCCTGCCAGGCAGATCGCAGGCATGTCGGTCGAATAAAACACTGTTGCAGGTGAAGTCGAAGGCGCAAGATTAATCGCTGCCATTCGTCAATGCACTTCCATCCTCTCCGGTTATATATATGTGGAATGTAGAGTGGATAATTGTGTGAACAGTATTGGAAGATTAGGCTGTCGGCGGCGAAGACAGCCAAGTGGGGAATGAGGATCTGTAGATATCGATCCGGAAATCGGGGGATAACTCATCGCTTCAGTACACTGTACTTCTTCAAGACGAAGGGGTGGAAAATATCGGGAGATGGACAGTGGGACGAACTGAAAGCCGGTGGGGGCTGGGGTCAACGGGAATCTTGAAAAGCAGCGGTAAGCGGAAGCCGCCGCTGCTAGGCAATGGTTAAGGGTTCTGATCGAGTCCAATGAAAACGAAGTCTATTGGAAAACAGGGAGGTCGCTTTCATACCTCATATCTGCTGCACGCGCACGGTTGTAGACGCAAAATGATGGCCTACTTAGTCGATAAAAACGTCGGAAAAGAAAATAGTCATATAGATTTATGGAAATGTCCGTTGATGACAAATCCTATAAAAATTACGTAATTACCGAACCGCGTGTTAACGCATCACGAATATAAACTATCGAACTGAACCTGTCACACGACAGTTCATAGCAACGAATGTTTTTTCATCATACTTTGTTGGCTTGGTGTTTTATCCACCAGAATTTTATACTGAAATCCCACAGTGCGCCACATTCATGAGGCGTGCTTCATAAACAAGTCGTATTATTTTCATGTTTTGGGGGGTTGCCATCCCCCGACTTGAAGCGATCGGTACTATAGAGCCATCCATGGCATGATAACAGCCACTACATTACAATACGAGAAATATTGTCAGGACAGGACCATTGCGTAGATTATACGTATATGTAGTCCTGTGTCACCCTCACAAAGAGCATACTGACCTACTAGATGGCCACTTTACATTCAATATACATAGGTACATCTATCAATGCTTAATCCGTCACTAGAATTACGTGCTATAACCATGCCTTGTCGCCTCTCTCGGAACATAACGGACAACTTGGGTCTACTGTTATTAGCTGCTCACTAGCTATCGCCGGTTTCAATGACAGGCGCCGGCGCCATCGCACGAATTACCCTTTTGAGGCAAGCCAAAATGGCGGTTCCCTGCCAGCTAATGTCGATAGAGTGATGTACACGATCTGTGATTAGGCAGAAACAGCCGTCACAGCTCTTCGTTTACTGGCACCCACCCGTCGCATTGGTATCTCTATCTGCACACAAGGACGTCTATGAGCTAGAAATTGCTAACTTCGTGCAACCCAGAACGGGCCTCGGTCCATCATTATGGCCACGCTGTGTTCAAGCTAAGATAGCAAAATAGTGTGAAGTCGCCTAAAAGGCTGATCGCGAGGACAAACGTCAATTGTTTATTGGCCTAAACAGGCTTATGCGTTTAATTTAAAATTGTTATACAAGCGTACAATCATTATCAGGAGCTGCAGCGTAAAACTACACATATCAACAGTTCACGCACTCGCATACGTCCTAATAATTAGACAGGACACGGCCGAATCGACTCCCAGAAAGACGATCGCGGTTGTAACTATTTTCATCTAACTAACAAGCCTCGACAACTCTCAATATCGTCGTAACAGATTGTAGACTACCCGGTTACAAAACTTACAATAAGCAAAAAAGACATTGCAGGCATATGAACAACATAGCAGATAAACTTGTTCAGGTTAATACGGTTACGCGCAATGGAAGCTGCAAGGAATTGACCCTTTCGGCAATCCACTCCGCATTAACACGTGGGTACAAACAAGACTGGGAGGGCAATATGCCCAGCCGCTGAGCACAACGAATGCCGTCTGCAGAAATCATCAAAATCATCACCGTAGGCCTTTTTAAGGAACCGAAGTAACAAGAGGGGCAAGCAGCTTAAATAATTTGCAAAGCGTGCTACAAACAACCCATAGAACCGATTGTAAAGTAAAAAACGTTATTGTTACGGAAAAATACTTGATATAGAGAAATGCTAATATTTTTTCGCATATTTTGCTATATAGCAGATGACCGCTGTAGGTACAACAAGCCTTACTTTTGACAATAATAATAACGTAAATATAAGCTAAATTTTGGAAACAGCTGAAAGTGGCCAAGAGGACCCAAGAAAGGTCGTCCTCTAAACAATACGTATGACAACGATTATATCTTTAAGCTTTTCCTTAGCGGAAGCCAGTTAATTGTACTATTATACTCTAGGCTTACAGCCGGGTCGAGACTGAGGGCTTCAATCTCCAAGAGCATCAAGTTATGGCAGCATATCAATGAACCACAATAACACCGTAATACGGTTGCTTATATTCCTCTAATGCAAATCTTCCTTGCGATCTCATTGTAGCATCGGCTTCATTAACATCTTACTCCAATGCTGTTTCTTATTGAGTCTTATTTAATCGAGTTTTTCTACATTGTATCCTCGAAACGTTCTTTTCGATCTCATTGGATAAAAGCCAAGATTTACCGTCGACATTCGGGGCCCTTTGTTGAAGAGACGTGCTTCAGTGGTGGTCGCAACATGGATAGAAATGACGCTTACCATGCACTGCGCAAATGGAATACCAGGATACTGGAATTTTAGAAAAATGGAAGATCACCGACAGAGTTTGAAACTATCGTGAGATATCATGCAAGTCTGATTGCCAAGTGAAAACTATGTAGATAAATGGCGACAAAAAATCTTAGGGACATGTTGTGATCTAGCTTTGATAGGACTATGCCTAACAGCGATGTGGAAAGGAAAGTCGAAACAGAAAGAGATGAATGGGGGAATATGTGACTAAGGTCAGTATTTTCCGTTGTAAACGTTCGCTCTGAATAAATTAAACAGAAAGGTAGACCGTCCTTTATTTTATTTTATACGGGTAACTTTTCGTCTTTTTTGCTATTGTCGGCTTTTCTTAGCTATTGTTGTATCATCATGTCGGATCCGATTGTAGCAGACCTTTTTATCACCGCCCCCTAATGAAATCGGCCAGTTTATTCCGACATATGGTACACTTCTATATACGCAAAGGCACATCCATACACAGACAAGTATAACGCATTCACATAGACCTAAGGATCCTCACCACACATAAATACGTATAGATGAGTCTCTGTATATATATCTGGCGTCACTAGCTTGACTCGCAAGCAGCGGCTTGCAGCCAGTTTGTAGGGAACTGTTTTTTGATCATAGACTGCGTTATTAAATAGGCGGCGGCACATGCAAGAAGGATATGGTGCGGCAGTAAGGACGCTAGACGTCCTCTATCATGATCCGTTGCTTAAAGATTAGAAAAGAAACGTGATGCTCTTTATATCGGCCTGTTAGTTGGCCGAGGCAGGCCAGCAGGTCCGGGAGAAATCGAACAAGGTGAACTACTACTGTGTGCTACAAGGTACCGCCGGTTCGTGGGGCAACAGAGAATACGAAAAGGATGGACTATAACGCAGGAATGGAAATCGTCGTACAAGCTGCAGAAGTAGTAGTATTCGGATAGAGCCACGTATAGGGCAGCTTGGTCTATGTGGCAGGTAATCAGTTGCAGGCTCGAATCGGCAGAGAACAATACGCTCTGTACTGGATCGTGTCCAGTCGGTTAGAGACCGTCGGACAATGAAAAGGCTTTAGAGTCTATGGCTTTTTCACCGTGGCTTCGCCCGCTGGTGCCGTTTGTTTACCAGGTTATCGACCGGGAAGACCGTTCGAGGAACAGGCAGATGATAGATGCAGCCTTTGTTGCTCCATGTTGCCTTGCTGTAGTGTCCCTGGCTTGAGATAGAGGCAGCAGCGAAGGCGTTGCGGTTTCTCCTATCCTCAACTAGCTATTGCAGACTATGGCCAGTCAATTAATGGGATACATGTATATAGAGTGGGCGATCGACGCACAGGCAGATAGAAAGAGAGGAAGCCCTATAGTGTGGTCGGCTATGACCTTGCCACTGCCGCTATCATTGCTGCTGGCATTCTCGAGATCAAAAGGGGCACCGCGTAAGAATAGACACTTCGATGATATACATGTGGTATACTCTAAAGCCCCTTCTGCTGCCCTTGCCCCAACGAGTGCGGCCACCAGTCAGCTCAGACTCAATCCCTTCTTTAGTACTTTTGCGCTCGAGAGCTCCATATTTCGACTTTTACGCTTGGAATTGCCATTAGGCACTCATTCAGACAACTGGTTCCTAGTATAAAACAAAATGTGCCTTTACCCGGACTCCAATGTAGACCGCAACATGTCCCTAAACTTAGGAAGCAAATACGTGATCCCCTAAGCTATCATGGGGACTGCGTTCGAGAGCTAACATAAAACATTTGCGTCTGCAATGATAAAGTCGCTATACAATGTTAACTATCAATCGGGATCTCGAAAAGGGAAGGAGCGGTTGCTAGGCGAAGTGCGCAGCTATGGCAAAAAACGTATATGTATGTTTGGGGTTAGTTTCGCTTTTTTGGGGGAGACGTATGTTGTACCGAGGGCAAGCATCGTGAGTGTGGGAAAAGCGATGATGTTGACTGGGTTGCTGTTGGGTGTACCACGTGCTGGTACTATCTACATACCGATAGGAAACAACCAAAGAAGTGAACTGTTGGATGTTGGTCGGTCATAGTCGTGGACGGGAAAAGAGGTAATAACATCTCGCGAAAGGCAAGATGGCAGAAAAATAGCCGAAAAAAGCCAGCGAGCAGACATAAGAAGCAAGAATGCTTAGATGAGAGAACCAGGGAACCAGACGACAAATAATAAAAAAAAAAAAAATTGACGGGTAGAGATCGGTGTGGCCTGCGCTGTTTTTGGCCACGGTAGTGAGCAATTGCTGTGGGAAGCTACAACAACGAAGATGACGTTAGCCGAACAGAGGGTTAACAAATGATCGAGTACAGTGTACGAAAGTGAAAGGTAGAAGAGGATCATCGTCTTGATTCGTTGCGCAAAACGAAGATGGCGGATTTTATTCATCCTTGGGGACTGTCCGTAATTCTGTCGAGTTCTTGCCCCGCCTTCCAGCAGCGCGGCCGTGATGGTTCTCAACGCCGATGGTCTCAGCCCTCCAAATGGCCATCCTAAAAATTCTTCCCAAAGTGTATACTTTCCCGTACATCTCTGGCCGACACGATGATAGGACAATACACCGTTCGCTGCGGATTTGCTTTCGTTCAAACCTTCTATGAGGGCCAATGGGAGAGGTCGTTCCAAGCGGTTTTGAACATCCTAAAGCTGTAGTTGGTTTCCACCATGAAGTCATGTAAAGGTCCTACCCTCTTTTAGGAATCGTGGCCTTGAGAGCGACCAACTTATGGCGCAAAAAAATGGTACTTCTTGCTAAATACTGGTGGCGAATATCGCAGGTAGAGTTCACAATGATCCGTATAAGGTGTATAAGCCTACCCCCACCGAACCACGTAACCTGTAGAAAGTAAAAGGTCATTAATATTGCTGCTCAACTCCCCTTACCGTAATAAGGCTCGGGGGCAGCTTAGACGGTATACTGTTCAATATATAATTGAACAGGCTTAATCATGATCGTTCATATGTTTTTATAAATATGTATGGATTTATTTGCAATCTATTGATGCAGTGTTTTTGAAAATACCAAAAACAAACTGAGTACCGATAAGGCAAACATTTACGCTTCCTCTGTTGCTGAGGTATTATATACTCACAACCAATTTTCTATAAAAAAAAAATAACTAACTAACACATTTGTACCTTACGCAGTGTTTAGAATTTTATAATTTTTTTAATCATAATAACCTTACTATTCGGATTAAATTTGGCAGTTCGTTAGAATCGAATCGCTCTAACGTTGACATTGCCATGAGCTGCAGCGTCCGATTTCTTTCTTCTGTTGCTAGAGCGCTTAGCAACGAGCAGCTGCCTGCTCCTATTTACAATAGTTTAGTTTTCTAACTGCAAGATTTAGCTTAATTGACCAGCCGAACCTCAGACTTATTCATTTACGAAATCCACGACTTTAAGACCACACTTCAGTTACAACCACAACTTTAGGAGCCAAGTAATAGTACGTGCCGATCGAGAGCTGCATACATCATAGCGCCTGCAACGTTCGCGGACCGTTTCGTAATACTGCTAAACGTTTGTTGGTGGTACGGACGCTTCTTTAGCAAAGTCTTAATCGTATTTCAATCTTGAACGAAACCCTCAACAGTTCAGCGAGGGATACATCAGCGGAACAATAGAGAAGTTGGAATAACTTCGAATATATTCGTGGCTCAAAGACAAGCAGCTAAGCTATCGTATTTTGGTAGATCTAATCTGCCAGGATAACGTGCTGCTAAAGAAGTTAGTTGACAACGCGCCGACGTAAAACAAACGTCAAAGGTAGAAAAGGGAGGGAAAAAAGGGGTTTCCTTAGAGGCCATAGTGCAGCGTGGGATAAGGCGCAAAGACAAACTACGGTATGTGGTGTGAAGCGTGTTTGCTACGTAACGTCGTGAACACAATGACAAAGGCGTGATTAAGACACGCATTTGAGTACCAATATACTCAGATTTTACAATAGATGTTGTGCGATCTATCAGCACGACGGCTAATTTCAGTCGCTGAAACAGGTGGTCGAGCTAAACATGTTGATCCTTTTTCATATATTTAGTATTACGAGGTGACTTGTCCGCAAATTTTATCATGCAACGAAAGACAACAAACTATTATCTATGTTATCTTGTATTTTCTATCGAAGTGTGCGGATGATCCTTGTTGAAGATGAAGAACTACTCGAGTAGCTTCAATTAAGAATGAATATAAGATATATTCCCAGAATTTCTACTGGGAAATGTTCCCGCCGAATTTAATATACTTTATTTCCGTTACACTGGTGCATATCAATCAAATGCAAAGTGGTTGTTGGTGCTCCAACCATGTGCCTTGGTACGTATATGCAGGACTTAGATAGTCATATATATGGCGTATGTGCTATAAGTAAAATCATATATCTATAGTGAAATATTGATAGAAAGAATGCAGAAAGAAAAGCCTAAAATGGTCCATGGAACAGTGCTTCATATTTTTATATCTCATTGACGATATATAAGAGAGACACTATTGCTTTGCTAGTGTATGTATCGTTACGGTAGCTGTAAAGAGTTCATTTAAAAGTAAAAAGCCTGGCTATAAGACTTTTATGTCCAGCCTCGCTACAAATTAATAGGCCCATGCACTGAAAATCAGGCTATAGCAATTCGCGGCCAAAACAGCTTTAGAGGTTAGGTTTGTGAGTAGGTAAGTTAATCCGCTCTAGTTTATTTGCATAATGTGCAAGCTAAATGCAGAACTAAACCACACTGGTATAGAAACGTGCACGTTTGTATTACTTGTTAGCTACCTGCTGAATTTACTAAACGGTGATTTTTTGCTTGAGAGTATTACTAGTCCAACAAATTATGTCGTAAGAATTATCTTATTGTAAATATATATATAGTAAATATATGTATAGTAAATCTTAGGGACCCATATGCATTAAATATGGCGTAGAAGATACGACAGCGAAACAATGCTTCATTGGTAATCTTTTCAACCACTTGAATAGAGATTACTGGCGAAAATTACTAAATCGATCAAGCTGTACGTAAATATTACAAAGTTTAATTAAACATGAGATATGAAATATGTAATAAACGGAAGTTCGCAACTTACATGTTCACGAATCTTCAATTCCATTGCAAATGAAGGGTTCGGATGAAAATCGTGCATCGCCGATGAGCGCAATGGACACCGGCTTTCGCGGCACAGAAATTTTCAAATTTCCAGACAGTACAGGTGTAAGTTCATTGCTCCTCATTCCAGTTGCCAATATAGAACAGTGCCTTAGGATGAGCGAGTTTGGCCTGCCTGACTCTTGCCGATTCGAGCAAGCTCTACACGAAGGTTCCCCTATGGGGCCGTCATAGCTACCCTTCAATCTTCAGGTCAAACAAGTCGAAAATTGCAGTATGCTGTCAAACGCAAGCAAGTCGCTCTAGCGAACACCTTCTTTATCAACGTAGCAAATGAACGTCCGGCCCGTTGTCGCTAGATTGAAATTCACACGACTAAAAAAGATACGAATTTTGTGCCAACGTTCGCTATGCCGGTTTATTCTTTTTTTTTTTTTAAGAAAAAATTCTCTTTAACCCGAACGTTCCTTATGAATAAATTCAAAATTATTGGTATTTTCTGGCCCTTCGATGTGAGATCAATCCAGACTATTCTGGAGCAGCAAGTCAGCTTTTAATCGAAGAATTTTGATCTTATATTGCCTTACTCAGCGTTGGTCAGTCTCTATTCTCTCGCTGATAGGCTAGCCAACGACCTACGTCGATAGAGAGCCAACAGGTTTCGCGTAGCCTGGACCCTGCGTTAATTATGAAGCGCACAATCCGTATGTAGTGACTATGGCGATAGATACTGTGGCGTACCACAAACCTTGTCATGTATCTGGGAAAATAGCCTCCAGGAACTCGTACTTGTTGACTGAAGACCTTATAGACAGAGGTAATTTCAGCTACTATCTCGTTTCATATTTAAGTGGACAAGCAATATAGCGACATAAATAAACGGTAGTGGTGATCGCAATGTAAATATACTTAGATGCCTCACAAATACAATAACGTATCGCTAAAGCGAGTTCAGCGGCAGAATGGGCATCGTAGCGTCTCATATCAAAGATTGATGCCTCTTGAATCAAATGAATGAATGCGTGAAGAAGGCAGACGATGATACTCGAGCATTTTTATATTCATTATTTTCTATTTGAGATAAATGTATATATCGTGCATTAAAAACACTGCCCGAAAACTACGGATACTTTCGTCGTTGATCGTTTTTTGCAAGACACCGTTATAATTGAAGAACCGACAAACTGATCCATTCTCCTATCAAGCTATTGCTTTGCCGCAAATACATTTTTGAAAGACAGCTAAAAAATGAAAAGGTATACCAAACATATCGTATCAATCACGTATTCCGTGTCGCTCACGTAAATTTGTCACTTACAATTATACTTTATTAGTAAGAGGTCAGTCCGCGCCTTCAACGATGACTGCGCAGCTTCCGCTGTACTTTAATAGGACTGTAAACGCAGTTCTAAACAAATAATGGTTTGTAGCAGTAGAAATAGGAGTAACAGGGAAAGGCCGACTTTTGGCAACTATGTCTACTGCCATCGACCTAACGGCCAGCGACCTATTGGGCTTGCGTCGAGCGCTGTCCAAGTGCATCCCGCTGCAGGCACAAGTAAGCTGATTTCTTAAGCTGGTTGTTCCTTCCAGTAGAGATTCCCTGTTTCGTAGTTTTGCTGAAGTACCTGCCTAATTAAAATGTTCCGTCGATATCGGTGAGAATTTTTCGAAACGGGATGCTTTGTTTGGAGGAAGATCTAGTAGATAAGGACAAAAGAAAGAACTGAAATAAAGAACCTGTTTGTGTTTTATGCACAATGGCGTGGTGCTGCATCTTTTTCAAAAGAAAAACAGGGACGAAGAACTACGAACTTAGAGAATGAAGCTAGTGGAAGCAGAATAGTGCTTTCACTTGGCCAACGAGTGTTTACATTTGAAATTAATCGCTTGGATTTTTTATTTCTGGTTTCGCTTTTTAGAGGGTTGGAGACTCTATCAATTAGTAAAAAGTATCCCTTTACGTCCACTTGGCTTTAGAAGATTTTTCTAGAAATTGGTTTACATTTTGATTTTAAATGAACGAATCTAGAAAGCATGTAGGCCCCAAGTAAGATTCCTATTGAACTAACTTCAGGCCTTTGAATTTATCGAGCGCGAGATGTGTACGTTATTTATCACAACATTATCTTTTAAACATAACTTTTAATAACGAGTAAACCTTATTCAAGTATGATAGCTAAAAAACCTGGTTTTTAATAAAATATAATTATATAATATATTTTATATAATATATAAACAGTGGTAAAATAAGGAGCGGGTTGCCTCAAATGCAATACTTAACAACCTATAGTTCATTAGATTATTATGGATTATCGATTCTTTATAGATAAGCCTGGTGTCTATATCCTTAAATATGGCGTAGCAATAATACCGCCATATGCTGTTCCAGACGATCAACTCCATGTTTAGGCAAATGTATCCTTCTAAGCAAACCTGCGGTACCTTGGTCTTACTTTAAAGCCTCGTAACCGTCACAGTGGGGTAATAACGTAGTCATGAATATATGTACTATGTCATAAAAGAGGGCTAACAAAAAAAAAGTTTAAGCACTGAAGGACCCGCCGCTCCGTTTAATATGCAGTTAGTTATGCGGTGTAATCCTCTTCGGATTTAGCTCACTTTAACCTAGTCTCGTTGAAATAATTAGATTTAAATATTGATTGAAACAAGATTAAATCGGAAGGGCGGTTACCGGGAAGCGTTGATATATTGTCAGTTGTCCTGCCCAATTCAGACGTTTTAACGAGTGAGGCTAGCGTGTTTCTGGCAGATATGGTATATTCGATTTGGTGGTCGGGTGGCGCGATTTTTAAAAACTTCATGTCAGTTAGTTCATACATGGGTGAGGAATATAAGTAAAGAGCCTACGCAACAAACGGACCAGAAAGAATCCGTAGCACTAATTGCATGGATGACACGACATGAGCACGACTCTGACCTGTTT
Source organism: Varroa destructor (assembly GCF_002443255.2). Lineage (NCBI taxonomy): Eukaryota > Metazoa > Arthropoda > Arachnida > Mesostigmata > Varroidae > Varroa > Varroa destructor. Next base: position 52,972,973 of record NW_019211455.1, on the reverse strand, counting down.
GTGTTTTCCTCTGAAATGTGTCCTGCCACATTACTTGGCCTAGTAAATTCTGACGTTATCGATGGATCGGATCCATGTTCTATGCAATTTGTTTATAATGAGAATATATTTGTCGCCATAAGTAGAGCTTTTGAAAGTCTGATTAGTCTTCATTTTGGGCGTGGTGTGAATAAATTTGACATCTTCATGCTGATACGTGTATCCACTGCTAGTGCGTAAAAGCGCAGTCCGTCATCTAATTGATAGTTGTATCTTGTTAGGTTTAAAAAGCTCTCCGAACTAGCCCATCGGGTTGCTCATTAGATCATTACGAAGCTAAAAATACTCCAAGGACGACAAAGCTTATGACATCTACATGTGTGGTATAATAGAATACGCAGTGTGATGTGATGAAGATACAAGGTGTTTTGCCTGCAAATCCTGTAAATGACGTATTATTCATCACACGGTCAGGCATACGTGTCGGTGTTATTCAGTGGCGGACATCCGTAATGTTATACTATCGTTTCTCTTAAAAATTAGGTCGCAATGAATGTCTTACTACGATTCGCATAACCGACGATGTTTTAGCCGCTAGTCCTAACTGTATATGGTGTGAGTTCTGAGAGAGTTGTATCGGTTCTTCGGCGATAACTATAGTATAACAGTGACTAGGTTTCGCCGAGTGCCTAATGCGCCATGGGTGTTTTAGGCATTGAGCCTTTCGGCCACACTATCGGGCTCAGGTATGTCCCGTGAATATCGATAGATCAAGAGACGCACTTTCGTCATCCAGGAGAAACATGCCTATCTATGACGGTGTTAAAGAAAGGGTCGTATACACTGCCTTCAGACACATTTAAAGACTTAGGGTATTGAATGAAGCTTAATTCAGGCGCGACTACTGAACTATTTACTTTCACTCCTGAATAGAAATGCAGAGTGACGTTTTTATGCCGTGTACATAATTAGTAGGTTGCCAGTGCATATACATGTGTCTGCGTAAGCAAAAAATTAGTTGATGGAACAAAATTTTATCCTTGTTGAATCTATCTAATATTATAGCTTAGCAGACCTTTGCTGTGGCGTGACTATGACGCTATGCTACATTGAGAAGAACGTTTGGTGCCCCAAATAACCAGGTCAGAACAGATATCTGATTCAGTAGGCGTTCCGACCGCAACGTAGTACGATGTTTCAATGATCTACAACGAATATTAAATTATTCAGAAACATGTATCGGAAAAAAACGCGCGATCAGTATACATAGTATGGCCTAATAGACGTGATACGAAAGCGCATTTTTCTTACACGCTATGATCCATGCAATATTTTCGTTACCTTTCGGAACTAGATGAATTGGACTTCAGTTTGATAGGTCACCCCACTCTGGATCTTGATATCATCTTTAAGGCGGCGTTTGCTCAGCTCTAAAAACAAATTCCGCAGACTCAATTTCAATATTGATGCCAATGGGCCCTTTATGTATCATCAAGACATCTTCCAGTTTACGTTTTTGTGCGAGTTAAACATGAAAATAAACACTTTGTTCATTGTTTTAAGCATGGTCCTACTAAATTACGTACGATATTCAGTAAGGTCATCTGCTTTTTTTTCGTGTGTGAGCCTAGCCATGGCCAGATACTCTTGCAACGAGAATCAGATCAGATCTGACATAACAATATTATGAAATACGTACGATATAAATTCATATTGTGTCTATGTTACATGTTAGAAGCACGATATCCAATACTCCCTTGTCGACAGACGACGGTGTGTTTAGCTGCGCGAAACTTAGACGAGCAAAACAAAAGTCAAAGTGCAGTTTCACTGAGGGCCTACATCAAGGCAATATCTACACGGCTTTCACGTTCTTAAGAGAAGCATGTATTGCACTATCCCCTCAATAAGTTGCAGAAGCGATAAGATGATTCCGAGAACCTATTCACACGATAAAAAAGCTGAAAGCATCAAGAAAAAAATTGCAATAGCGGTACATGGGTGTTTTTTTTATCATGTCAATTTCCTCGTGATCAGGGAACGATCCACTGAGCCTTTATGGCCGTTAATATAGGTCAGATTCTATCTTTCGCTACGTATGTGAGCGCCCTGCGTAAGCAATAGACTTAAAGCGCTAACCGAAACAAGTCAACATTGCCCAAAAATTTAAGTCAGTAGCACGTTATTATGACAAAATTAAGGTTTTCTTTATTCCCTCTAGAGAGCGCTTTCGCTGAATGGAGGCGGCTCGAGGAGAATGGGTTCACGCGTCCGGAATTGGATTTCTCCAGGACCTCAAGTGACTTCCTTCGAAAGCCACGCCAACCTACTCTTCGAATTTTACTGACAGGTTAAACGATGCCTAGTGAGCGTGTCAGCATATATGAAAGGCAGAAAACTCTGCAGTGGATGCGCTTGTATTGCAGGATGGCAAAATATTGACAGATTGTTTTCATCACCTACTCATCGACTATATACCAGTTATTTTTTTTATATTATTCTTTATAATTAATTTTTAAATAGCAAATTTTGTCACGAGGCAGTTACGTTCATTAAAGCCATAGTAGAAGTGGCGCATAATATAACGCCTTAAAACCTAATGTGATTTTATACAGTGACGAATAGAAAATTCCCTTCTCTCTGTGTTGGTAGCCACCGAGACTCGTTGCGTCGTTACCGACACGGAAAGCTCAGCATAACGTATACGTTATAAATAAGAGATGCGAGCACTTTATATTTAGTCTTTGTTGTTAATCTTCGTCTGTCATATTGAGACAGGCGGCTGTACGAAAAGAACGGCCGTTGTAAAAAAGACTACAGATGGAAAGAGGTCATACCTAGATTGCGTGAATGATTGGCAATCAATAGAATAGCTATCGATCGCGCCTTCTGACAGGTTTGATGACTAAAGTTTCTCGCGTCGGGGTACTGCCGTTTCTGATCATTAGTTCGCCTAATGGTCGTAGAATTGGTAACTCTGGTTGTAGTAGCGGAGCCGGCCTGATCTTGCTTTCAATGGGGTCCACGGAGGCAGCTGTGTTACCGGATACAAAGGAGAAAGGTACCGAATAGATAAAGCAGCGGCATAATATTTACTTATTTTCTGGGGTTAGCCGTTAAAGTTGTGTTTCTCTCATCATACGAACCGGACTAGACCGCTTATTTCATATAACACGCAAATGACTTAATTGTCTCAAAAATGTAACAAATTGCAATATAACATA